>NC_060231.1:6530343-6877843 GCF_907164935.1 Osmia bicornis bicornis
GAACAGACGCTATTTTATTCTAATAGTACTCGTGTTAACGAAATATCGTTTAATAAATCATTTTCGCGGTAATTCGCAGTTACAATGGATAATTTCACGCGTGTGCATCGAAATGGAAGACAGTTGAAGAGGAACCACGATCCAACCTACCTTTCTAGTGCTTTGAATCGGAGGACGGATGTCGTACACGAAATCCTTCTTCGTCATCTTCTCGCTGATGTTTCGATTGCATCGCAGGTTATACTTGACAGCATCCCCCGACGATGAATCCGTCAACGAATTTCTCCAGTCTTGGTGAGTGTTCATATTCTTTCCATACGCACCCATTTCATTTTTCACCAGTCATATTTTTTGGTATTCAATTGTCTAACCGTAACCACGGTTACGTGTACACAAGGAAATTTGTAGGTTTTCATGAGAAACAATTTTTATTACGAAACGTATGTATTTATTTGTCATAATGATAAATTACAGATAACTCTTAAGTCAATAATATTGTTTTTCTTTCATAAATTCATGTTAATATAAGATTTTTCCTAGTAAAAATTTTTCTTTCATTTATTTCTTTTTTCTTTACTCGAAAATCGTTCAAGTGCGAGTTTTAATTATTCGATGTCGATAAAAACCGGCATTAATGAAGTTCATGAAAATTGCGCGTAACAGAGAACTTAAATACATTGTGGTTATGAACCGATGCCTCGTGACAACCTGCAAGTTTTCATTTTAAAAACGATTTTAAAATTAGCTGCAAAAAAGCAGGGAAATATCGGTGCGAATATACCCTACTTGTTAACGTTTAGCCCCACCGTGTTTATCGAGTAACATACATTTAGCAAATAAATAATTCTTTATACTATGGCGCGCCATTCGTTTCATATGACTAGAGAGAATCGTGGCATTGAAAGGCAGAGATTACCACGTTCAAAGAGATTCTTTCTAACTCAAGCAGAGCAAGAATTCGTAGGGTTTTTATTTTCGACCAGCAAAGGAAGTCGAAGGAAGAGAAAAAAAAAAAAAAATAAAACCGCGTTTCCATTATAAATAATAACTTGTTAAAAAGAGCTGATTCCCAGAGGTGTACGAATTCTCGATATTTCAAGTTCGGGTTGGTTCGTTAAAGTTCGGCCGAGATCGAGCGGGTTGTCGAAAGTATCCGACCGCGAATCACGAGCCCGCTCGATCTCTCCCGAATTCTCCCGAACCGACTCTTATGAATTCGAAAAGCTGCACACCTTTGGTACAGACTCATTTACCCCCGTAAAACGTACACAATAACGTTTCAAGTTCCGTGTTCTATGCAGTTTAAGTTGGCAATCATCCGACGCGTAGAATGTAACGGTGCATAGGCCTCGAGCGTTATTCTTCTAATAGTAGGCGTTCAATATCGTCCTTCGACTTTGCAAACGAACCGCGATATTCGGATACTGTATTTACATCGATACAACACAGATATCTTAAACGTTCCAACTGTTCCCACTTGCTAGCACAGAAAATAAATCACGAGGACGTCGCAATCGTACAAGCGAATGATAAAAACATTTTATTTTCTTCAAAGTGACGAGAGATATCACTGCGGGAATATGATTCAAATGTTATCTAAATGTGTGTTGGCGATGTACGCGGAGTCCCTGTTGCTTCTTATCGAGGAGTCCTGATGTAACAGCAACGGTGCTCTTTCCTGTCTTACTTTAGGAAGCGTGGCGAGCTCCTGGACAGGACTTTGCTGCCATATGCTTCTCGTGGCGAGCTCCTGGACAGGACTTTGCTGCCATATGCTTCTCGTGGCCATTTCTTGATAGCCCCTTCGTTGAACCTGAGTCAGAAATTAGTAAAATTCGTTTAGCTCGTAAAAAAATGCGTTAGGATTAGAGAGGTCGTTTTGGGACATACTTGTCTGTGATGAAGTTCGTGCAGGTACAATGTAGACAGAGACATATCGGCAGCAGTCAATTCCACCGGTAAAGAGAAATCGGTAGGCATCTCGTGGGTCGAGCCGAACACAGAGGCGCCTAAAGACTGATTCGACATTCCTTGTTGCAATCCGTAAAGGAACCCTTTGTCGTTGTGTATCGGGCCTTCCGCTTTACTTAAGCCGCGTCGAACCGCCGCGTACGACAAAAAGTCCGACCTGAAGATCGACGACTCGTGAACGCCGCCGGCCAAAGCAGTCGAGGTAGCAGGTTGATTCGCGAATACGTTGCTGGTGCTCGCCCCTCCTAGCACTTGGTTCACCATGGTGCTTCGAATTATATTCGAAACGATATCGTTATACTGAAACGCAAGAGAAAATATTATCATCAAAGTCGAACGGGATAGTAAAAATTAATTATAAACACTTACACCTGGTCCCAGACCAGACAGGCTGCTCAGACTCGCCAAGAGAGGATTGATCTCCCCGTGCACACCGTGCACTTCTTTCTTCGCCCTTTCCCTCAAAGCTGTGACAAAATTCTCTGCGTGACTCGGTGGCTTCCACTCAGGGTTGGTCAAAGTAAAATGTATCAGGGACAGTTCCGTTTTCCCGTTCTCCGCTTGCGTGTACTGATTCGACATAGGGATCTGTAGTTTCTCCGGCTCCATACCGTACCGTTGGTTATCGTAACCCTGAGTGGCCGCACGGTCCTCGATG
Organism: Osmia bicornis bicornis; assembly: GCF_907164935.1. Lineage (NCBI taxonomy): Eukaryota > Metazoa > Arthropoda > Insecta > Hymenoptera > Megachilidae > Osmia > Osmia bicornis. The sequence continues at coordinate 6,532,973 of NC_060231.1, forward strand.
GGACTCTGAGTGACCGTCTGCCACATCGGGTTCCCGTGCTTCCGCACGTCCATCTGCGCGAAGCTGCATACATCTCCGACCCCCGTCACCTCGATGGTGAAATTTCGGTAGAAGTCGACTATATCCAAGGCTCGTTGTCTCATGTGGAAGCACAAGATGAACGGTGTGAGCAGAGGGGAGATTAATTCTTCTAAGAGATGAACGGCGCGGTACTGGAACAACTGTGCCACTTGCGCCCTGGTCGTTTGAGTGTGAGCATGCCCTCGCCAACTGTCCGGTCTGTAGTGTGTATGCGCTAGAACAGCGGTTAAGAGAGTCTCCGGGCACCATACTAAGTTCTCGTCCGGTATGAACGCTCTGGCACCTGCCACCAACGCGCCCAATATGGTTATCGTGGTCAGCACGTGCTCCACGGTTAATACATCTTCATCGTAGACTGTCAATATCAATAAAACTGCTAATACGCTTCCAGCGACGAAAGCGACGTTCTTCGCGAGGACGGTCATGATCGGGGATGTAAAAATGCTCATGTATTTCGAAGCCGGATGATAGGCGCGATTCAACCGTGCGTTTAATTCGTGGTCCAGCTCGTTGAAGTGTCGGAGGTAGAGGCGACCGTAGAGAGACCACATCCTTGTGCCCAAAGTTCCCGGCTCTCGTTTGATAATCTGCTCGAGGAGAGTAGTTTTAGTAGCGGTCGGTTAATCGTCGTAATAGATGTATGCCTCTTACCTCTCCGTAATTAAAAAACGAATAAAGTATCTGCCAGAGTAGGATCAAGGGGCAAAGCATAAAATTCGCGATACCGACCCACAAGATGTGCTTGGACAGTGACCTAGCTAGTTCTTGCCTTTTGTTTAGCTTTTTATAGTCTTCCTTGAGATGCCAATTGTTTTCGAACGGAGACCACGGACCCCCTATGTAAAAAGGGTAGGAAAGATCGGCTATTATCGATTATTTTTTTTTTTTTTTCTTATTACTTAACAGTGTTTAAAGGCTTACAAAACAGAAGCAATTCCATGTTGTACTTAAGCCCCCTCGTCATGAATATAACTTCTCCGATGATGGGGACTTTGAGCCGTACAGGTAGCAAGGATTTATTGATCATAGCTATCATGTAATTTTTGAACCGTAATATTCTATGGTATATGTCCAATTCCGTGAGCTCCCTTTTGTGAATGCACATCTCTTGCTCTTTTTGCACTTCTCTAACTCGCTTTTGTATCTCGTGCCAAGTAAGATTGTCCAGATCGCTGTCGTCGATTTTCAGCGCGGTGTTAAAGAACAGCTTTATGTCCCAAAACTGCGTGAAATGGTATAAAACTTTGATTGCTCGCAAAATCCAAAAAATTCCGGCTACTAAAATACAGATCCAAGTGACCAGACCCACAGATGCCGTACATTCGCCCGTGGACAGAATCGCGTCGCTGATGGACGTTTTGTGCGAGGTGCTGTTTGTTACTTTGTTTCTGGAAAAAAATAATAGACTGATAACAATAGGCTCCTGATTATATCAAAGTCATACTCTGAATGAAATCTTACTTGAACAATACGGAATAGTCGATGCAGTGAAAGAGAAATGTTGAAAAAGCAACTACAAAAATAAATTGTCCTAGTTCAAACGCTTCTTGCAGCATCATACAAGCGAATCCATGTTTCTGGTGGTAGTGATACATTCTTGTGAAAAACGAATCCAAATCTTCGACATGATTCCATCTAGCTTTGTTACCCTCTGGCACCACGTGAATCATAACACCAGATTCCTGTGGTGTCTCTTCGTGTTCGTCGTCGTCTTCTCCATCCTCTTCCTCCTCTCCTTCGTATGGCTCCATGCGTTGGTAGCTGCCATCTAGTACGGTTGTCATCTGGGCAAACACAGTTTCGCTTAAGATCTTTTCTCAGGAAACAAATCAATTAGCTAAGTGTTTTGAAATAAATTCAGTAATTCCTGAAAGGTACAACCTTGCAAAGGAAGAGAGTTTTAAGTAGAAACAGAAAGTAGGTAGATATTGTGCGAAGAAACATACTTGAGAAGCAACTGAACGGTAAAGGAGGGATCATGCGATGAAAAATTGAGTGGTAATAGGCCTAGAAGACACAGAGTCTTACCGTTTTGGCTCGTCTGTTTGACTCTACGCAGGTAATAACAGTTTCTCGTTTCATTCTTTCATGTCATTAAGATTAATTAACTACCAGTCGATGGTTGCTCCACAAGCATCTAGAACGTAAGCCAGCCACCAAATGAACGCGTGAACCCGACACAAAACACAGTTGATCGTTTCAGTCCACTAGTTGTTAGATTTTGTAAGACTTAGAAAAAAATGAAACTTTTGCAACCTTTTCTTTGTCTACCTTTGTCTGGCCGTCGATAATGACTGTTCAAAGATTTTCTTTATCTAAAGATATTCTCTTATATCAGGATGTTTCCCAATCGAGCGCAAGGATGGATCATTCTGCTGCTTTTCGGTTTTATGTTAATAGAAAAACACCGTTTTCCAGAGTACACGTGTACTCTTTCGATCACGATTGTTTCTTTTTTTTTTTTTTTTTTTCTTTTTCGTGAAACGTCTCACGGAACAGTTATTGTGCGAGGAAGATCACTAAAATATTGTACGTAACGTTGAAGAATGTTCGTATTGCTAAAACAATTCGGTCGATAATATTGGGAAATATGAAACACGACGTACGAATAATATTCAGCTGGACGGATGACGCGATAGTGCAAATTCGTTGAACACGCAATTGTAAATTGACTCACTGTTCGATAAGAGTGTGTGCATTTTATGTTCGTTAATTTTTTACGAATTTTTATTTTTCCTTCGCTAGCTTAAAGGTGAAGAAGTCTATCATAAGTTCGCTGGGTTCGATCAACGATACGTCCAGCTTTCGACGTGTATCGTTCGTGCGTCGAGCGTCGCTTTGTCTTTGCTTTCGGCTGACCTTTATTCGACGAAAATAGAAGCGTCGTAGACGCAGCAGCGAAAGCGATAGGAGTGTTTGGTAACACAGCTGATCTCCATAAACAAAGCATCCTGCCGTACCTTCGTTTTCCACCACGTTCGTCCCGTTCTCCAAATTGACACGTGTTTATCGATATCAGCTGCAAATTCATGAATCCTCACTCACATATTGACTAGGACACGGACCGTTATTTACTACTAATTTAGACATTGAATAGTTAAAAGCGTTCGACCTGTTCCCTGTCTTCAACCATCTTTGCTGAATGTTCTTTTTATTTGTGGTTCAGCTTAATTTTGCTTGTCACGATCCGTGCGTCGTTTTTGGGAACCATCATGGTTTCAAACGGTGAATAATAACAATTTCTTCTTTATCGATTCGATACTCTCGATACTCGATACATTCGATAGATTTGAATTTGAATTTATTTTTAAAAAGCGCGCCGTTTTCGGGGATCTCTTCTTGGTCCGTCATTGTTGAAAAATTAAATAGACCATACAATTAAGCTTACGTACTTTTAATTGCGATATCATATTTACAACGTATAGTGGAACATCGTAATTACAAAAATATTATATTTATATATATATTACGATACGACTCGTGCCGTATTTCGTTCTAAAAGCATAGACGCGTGTCGTCGAGATCGCTTTTGCGTACACGTCGCCGAAACGTTTCTTTTCTCCAGATTTTATTAAATAAATCCTTGGCGAATCCTATTGTCGTTCTCAATGCTGATACCGCGGTCGCATCAGGATACGGTTGAAAAGATGCGGGAGTTAATTTCACTATGTACATCCACTTGGTTAGGCGAGGTTCGCACGTTTCCCTGCGATATGATTTTTCAAATGTTACAACGCATTTGCTCGTCTTTTATCGTCTCGATTGTTCGCTCTCGTCGCGCCCGAACGATATCCTTTTGGTAAACGAATCTCTCAAAGAATATAGCCTGTAATTCGATCGTGTATCAAAGTAGTTTGTTCAATTTCGAGAAACTAGATTATAACTAATAGTCCGAGCATTAAAGTGGTAGTGTTCGAGCATGAACATTCAGGAACAAAGAACGACTCGTTTCGCTACTTTCGAGCTCGATCTCGTCGAATTTTCAAACTATGACTATGAGAAAAAGGTATCGAATAAGGGTGTGCGGGTACCCGAGGATATTCGGGTCGGATACTCGTGTTTTCAGGACTCGAATTGAGTTTTAAATCTCGACAATTTTTGGGGGTATCGCCCGACCCGATTCTATCATTACCCGTTCTACCCGACCCGAGACTCGGGTACCCGTGATTTTTAAACTCAAATTGGGATTCGAGTCTCGACAGTATCGCCCTATCCTACCCGATCATTACCCGTTCTACCCGACCCGAGACTCGGGTACCCGAAAATTCATGTCGGGTACCCGTGATTTCAGGATCCGAATTGCGAATCTCGACAAATTTTCGGTGTAATCGTTACCCGTCCCTACCCGACCCGAGACTCGGGTACCCGCACACCCCTATCATCGAACGATTTCGATCACACTTGTTCGATGTTGTTCGACCGATTTGATCGTTTTGGTTCTCGTTAGGACAAGGAATCGAAGCGGCTCGACGGATAAAGGGAGGTATGTAAGTACTACTTGGTTATCCTCGAGCACCGAGTTCGCGTTTGCGTTCGCCTTCGCGACGAGTCTCGCTGTTTATTCCCGAGAAATGATTTGTCCAGGACGTCGCGGCGTTATCCTGCGCCTGGGTGCTAAAAGTCCCCCGAGACCTCTGGTCTCCTCGTGTTTCGTGCTCGCGGCGGTGCTGGTCTCGCCGGATGTCGGCTCGGTCGGTTCCGTTTCGCCGGAAACGTCGACCTCCTCGGACACAGCCTCCTCTTGGCTGCTGGTCTGAGCAACGGGCGGCTCGGTCACTTTGCGACGGGGCAACAACGGCGATCTTCTGGACACCGCGGGTACCGGGGACCTCGTAGTTGTTTTCGGATGCACCTGTAGTCGGTTCCGATTGCGCAACTTGTTCAACGGATTGACGGTGGTCGAGCGGGCTGGCGTCGGGCTAGTCTCGGCCGGTGCCTGGACGAGAAAAAGTCAGATTTATTTAACGAGATGATTACGGATCTCGCGTGTTCGTGAGCGGCGTAAAGACGAAAAGCGGTCGAGAGTCGAGGCATGCCTGACCGAGTGTCGTTCGTGACATTTTGTGAAAGGCCATTTAGTGAAAGCGAATCCGAACCGAGCAGGCAACTATGACGAACGATCTGTCGCGCACGTATACAGCCATAGAATCGTTTTCTTGAAAAAAACTCATCTATTCTCTTACCTCGTGAGTTTCTTCTTCGGTCCCTTCTCCGGCTGGCTCCTCGACCGACGATTCCTCCGGATTCTCCACGGCGGCCGGTGTCGTGCTGGTGGTCGTGGTCGATTGACCCGGTTTCTGTCTCAGATTCACTCGAGCCCCGTGTTTGATCACCGGTCTCGCTCCGGTTGTCGGAAGTCTCGCACGGACGGTGGACTTGGACGGCGCTGTGACGGCTTCCTGCGCGGTTTCCTTACCCGTTTCTTGACTCTCCTCGCTGGTATTGGGCGCCGTGGTGGTAGGTCTTCCTCTTCGTCTGTTGATATTCAACTTATTGAACGACGGCCGGGATACTCCGCTCGGTCCCGAGGCTGTCGACCCGGCGCCGTTGGACGGAGCGGGGGTGGTCGTCGACCCGATGGATCTCGTGCCCCCCGAACCGCGAAATCGATTCCGATTGTTATTCCCCGAGGGTCGTTCCGCGTGAACGGAACTGGTGCTCTCTTTCTGCACCGCGTCCTCTTCGACGGGCTGTTTATGCCCGGGTCGGTTCCTCTTGAATCCACCGTTTCCATTGGATCCGTTGCTACCGAATCGTACCCGGGTCCGCTGCGTCGGTTCCGCGGGGGCCTCGGTGGTCGTCGTGCTGCCGCTTCCATTCGACTTGAACCGATTTCGCGGAGCCGCGGCTCCTCCGATACCGGGTCTCCGGAACTTCCCTCTTCCGATCGTTGACTGACTGGTGGTAGTAGTAGGCGGTTCCGTCGTTGTGGTCGTCGTAGTTGTAGTAGTGGTCGTAGTACTCGTGGTACTTGCCACGGTGGTGGTCAGTTCCGGCGTCGACGTCGGAAGCACGGTGGTCGTTAATTCGAGATTAGCGATCGTGGTGGCCGATTGATCGGTGACAGCCGTTAGATCAGTGGTATCGGCTTCCTCGTTCGACAGCGTGGTTCCATCGGAGGAGGAATCTGCGCTAGGCTCGCTACTGGACGCGTCCACGAGATTATTCTGACCTTGTTGCACGAAGGCGTACAAATCCAAAGCGACTTTGTCCATGGAGGAAGAAGGATACTCGGTGGTCGGAGTCTCGGTAGCGATGGAAGCGGGCGTGCTCGGGGAAACCGAGGAAGAATCCGTTTCTTCGTACTCTTCTTTCTCGGAGGACGTCTGCTTCTCCTTCGACGTTTGTTTTTCGGTAATAGGCAAGCTTTCTTCTTCCTTCTCATCGTTCGCCTCGCTAGATCGCAGAGGTTGGCTCCTGTTCGATTCGTCCAGCTGAAAAGAAACTTGGTAAAAATCCGCGTTTCGTAAGTAGAGTAAAAGTACTTACCTCGGAGGCGACTGGTCGTCTCCTGACGGTCGTGGGTGCGGGCACATCCTCGACGACCTCTTCAACAGGCGCGGGCTCCTGGACTCTCTGAGGTCTGCGTCCTCTGGCACTCGTCCTTTCCTCGCTCTCCTCGTTCGGCGTGACTCCTAGGAACCTGACCGGTCCTTTAGGTAACACTTGAGGGAATTCCGGGCCCTCTTGATGCGTGCGGAAGCTGCTGGAGTCGACCAGGTCCAAGCCAGGTCTCGGGCGATTGCCCCGGCTCCGGGAGGGTTCTGTAGTGGCCGTGGCGGTGTTGTGATTCGACCGCGATCTGTCGTCGTACGGATTCGTCGCTATTACTCGAATAGAAGTGCGCGAGGGGCAGAAGGTAGGTGAAACCGTAGCTTCGGTTCGGATACGCACCTCGGTGGAAACCTGGTGTTGGTCGGCAATCTTTCCTCGGACACGTCTTCGGTTTCGGCCAATTGTCTCCCTCTGTTTCCGTTTCCGCTTCCGTTACCGTTTCTGTTCGGAATCACTTCGTTGCTAGCCGGCTCCACGGTGCTCGATCTCTCCCCGCTACTGTACTTGTTTCTGTTGCTGGACGAACTGCCGCGCCTAGGCGCGGACGTGCTTCTAGAAGGAACGTCGTAAGAATTGGTGACGGCCGAGTCCGCTGTACCCGCCTTATTTTCATCCTCCTCGTCATAGTAATAATATACGTACTCGTATTCGTAGTCCTTCCCGTTCGGTCCCTTTTTTACCTATTCACGAGAAAATAATCGAAGAATCTCAAGTGATTTGGTTGAATTTTAAACGAGGTACTCTGTATATATCGCCTACCTGGATACGGGAATTGGTGCCGGCGGGAACTAAACTGACGTCGCTGAAGTCGCCGAAATTTCTCTCGCGAAAGGACGTCTCTTTGCCGTCGTTGCGGATTATGTTCACCGGGACGAAGTCGAAACCGCTCGTCTCTCGCGGTGTGGTCAGAATCGGCAGCATGGTGGTCGGATACTCGTTACTTAAATCAGAGAATCTCATGGTAAATCTATTAGAACTTTAGAACTATCGACGCTTGATATTATTTCGGCAAAATGGGACAAAATGCATTTAATTATTCCAATCATTGAACGACTGATTATTAATTAATTAAATATCGAGATAATTATATTGAATAAAAATGAATTTATTTGAAAGTATTTGTGTAGAAATGATGCACATTTATTTTTAAATTGAAAATAATATAGAGAACTAAACGAAACATAATTAAAAATACACATTCATTCTTAATCTCGAGAAAAATTCCTCGATCTTTATAAATTAAAATAAAAAACTTGAAACCAGTCATTTCGACTGGTTCGGTAGTTCCAGTGTTAAAAAGGTAAACTTCTCTCACCTGACGCGAACACCGGGGATCACGGAATCCCTCTGATCGTCCACTCGCGATCTGAACGCGTCCGTTCTTCGAATTCCATCCTCCTGAAGGACTCCCGTGTCCCCAAAGTTCTCCAACTCGACGCGGACCTGCCTCTTCGCGGTGTTCCCTTTGTCCTCGTCGCCGAAATCGAACCGTCTGACCGGTTCGAGGAGCTTTTTATCGAAGCTTTCGAACTTCGTCACGACTTTCTTCGCGTTTTTCCCATCCTTGCCGACTACTTTCCTCTCGACATCCACCACGTCGTCGTCCTCTTCGTCCTGATCGAGCGGTCGTGCCACGTCCTCCGGTAATTTGTGCGACGTAACGAATTCTACGAACAACCGGTTTCGTTTGCGAAAGCACGAGAAACGATGTTTTGTAAGAAATACGATGATACTGTACCTGCGACCGATACGGCTCCGCCTCGAGACTCGTCGTCCGCGAGCGTGCACGCGATGACGCAAGATATCCTAAACGAGGGAAATAACAAGACGAACATTTTATTAGGATCATCGATGAAATCTCTCGCCGATCGCCTTGGAAAATACGCGACGCGGTGAAAGTTTCCGTCCGGCCGGGTGAGTTGGAAGCTGCAGTCGGCCAAGCTGGCCAGTTCTCCTCGAACCCGCTCGATTCGATCCTTAATACCGGATAAGCTCGCTCCGGACCCGCGGCGGGAATTTCAAATAGCACCACCGCCCTCGAGAAATGACCAGTTTCGTTCTCGAACCGACGAAACATCGAAGGCCGTCCGGTAAGGTACTTCGAAACGCGATCGCGACCTCGTCCTCCTTAAACCGAAGGTTGTCCGATGAAATTCGTCAAAACGGTTCGATTTAACCAGAGGGTGGGGGAACTCGACGAGAGTCGATTTCGTGGCGTGCATCCGCAAGGTCGATCGGTAACGATCGATTACCTCTGCGAAGGAGATCCGCTTGGAAAATTCGAGCGTACGCCAAGGGCTTCTCGTTTCTCGCTAAACTAGTCCCCGCGAAAGATCTTTTTTCTATCCCCCGACCGATTCGACGCGTTCCTGTCTAATAGAAAGTCTCGACGAGGGTTTCGCGACATTTGCGAACCGCGATCGAAAGGAACGATACGCGTAGGTCCTGTTCGTGGCGCGTAGGTATCTCATCTTCTCGCGTGGGGAAAATGGCGAGGAGGCTGGCGAATCGGTTAGCAACGGACCGAGCACCGAAGAGGATCGCTTCGGTATTCGTTCTAAGAGGATTCGAAGGCTGTGCACGGGACGCAAGCACAACGAAGGAATTTATCACGATACCATATGGAGAAAGCTGTTTCGCTCTTGCAAACACGAGTATCTACGTAAGCGTGCACGGAGGTAGGTGGGTATCTCCGGTGGCACGAGACACGCGCCTTACGTAACCCACAACATTACCGTGAAAGCTTATTGCAAATCGGTAAATATTTTTCGGAATAAACGCGTTAAACGGCAGCTTCGCAAACCCCGCCGGCGCGTAACCGAGAAAACTTTCTATTTAACCAGTTTCGTCGAGTTGCGCAAAGATTCAAAGTGGCCAGGGAAACAGCGTCGCGTCGGCGTGTTCCTCGGAGAAGAGGCGGTAATTACGAAAGTGATGCGAGTTTCCAGCGTTTTAGATCCGTCGACGTGTGAGATTTTCTCGATTAGGTTACGGGAGAGAGCGAGGAAGCTTCCTCCGCGATTCTCGAGGATTCGGCGATCAACACTTTTGCCGACACCGTAATCCATTCGCGCAATCCTTCTCGTTCAAGGAGAGCCACTTTTCTTTTTTCCTGCTCGACGAACGAAAGAACGGGAACCGTGAAGAAAATTGTCTCGCGGTCGCGGTTTCTTAAGCGGCGGACAAATCGGTATCACTTCTCGAAGAGAAAAAGGCCCGGGGTTAATTTTGCTACTCACAGGAGCGCGCCTTTCAGCCACATTTCGGCGATTCCAGCCGATCCAGCGATCGTGTACCCTTCTGCCTGTCTCGGAAGAGTGTTCCCCGCAACTGGTCTGCCCTCGAGACGCGGAAACACGCACGAGGAATAGTTAATGTCGTCGAAGTTTGACGCGGTGCTGCGAACGATAATAACACGTATCGTCACCGGACACTCGCGATCATCGTGGGCCTTCACCTCGAGACACGTTTCTCGTCTTCCAGCGGCGACCACCCGTTAATTCTCCCTCGAATTCTCTCGATAACCACGGACCCGCGTTTCGCGTATGGTACCTTTCTTTTTCCACGTCGCGATCTCCGTTCGCCGAGATGAACGTGGTACCGGAGAGAAAGAGAAGCGGAAAAAGGCTGACGGTGTAAAAGTAAGAGTTGGCCGAAGGACGCGGTGGTGAGGGTATGAGAACGGCGGCGAATGCAGGCCTCTACTTATACGCCACCCACCACGGCCACCTGGAGAACACCCCACCAACCCATGAAAACTGGACACCACGTAGTCAAACTCGACTCCGATATACGCCGCTCCGCGGATCACGAGCGTTTGTTCGGTTAACGCCGAAGCCGAGTTCACCTAGTTTTAACGGTTCGTTCCACCGCAAAACTTCTCCTTCGTTTGATCCAGTTTTCTTTTCATTTTATCCTAATCGAACACCTACCCGTTTCGTTCGACGAAATTCCGATTATCAATTGACTTTCGAAGAGATCGTCGGATTCCAGAGAGACCGTGGATTCGCTTTCACGAGTCTCGCGGATGGTACGTAAGAAGACGAGGTGAAAATGTACGACGCTCCTCCGACGGAGCGACAGTGCCGTAACCGGCACTTTTTCTTTCGCGGCCACGATCCACGTCGCTCTCGCTCCGAATCGTGAGAAGATGCCTTTTTTCGAAGCGTACCTTAGGTGTCAAGGCCTGGTAAAACCGTGACTTTCGTAATCGTACGCTATAGAAACGATCCTATTCTCGACGTGGCACAGCGTCGACGACTCGAAGGTAGTTACCGCGTTAAAGGTCTTTACGTCTCGTTGCGCAAGAAGAATGTCGATCCATTAGGACCAGGTTAGCCCGTGCCGCGGTAATCCGTGATCCACTGCCAGCTTCGTTTGCCATTTTCCTTCTGGTTCGAAAAGAAAAACCTCGGCGTGGCGGCCCGTATCCGCCCGGATTGGCCAATTGACCGTTCGCGCTTCCGGTTGCACGAATCGTCTAATCCGGTAGCTGTTCGAGAGACTTTAGCCGAGGCGGTGACGAAATCCTAGGCGTCGATTATCCTCGGGATAATCTGACGGTTGTATATCTGCTCGGAGCAAGCGAGGAATACGGGCGCCCGATACACCCACAGAAGCTGCTCCTTCTATGTACGCGTGTATACGTAGGTACCTACGGGACTTTCTCTCGACAAGGAGAGCACTCGTGCGCGCCCCTTTGCCGGGCAAGCACGCGAAACGACGGAGAACAATGCGTTTTGCTGCGCGTTTATTATAGCGCAACGGCGACGCGAGATCGGTTCAACTATGTCCTTTTGTTCCCCGATGTTCAGACTAGCTGTCGCACGGAAGACCGCGCGTGACCCGTACGATCCCTCTGCCCGCTCTTATACGGACGATGAATTAGCCGTACTCGATTACCATTCAGCCCGGCGTCTACTATATCCGCCGCCCGCTGCACCGCGGACCTTCCGCGCGTACGAATCGAAGGCTAAATACGGCCGGCCATTGACTGTGCGCCCGTGAACGCAGGTGCACCGAGTAACAGAAATTACCCGCGTGCACCGACCTTCCCCGCAGAGAGAGAAGGCTCTTTCTTTCTTTCTTTCTTTCGTGCGGTATCAGCGATTGCAATTAGTTAGTTTTTCTGTTTGGTCATTTTGTCGCCATTCGTAGGCAGATCGCCTTTCAAAGATACTTCTAGATGGAATCTCGACGTCGCGTTTCAGAGCGCGATTTACAACACGCGTGCACGGGATAATACGCGAGAACAGCCTGAAGAACCTTGACTGCACTTTCGCGGAACTCGAGCTGCATTTCAATCGACCTTCGCGATTCGCACGATTTCTCGATACACTTTCGAGGGACGTCCGTCGGAGGAGTTTCTTTGAAGAATCGTACGGGAACATGTTCGAAGGCGATCGAGGCGTTTCCGAGTTTCACGTTCACGCGACACGCAAATTCGTCCTCGAACTTTCGGATCGGAATTCCGAGCAGGAGGAGGCGTTGATTCACCGTTCAAAAACTCCACGCGCCTTCTCGATGAGTAAAGTATTTACGCCGCGACGTCGAATTCGAACGTCGTGTTTGACTTTCTCCGGAGTTGTTCGCATTCTAGGTAGCATAGATATATGTGAACGATAAACTAACGTGGCATTTGACGCGTCGCGGCGCGGCGTCGCATTTTACCCGGCCGGCCTCGTGTCATCGATTCTCGATCGAATTCGATTTGACTCGATGCCAGGTCTTGATCGAGAAATATGGCACAAGGAGAAACACAGACAGGCAATTTTTTCTACTTTGATTAAGGGTTTTTTATTTTAATTAGGGAGAGAGAGAAGGGCCGCTTTTTGGTGCGTCTATTAGATATGAAGGTTTAAGGGAGAAAATTTTATTGAATTCTAAGTCCTTCTTTTTAAATTAGGGTTTTTGGTGACCCCTTTCTGGTGTTCCATTAAAAAAAAAAGTCATTTTTCTTTTTTTTATTCGAGCGGTAACCCATCTTTCCGAGATCCGCGCTCCACTTCGCTTCACCTTACTGGTTTTTCAAGTACTTTTTTTTTAACATGGTTTATTTAATCAGTGTTTAATAAGGGTTTTTGGTAGTCTCTTTCTGGTTTTCCATTAAAAAAAAAAGTCATTTTTCTTTTTTTATTCGAGCGGTAACCCATCTTTCCGAGAGCCGCGCTCCGCTTGGCTTCACCTTCCAGGTACTTTGTTTTTTAAATTGTTTATTTACATCAGCATTTAAAACACATAAAATTATAATATAATCTGTAATAAACAACAGACTTAGTTATCTAGTTGAGCAGTAGATCTAATGGCTCATTGCATTGAGCTTCTCCAGATCTTTTGTACAATGTTTTTTAGTTTTGTAAAGCCTACGTGGCTGTGGTCGTTGACGAATGTCTACTTCGTATTCGTTTTCACAAAGTTCACTTTCTCTGGATACGGTAAAACGTGATCGAGATCGTTATTGACGATTCGTGCGGAGGAAACACGGAACGGAGTTCGTTAACGGGTCGGAGCGGAGGCGTTTCCATTGGTCGGTGTGAATGCAGGGTATCCAAGTGAAATCTCAAAGTTGCAAAACATCCTCTCGTAAGGTCGAACACGACCCGTTCAATGTTAAGGACGGCCGAGAACCGGAATCTAAGATACGCGTTAATATCGCCGATGACTTTCGCTCTCGAAAACAATAAAGTCTCTTCGAAAGTTTAGCTCGCGTTTCGACGGAACCGCGATCAGACTCACCGAATTCCACTATCGGTTACCGATCGCGAGTCACCCGAAAGAAAACTCGTCGCTCGAAAAAAATAGTTTTCGATTTCATCGAGTACGCTCGATGACGAAACCTGTCGAGAGGCGCCTCGTGGAATTTCATGGAAAGTACCTCCCATCGTTGTCGATTTCAGCTCCCGTCGAGTCGCGCCGTTCGATCGGTTAACCGGTTCGAATACCTTTGTTCCTTTATCTTCCGACGACTTCGAGCCTCGTTAAATCATCGAGAAATACTGTTTCACGCGGGCAGGAAGCGAGGAGGAGGCGGAACCGATTTACTTGCCGTTCCCGATCGCGCATTTACCGCCCATTGTTCCTTCGTTATCGGTGTTCCGTGAAGCGTCCGGGAGAGGCACTCGCGCGTATCGCCCGCGATTTTCTACGATATCGTGGATATTACGCAAATTGTAACGTCTCGGCAGGAGGATGAGCAGCTGGTACCGACGCTCTAAGGGAAATATTTAACGGACGGACATTCCGGTTTCGCAAAACCGGACGTCAACTTGACCTACATCGGGCATCGACGATCTCGAGGTTCCATCGCGTTTCGTTACGTTACCATCGGGGATGGAACGACCTTAACATTGATACGAACACCGTCCACACCGACGCGCCGCGCCATGTCGGGGTCTTCGTGGTCGCATCCGCCATGAAAACGATCAATCTCTCCGTTTCTTGTTTCTTTATTCGAGCTATTTTTAAACGACGCGTGGACACGGACGGATACGATATCAGGGAAAGCGAATAAGGATCTGCGCTCCGGAGAGAAAGTCCTTTCCTCTTCCTCCTCATCGGCTGATGCTTCGTTTTATTTTCGACCGATTTTTTTCTTCTATCCTTCGTTATTCGAGACTCACGCCCGTTCTATTCCGATTAATTAAATCCACGGATGCGGATTACGAGCGGTAACTTTTTAAATTAGTTACGGTTCCGCTTTCGGGAAGAATGATTTTCGTTATCTCTTCCGGAGGATGAACTCTACGAGCCCGGTAACCCTTTGATTGAGAAAGGCGTAAATGTGAATTTTAGTCTGATTTTTTTTTGAAATAATCTTTTGGTAGAAATTTCAAGTAAACTGAAGGTATTGAAGGATAAGAATAATTTGAGATTTAATTAGAAAATTTTCTATTTTCAAATAATTTGGTTTTAGGAAGATCTATGAATAAATTTTCATTCAAGGAAACAATACTTTCATTTATTTCTCAACTTTGGATTAAGTTAGGAAAATTCTACTAATCAACTAAATTATTACAGACGAAGCAAGCAATGTGAAAAATACAAGATTCTAATTTTAGAACTGACGCTTTCCTTTCGGAGCGCGCAGTCAAAGGGTTAAACGACGTGCGTAATTACAGTTACGTTACACTTTCTGCGGTGTAACGAGAAACGATACTCGCGTTTCCATAATCGTTTCCTCGTTTCGTAAGAACGTCGCGACGTCGTTTCGAAGGGTTCGCCGAAAAAATGAATGAAAATTACCAAAAAAACAGCTGGCGAAACCAACGATTTGAAACTTTCTAAAATTTGAACCAGCTCCTCGGCTCGTTTGCGCAATTCTCTCCGAAGAGGAACGTTACTTTCGGGCCCCGGAGAAGAGGTTATTACCGTTGCATCTGCCATTCGCTTGCCTCGGCGACATTATCGAAAAGGTCACCGGAGGACTGGTCGGTGGCTCGCTTCGCGACTCGTCGCTGTTTTAAAAGTCACCGCCCGCGGGTCACGTAGATGCTTCTCGTCTACATCGGCACCGGGTAATTGCGGCTCGAGAAATCGCTCGGGGAGAGAATCGTGTCGTAACCTTTACCGCGTAATGACGGTAGCGAGGATAGAAAAGGATCCTAAAACGGTGAACGCGGGGGGAGAAGCGGGAGATTCCGGGGACGGAATGTCGTCCGCGTCAAGGATGACCGGTGGTGAACAGAGGACACCCGTTTCCGACTCCTAATCTTTCTCGAGGAACAAAGGGTTCCTTTTAAGGCGCCATCGGGAGGCGTCGCGAGATGGAGGATACGTTCGGAGCCATCTTCTCTTTATTTCAGTACGTTATCAGGCCGATGACGCGACTCGGCTCGGATGGTCTTTGCGAGTGAAATGTTCCTCGCAACCGCTTCAAGGCCGACGAGATACAACCTCTCACTTTCCTACCTCTCGCTGCCTACTTCTTCCACTCAGCCTTTCGCCGAGTCCTCTCTTCTTCCCTCTTTTCCCTTATTTCCCTGCCTAAACCCACGCCGGAGTCGGGGTCGTTGGGGTCGAAATGTACGAATACGTCTTCTCCTCCCCGGGAGAATGCAGATGGATAGCACGCCCATTCGACATTCCTGGAATTTCTCTGCCTCCCACAACCTTCCCGTATGCAAATACCTCGGAGGAAAGTGATTTTTTCGATCTTTGCGTTCGTCAAGGTTACAACCTCCCCGTGTTCTCTTTTTTTTATTACGAATTTTATTGCATTAATTTACATTTATACAGTAAGTACGTTGAGTATTCGGTGAATGACAGCCTTCTTCTATGTACACTCGATCTAATGTTCTAATGCTTATCTTTTTTGCTCGTACACAGTCCGTTCGGCGGCTACTGTCTTCCCGCCCTCTGGTGTCGCTTTTCGAACGCGATTCGTCGATTAAAAAGATGAATTTAGGTTCGCTCGTTTATCCTCTACGATAAGGCTTCGGTTTTACTTGGACCTCATCCCGCTGGGTCTCCTCGACCTCCTCCTGGACGGGTTTGCTGCCTCGGGTCGCCCCGAACCTGCCGCGTCCCGACGACTTCGATTCGCTCGCCCCGTTGTTGCTTTTGTTGCGACTGGTCGTGGCCCCCCTGTGGACGAACAAAATGGTCAGAAGGAAGTTTTACAGCTTACGAAAAGAAGGTCGGTTATTTACTTGGATTTTGCCGTTGTGGACTCGGTGGCCGATTGAGTGGCCGAGGAGTCTCGATTGCTGCTGCTGGGTCCTACCTGTGCTCTCCTCCGCTTCAGCGCGGCCAAAAGGTCTTGGTTCGACCTAAAGCAAACATCTTAACGTCGTCCTGCGTAAAAGGATAAAGAACATCGATACGTACCTGAAGGGTCTGACACCGCCGCGGACCTTTTTGGAGGACTCCGTAGTGGTGGTCGGTGTTTGTTCTTCCTGTTCTTGGTTCTCCTCGTACTCTTCGTCCGCCTCTTCTTCAGCTTCCACGGCCGGCTCCACCGCCTTCGCGGTCGTCGACTGCGTCTGCGGAAAATTATCGGTTCATCTTTTCTTCCATCGGAGATGGCTCGTTTCTCGAACTTACCGCTGCCGCTGCGGATGTTTTCCTCGGGACGTTCACTCGTCCTCGCGAGGACAAGAGACCTCCGAGCCGAGGCGAGTTGGATCTCGCTGGCGGCGGGGTGACCGGCGCGGCCGGTTCTTCCTCGTAATCGTATTCCTCCTCCACCGATCGGACAACGGCTACCAGGTAGCCGATGGCCACCAATCTGCAAAGAGCGGAGCGATATTACGCGGCAAACGTAACGGGCTTTCGCGAGCCTGGAAAAAGGGAAGATGACGAACGACGGTGAAAGGTGGCCGCGCATGCAAAGGAAACGCTTTCCCGCCTGGCGGACCGAATAATGGCTCGCGAACAGGAAGTCTCTCGGACGGTGTCTCTCTTCCTCCGTCGAGGAAGTTGGGATAGGTTCCTCGTACAGAGCGTATGGCGAAATTCAGGTGGGATATTGAAGTATTTGTCCTCGAAAGGAATCGGGCTGGTTCCATAGAGCCGCGGACCGCGAGTGCAACGCAGGACACTCGGGGCCGCGCTGCGCTGCAACTTTCGCCAGGATCGAAAATAGAATCCGAGGACGAGAAACGTCCTCCCGGAACGGGGGGAGAGGAGGAGGAGCGGAGGTGAATCGTTACGAAGAAACCGGCGTGCAGCGAGCTGTGCACGCTTGTCGTTGTAGATCCCCGTGTACACTACCAGATGGATTTTGACCTGTGACATTCACGTACGAAACTCACTTTCTCTGCTTGGCTGGCGCGCGCGTTGCCCGCTGGGATTGGCCGCGGAATACGTGAGACGGCTCACAAATGTCACGAAAACTTAGCCGAGGCGAATTCGAATTCGTATTTCATCGAAGAGGAATCGAAGGCCGGTGAAACCTCGATCGAACGCGGAAAAATCGTCCACGGCGAATTTAGAACGCGGTGCGATCCGCTTTCGAAAACGCGCCTCTCCGTCGCGATCGACGAAGGAAGAATCCTCCGAAGAATCGTATTTTTCTTCGTCGCTTTCTCGACTCCTTTGTGCTAACTCCTCCTGACGCAATTCCGTAGGCTCGCCTCGCTTCGACGGCCGCAATCACCGATTGTGTCAGAGATTTCTCGCGGTTGCCTTCGATCAAGAATTTCCGTCGAATCAAAGAAATTTCGCGGTTTTCGATACGGAATCTCGTTTTCTAATCCGTTTCCTGGTCGACGTGTCCTGTGTTTGCATAACGCGACCGTTT
This sequence comes from Osmia bicornis bicornis, assembly GCF_907164935.1. Taxonomy (NCBI): domain Eukaryota; kingdom Metazoa; phylum Arthropoda; class Insecta; order Hymenoptera; family Megachilidae; genus Osmia; species Osmia bicornis. The sequence continues at coordinate 6,550,848 of NC_060231.1, forward strand.
CGCGGCGCGAAACTTTTCGCGAGTCGCGATCGTACGGCTCAGTTGCGACACGCGGCACCCGGTTCTGACGTACGACCGAACAAATACGCCTTTCGATCGTGCCGGATACTGGGATCGGCCTTGGTTTCGCGACGCTAACACAGGGCATTCGGTTTTTCCTCTCGAAACGTTGGAAAGTATCCGGCGCGGACCAGGGAGACGGACCGCGTTGATCGAATTCAACGAATCGTCGAGGGTTGAAGATACTCACGCGAATAGTGCGAGTTTCATGGCGTGCGTCGGATGTCCGTGGACCTCGGACGAGCGTCGGTCTGTTGTTAACGACGGAGGTAAAAGGCTGGCCCTCTTGATTCGTGCAACGTGCGGGATGGTTGAAAGCCGCGTCGCTCGAGTGTTGACACGGTCGCGATGCCGCGAAGAATGAATATCGAAACGGGCGTAGAAGGAGCCGAAAGCACACCACTGCAATCGCGGAGGCTGTGTACTTTGGAGTGCCGAGTCGAGTTTCCCCTTCTCTCTATATATATATATCACTCTCTCGCTCTCACTCCGCGGCCAGCAAACCACCCGTGGCCGAACCCATCCACCTATCCTACACCAGACTTTGATATATCCTTCGCGATACCTGGAAATTGTTAACCACGCGCGATACCCACGCCATTGTTCGTGACACGATCGTCCCTGGGATATCCTCGATAACGAATACCACCTTATCGACGATACGATTTCTTTCGAAACGCGACCAGCCGCGGGAAATCATCGGATTTATTTTCCTGTTCGCGAACGTTCACGCGTGCCCGACTGGAACACCGATCGTCCGACGAAACGAACGCGCGAATCGTGTTTTATACACGTAGTTAGATCGCGCGTAAGCAGTGAAAGTAAACGGCGTCGGACCAGTTCGCTGGTTGTGTAGCGAAGAATGTCAGACACCCTGATGTCTTTTTTCGTTATTCCAGAAATCCTTTGGAAATGTCAACTATCGGCCTAGCTCGTCGATTCCACGACGATCCAAGGAAAGTCTAAAGATCTATCCTTGAAATTCCGCGACGTCGGATCGAAAGAAAAATGATCGAAGGGGAAGAGTGACGGCATTTATATAGAAATATGTATCTTGGACGATGCGTCCGCGTTCGTCCATCGCGAGCGAAAGAGAATCGTTTTGTTTACCGATAAAATCAATTCCATGCAGGTCGGCCGTGTTCGAAGCTCCGTCGAGTGGTCGCGCATGGAAAGATATTCAGGATCTTCCGTGTGCAAATGTCAAGAGGTGTTGCGCGGTAATGCGCACGTTTCGCGTGTCGAGTAGCTCGTTCGAGCGCGTTGCCTTGAGCTCTCTCGGTAGTCGCGAAAGAAACCGGTTGATTCTTTGGAAAAGAATCGCGGTATTTAACAAAGGATTCGAACCGCGAGCCCCGCGTTACCCGCGGTTTCTTCGATCGATTGGAAATCCCTTTCTAGAAATCGGTTCCCTTGGTGAATCGCTCGATAAACTCGTGCTGTCACCTCTCGGTCGTTCCCGGCAGTCTTCCAAACGATCTTGACGACTTTCGATTTACCTTCCAATCGAATTCGTGTTCTTTCAATTATTTCCCGCGTGAACTGTATCGATTTTCAAACTGGATCGAACTCTGCTCGGATTATTAAGCTTTTTAGGAAGGAAAATATGAGTACGGGTGTGCGGGTACCCGAAAATTCGGGTCGGGTAATGATCGGGTAAAGTCGCGCAGGAACTCGAAAGTTTGTCTAGCACATAAATTTATTCGGGTACCCTAATTGAGGTTCGGGTCCCGAGTTAATATTCGGGTACCCGAAATGAATTTTGGGTTTCTAGTTGATATTCGGGTACCCGAGTTGATATTTGGATTCCCCGATTCAATTTTGGGTCTTCAGTTAATATTCGGGTACCCGAAAATTCGGATCGGGTAATGATCGGGTAAGGGCCGAAAATTTGTCTAGCATATAAGTTTATTCGGGTACCCGAATTGAATTTTGGGTTTCTAGTTGATATTCGGGTACCCGAATTGATTTTCAAGTCCCGAATCAAATTTCGTCTTTCAAATTGACATCAAGATCCCGAACTTACGGGTACTCGAATAAATTAATATCCTGGAAGAATTTTTTAGTTCCACTCGAACCGGGACTCGGGTACCCGCCCCTATACAAGATTTCCTCCCTGAAACCTCTCTAAAAACGCGTTCTGCAATACGGAAACAACCAAATTTAAATTAGAAGAGCGCGAATCGAAAATCATTGAAGCAAAGTTCGCGCTCAGCTTCTCCGACGGGTAGCGCCATCCTCCGAGGTAGCCGAGAAGGGAACTAACGGAGTCGAGGAGCTTGTCTGTCACTTGTTGCATCGCCGTCGGCCTGACGTTCGTTCTGTCCGGGCCCGGCGTGCTCGCACCGGTACGCTCCCGTGTTTCTCGCGAAACGTTTTATCTCGCTACCGAATCTCTCCATCAGCCCGCGAACTACAACCCGATCGCGATTCTCTACGAGCGTGAAGATTCCCAAGGATCCGCGAGTTGACAGTGATCGCGCGTTTTCGTTGCCGCATCCTTGAACGGAGAGATCTATCGGATCCTACATCTCGCGTGTGGTGCAACTCGCGGTTCATCATGGTAAGTAACTTAGTAACTTCCGATCGGTTACATTCGCGGCTAATTTTAAAGCCGATATTTAAATTTCTTTTTGATGGAATTTCACGCGTTTCTCCGTCGACGAAAGATTCCAGGTACAGGTAGAGGGTAAAAGGAGGGCCGTAGAATGCGGCTGGGTTTTTCGTATTCACGACCAGGCTGTTTGCTCCTTCCGAGAACGAGAATCACAATGGCCGAGTACAATAGGGCTCGATCGTGCGTGCACGATCACGATCGCGATCCAGGCGAGTTTTATTCCCTCCAGGCTATCGAGTCGCGTTATCGTTTCTCCTCGGAACCGATCTCTACAGAGTTTCAACCAGACCCAGGAAAACTCTTGCTATTTTCCCGAAGTTTCCTCCGCTTTATCGCGTCGCGTCTGCCAGTTCCTTTGTTTCCTGGTCCACCAGCTCTCCGGTTGCTGCGACCACGATGGACGCCGTACGCTGTACCTTTCTCTCTTCCTCTCATCCTTTCTCTTCGCATCTCTCTCTCTCTCTTCCATTCCTTACGCCGCAGCCTCGGCTCGGTTCTCTCGGTCGTAAGAGCGTTCTCTCGAAACCAGTTTCCAGCTGTCAGCGTCTAGTTTCTCGCCGTACCTCGGCCGCGATATGTGCAACAATTTTTCAGCGACCTCCCGTAACCCCGGCCCGCCGCGTTGGTCGCTTTCGATTTACCCGGTTGCACCGGCGAGATAAGCCGGGGGAAAAATGGAATCCGGCCCGATAAGAAGCGCGACGACGCGGCCGGAAAGCAGCCTCGCCTCGAACCGAAATAATTTTCTCCCCTAACGAAAGCCGAAGGGCGTGCGTCTGGACCAAAATAGGCGGATGCAGAGGCAAGACACGGGCCGGTGCTTCGCCTTGTCGAATTCATTCATCAGAAGCGAGAGGGAGAGACGGTGGGACACAGGATGAGGGCCGGGAATGGTAGGAGGGTACGGAGGGTACGGAGGGAAGGGAGAAGGTTGATTCAAACGTCCAGGCTTAAACTCCATCGTTCCCTTGGATGTGATTCGTTCGAGTTGCTTCGTGTCTACAGCCAGGTTCTCGACCGTCCTGTTTACACGCCGTGTAAGCATCCCCCAGGGATGCTTCCTCGAGTTCCTGGAAAGCGACCGACCGAAAAGTGGACGGATTTTTCGGGGGAGAGCGTGGGAAGCGGCAGATGGTGTACGGAGGATCAGGTCAAATCTCGGGGGACGGGAAATAGCCGCGATATTCTTTCGCAGGTATCGAGCCGAAGACATTTTCGATCTTGTATACCTGCTCGTCTTAGTACCTCGCTGAATTTATGATCCTTTTAGCGGTCTCGAAGTCTGGATGGGAAAAGAGACTCTCTAGTTTCGACGGCGGAATAATTGATGCGTTTTCTCAGAAATGATGGAATCATTAAGCCTATCGAATTGGAAAAATAATTTTTGCAGGAATGTGTAAATTTTAGAAAATGAAAGTAATATGTTGTATAGAATTTAATTAGAATTGCGACTCTCTCTATGATTCACCGTTTTGGTGAAAGTTGCGAAACGCATTATATTATATTTCTAACCCTTTCAGAAGGATATGGACGCGATATTACCATGCTCATTCGTACATTTCGAGAAAACGCGCGAATCGCGAGTAATCGTGTCGAGGTCGGGAGGGAGTAGTCTCTCTTTCGAGGCAAGGGCTCGCGTATCGGTCGTTATCCTTTGGAATAACTCGACGACCGATTCGCCGACCGTTCGAGTCATTTGAGAGCCACTGTGCCGCGGTTCTGCTGATACGGCGATGCGTCATAAGTAAATACCCGCGTACCTGTAACTCGTTATCGGCGTTAACGCGGCCACCGCTTCACGTTGGCTGGCACCCAGAGGTCGGTTCGCCAGCGAGCGAATCGAAGCGTTCCCGACGTCGTCGCGCGAGTTGAGTCGAGCCCGAGTCTCGTCGCGTTCGCGATTACCTCGAATCCATTCTCTCTGTTCGTTATTCCACAGCCGTGTCTTGCTCTTTCTCGCCTTCTATCCCCCACCTTCTGTTTCACTCGCTCTACGTGCATTACGCGAACGACTCGCAGTCAGTCGGCACAGAGTCATCGTTGACGCCACCGAGACCCTCCTTATCCCTTTCTTTCATTCTTTTCCTCCATTTCAATCTCCCTCTTCGCTCCTCTCCGTTAATACCTCCCGCGATGTTCCTTGATTTTCGCGGTCCTTTTAATATTCCTTCCACGTTTCACCGCCCGCAATCAGCCCAGAGCCCTTTCGTTCGCGTTCCTGGTGAAACATCATCGAGAACGTACGTTGCAACGGGAGTGGTCAGTGTTCAGTGGTTGTGATTATTCTTCGATGCCACGAGAAGGATAGAGCGGCTTCGACCTTGCGCATCCGTTTGGTAATTAACCTTTGACAGATGTACGCGCGATTTTTTCATTCTCCTCACCGTGCCAGAACACGAGGAGATCAACTGATAGCGAGTAGCGCGATAACGTCGCTTCGCTAGTCTATCGTTTTTAACTATGTATTTTTCCCTCCTCGACGCGATGCACGCTTGAGAGTGCTCGATCTTTATCGCCAGCACTCCCCTCGTACCAGTAAACCGATAATTGAACGAGTTATGAAGGCGCACGCGAACGTACCGGTTAATCCTCTAACGGCGGACCAGGGAGAGAGATTCAATTCTAACTTAACTTTGCATTTCATATCATTTTCATTTTCTAAACTTTATAGTGTTTCTCCAAGAATAATTCTTAGAAAATATGAAATTCTTTAAAAAATTTATTTATTTATTCAGTATACATAAAAATTGTTTATTTAACTTAAAATTTCCATGCCCGCTGCAAAACAAAAAGTAGAGCGCACAGTAATCAAAATTTTCTCTTTATTTATATTACAACCATAATCGTTTCGCAAGGTTCGCATCTCGGAATGTCCTCATCGGCGCTTCACGTTTACGTAAGATTTCGAGGCGACGATTATTCAAGCGCAGGACGCGTTGGCGCGAGTCGCTGCGAACCGACGGTCGGCAGCCGGTAAAGGAGCTCGTCCTCGCGATAGTATCTAACGACGATAATGGGATAACGAGGGTCTCGATAATTAACCGGGAAGCCGGGTACGAGTAACCGAGTCTTGCCCGATCGTTGACTCGTCGGCAACCTTCCCCCCCCCCCCGTTCCTTTCCCGTTGCTTCCTCCTCGGACAGCGGTTACCATTGTCCGCCTTAACCGAGCGAATCGATGACCCGTGCAAGATTATCCTCTGTTCCGTTCGCGGGAAGCTATCCCGTCAGCGTTTCGCTTCCGTTCTTACCTTGGCGCGCTTTTTTTCTTCTTCTTCTGCATCGAATACGCGGCGCGTTACGTCAGCGATACAAAGCCGGTTTGCGTAATCGATGGCGACAGTGCGTATTTTTGTAATTCTGCTAGCCCGTAAGTCAACACCGAGGTGTTCATTTCAACGAGAACGAATATTGCGTTTCCCCGGCACCGTTCCCTCCCCAAGCGCGCAAATCGAGGGAAAGGAACGGCGGGGTAACGGTACCGGCGAAAAACGCGTTCGAAAAATGACTAAAGCGTACCGTTTTAGCCGCGGCGAGGAATCGGTTACGGTCGTTGATCTTGCCGACTTCGCGCCGCCTTTGTTTCTTCCGGCCCGAAAGGGGCGCCGCGTCCTCCCGACAAAGCTTTCGGAATGTCGGAAGGTTGGTCGCCGAGTCACGTAACGTGGTAGTCGGGATAAACGTGCTCTCGAGCTAGATCGATTTCCCGTAATCAAGGTAACGCGATATCGCAACCGCGACCGATATTATCCTGGCGCCTGTATCGCCGAGTCGTTTCGACAGCCACGCCACGAATTCGTACCTTTCGCCTCGGTCTCGGAAACGTTTCGTTTGCTTTGAGCCGCGCTCGTTAACGCAAACGCGGAAACTTTACAGCTCCCCTCCCTGAGAGTAAACTCAGAATTATCTACTCGCAGCTGTTTGTTTGATTTAACACACGCACACGCGCACGGTTCTAGTATCGTCAGTTACCAGGCACCGGGTTTGTTCGTTTTCAATTTTAGGAGGCAAGATCGGTGAGCTTCGCCTCGCGGGGACAGAATGGAAGGAGAGGATGTAGGCGATGAAAAGCTTTCGAAAAAGGAAGAACCGGGGCTTCGAGTTCTCTCGGTCGACAAAGTCATCGTGGAGAAGATCGTGTTCGAATCGTCGAGTGGATCGCGGGAAGTGCTGCTGACGAAGAACGAGACCTCGAGGAAACTGTCGATTAAGTCCGAGCTCTCGCGGTCCGAGGACGAAGGGAAGAAGAACCGCGCATCGCTTCCGGAGGACATACTCGCGGCGAACTCGAAGGGCGCGATCGAGAAGAGGATCAAACCGATCAAACTTACCAAGGGTCCCTTGATAGGCAGCATCGTGGTCGACGTTCCGTCAAAGTCAGAAATTAACGAATCCAATTCGAAGAAAGCTGAAGAGAAAGCAAAGGATGAAGATAATCAGGAGGACCGAAGGGAGAACAAGGGAACCGAGGCGAAAGATCGTTTAGAAAAGAGTCGTTCGAACATCAAAGTGCTGCAGGAAAATTTAACAACTAAGATCGACGCCAACACCGTCGAAAGATACAGGAGGGAGTTGCAGGAGCTGCGCGGGAACTGCGCCCTCAAGTTGCTCGATTCGAACGCGAACGAGAAGTTCCCGGAGGTCGCGTTCGACGAGGAGTTCCTGCAGAAGCACAACCTCGACAGGAGGTTGAAGATCGAGGAGGATAGATCGCCGGAGGGTGAGATCGAGCAGGAATCGGACGAGTTGCTGACGAAGGACACCGCGACAGCGAAGCCGAGCTACAGCAAGAAGGTCTCCGAGGTGGAGAAAAGGTGGTCCGGAGAGTTCCTGGAGAAGAGACTGACGCGTCGATCCTCGGAATCCTCAAAGTCCTCTTACGTGGAGGAATTCGGCAGCGTATCCTCCGAGGAGAGCGTCGCGGGAGATCGCGACTCGCCGCGATTCGAGCGAGAGAAGAGGAAGACCGAGGTGGAAGAGAGCGGACGAGAGTCATTCGGGAGGCAAACTTCGGAGGAGGTCCTCGCGGACAGTACCGTGAGCACTCTAGATTCCGACTCGTGTCTGGAGGATCGGATCAAGGCATTAGAGGAGGAGGAAAGTGTAGATCGGAAGAATGACGAAGGAGAGGATCTCGACGCGGTGCGTCGTCGACGTCGCTCGAAGCTGTTAGCATACGAGCGTGCCGATCGTTGGAACGAGTCTCTGAAACGCGCGAAGGTTTCGAGCGGTTGCTCGACGGACTCGATCGACTCGACGCGTTCGAGGAAGGACGGCTACGCGAGTCTCGTGAGGGAATTGGCCATGGAGGCGGCGGCGGGCACTTCTCGAGTGAAGAAGGAAGAGAAGCAAAAGAGGAAGCTGGGGCTTCGGAGATTGCTGCCGGGTTTCTTCTCGCCGAAGGATTCTCGGAAGGATTACAAGAAGAAGAAGGAGTCGAAGGAGAGGAGGAGGCACGAGGATAGGCACTTCGCTCGTTACCAGCAGAACGGAAATTACACCAGATCGCCGGACACGATGAATCTGAACGAGGACATCAAGAGGAACGTGAAGCTGGACAACAGTCTGAACGGATCGATCATCGAGGAGAGGCTGGACGAGATAAAACGAGAATTGTTCCCGGATCAGTGCCCGATAACCAGCACTCCGGACCACCTGGCGCGGGACGAGGAGCAGAGTCTGTTGCGCGACCGAAGCGGAGCCGCCAGGGCATACGGCATCGACTCCAGCCTGAGCTCCATTGCGCCGGACGACAGGTGGAACGAGAGGAGCGGGCACCTTGGGATATCCCCGGACATCCGGAAGTTCGAGCAGAGGCAGAAGCGCGAGGAGTTCGACCAGAGGTACGGGGGGCAGCAATTGGAGCGAAAGCATAGCCTGCAGGAATCGAATCCACCGAACCGTCTGTGTTTCTTTCAAAGAAATCATGGCCCCTCGGGAAGAATCTCGGCGCCGCCCAGCGAGAGGTACCTCGTCCGACCCAGGGCGATCCATCCGATCGACAGACCTCTGCCGGCGATCCCTCGATCCCGAGTCGACTCGTCCAATTATGAAAACTATCCGGAGGAAGATAATCAACCGCGGCCGATCGGTTATGAACGGAGTGGGGCATACACAGCGGACAAGGCGGAATATCCTAACAAATCAACGCTGTATGAGAACGAAGGTTCGCCTGGTGGATTGATTCTGAAATCGGTCTCGGCACAGGTGAAGATCACGCGGCAGCCGATAGGGAATCAGAACCAGAAGAGAGCGCCCTTGGTCGGTCGATCCCCGAAGTATCTTTCTTCAGGTTCCAGTCAGAAATCCGGGGACTACGGAGATTCCAGTTGCACGCCGAACTCCAGTCAAAAAAGCGAGTTCTCGCCGACCAGTTCGAAGAGCGGGGAGTATTATTTAAATTCTCCGCGGAACAGCGGCTCTCCTAACGATAGGGACTTCGACGAGGAGAACCCGTCCAGCAGGGAAGGCATCTACGAGAACGAGAATGAGAATTCACCATCGAGATCGTCCACCCGGTGCGCGGATGAGAGGATCTACGACGAAACGCCATCCTCGCCGTCTAAACTACCTGTCCGTTCTCCAATGGAGGATTCTTTGGATAAGACGGACTCTTCTCCGGGTCGAGGATGTTCCAAGGGCGGACGACCAACGTCGCCCAGAACGAACGCGGACAAACAGAGCATCGATGGAGAAACTGGCAAAACAGGAGCGCGGACCGTGCCTTCCAGGAGGTCCCAGCCCAACGAGCAGATCCTGATCGCCTCGCCGAAGAGGGAAATCGCGTACGAGTGTCGGATACCTCGGCCTTTGAACGAGTCCAGACTCTGCGCCGTCGAATCTCCCGTGCGGATGATGAATTCGCCTCACAGACTCACCGGAGTGACCCCGTTGGAGCCGCGTAATCAAGATCCAAGCGGGAACCGGGAACTTCCAGCCACGAAGATGATCGACTATCCAGGAGGAGGAGGAGGACTCGCGGAGATAGCCAGGCCGGAGCCCGTTTACGGACATCATCGAAATCAACCAGTAGCAGGTCAGAATGATGGATCGCAAGCGGAGGATGAGCGGAGAAAGGACTGCGACGACAGAGTGGCTTGGGTTCAGGGAAGAGCAACTTCTCCGGCGACGAGCCCTAAACGAAACGAAGCAACAACTGGAGAGAGAAACGAATCCCCGGTTACGGAAAACCATCGACAGGGTCAAAATCAACCGCCCTCTCGTTCGCCCCGGTCCGTTGCCCCTTTGCTCCTGCAAGAAGCGCAACGCCCCCGCATTGCGGGTCGGGAGAAATTGTACGGAACCGCGGGCCCGGGACGCGTAGACCCACCGAGGGTCCTCCAACCACAAGCGCAACAACGACAACCGCGATCGCCCACACCGCGAAGTCTAACGGAACCTTTGTACCTTCGTCAAATCCCCGAGGCGACTTACGGGCAACGGGAGAACGCGGCCGTCGGGCCGCTGTCGCCGTCGAAGCAGGAGACTCGACAACACTTGGAGGCGTTCTACTGGCAGCAGAAGACGCTGGAGGCGAGCAGGAAGACCGTCGCGCCTCCGAGCGCGAACGCGAACCCGAGACAGATTGGAAGGAAAATTGATTTACCGGAGGTCAGGGAGGCGGTGTATTGGCAGCAACTCAAGAAGCTGGACGAGGAGCAACAGAGGCGCATCTACGAGCAGAATTTGATGGAGGAGTCTTCCTGTTGCAAGGCGGGACCGAAGGCTCCCTCTGCGAGGTCCGTGTCTCAGCGGCAAATATCGGTTCCAAGTCCCGCTGGAGCTACGAATCTTCCGTTGACGATCGGATACGGGGAGCCAGGTCCGTGGACGGGTAATGTCTGTCGTTCGAAAGGGAATCCGAGCGGAAAGCCGCCGTTAATGCAGAGTCAAAAGGGTCCGAATCAACCGGTGTTGATCGTGAGACCGCAACAGGCGATTCGCGAACGTCGAGAAGCAGCGATGCCCTCTAAGCCCGTCGATTCCTCTCGCAGACCGGAAACGCAGAGGTCGAAAAGCGCTTCCCCGCATTTCCACCGCGGCGACGCCCCTCAGATCGTGCCACGGAAACTCGACGCCCCGTCAATTTACGAGGAGGAAGTAGCAGCGGTGAACGACGTCGAAGGGAAAAGCGCGCCTCCTCCGATATTCAAAAGAGGCAGCCTGATCGGCGGAGAGTCGGCAGAGTACGGCACCGGAGGTGGCGCTAAGAGGGTCAGCTTTTCGAATCAGTCGACCACCGTCGGACGAGACTTGCCCAGCGGAAGTTGGCCGACAAAACATGGCACAGCTCCGGAACCACCGACTCGAAGACATCGAAGCGAGGACAGCGTTTCCGACACGGACTCGGTGTTTCTTCACCAAGAACGTCGCGACGCTGCGGCTGGCCCCTGTCCCGACGTGGAATACGATGCTGACAGGCCTCTACCTCCTCTGCCCAACGACGTGGTTCCTGCGAATCCGAGCGGAAGTGGCAGTATGCCAAGGAGCAACGCGTACGGGGAAGTTCGATGGAACCCCCCACGACCGGATCCGCGACGAACCATCAGCCCCCACCGGATGCTTCGCCCAAAGGGTGAGTGCTTGCTTTTTTTTTCCATATACCTCTTTCTATTTTCCGCGATTTTTTTCATTCGCGGCGTTGCCACGATCCGCAACGCTCGGATCGTAATTTCACCCGGACAAGTTGCAAAGGATCCGCTCTACGCGGCGTATGACCGTGCATTTCAACGAGCCTCTTAAGGCACACCGAGAGCGGTATCGCGTACAAGCACGTTTCTGCCCGTGGTACACGAATCTCGCTCTTATATCTAAAGCCTGTACGAACTTCACTTCCTACGTAATGTCCCGAATTCGTGAGAAGTTTGCACGTATTAGGGCGTATTTGTCAATTTGACGAAATTTATTGGTAAGTCGACCCAGGAATATTGAGTCGAATCCAGGTCAAATGTGCATTTTTTAGGTCGGGTTTCGGGTACCCGAAATTTTCAGATCTCTATTAATCTCAATACTAGTCAATCGTTCATACGTCTTGGTTCGACGACCCTGGACGTTTAACGAGGATTTTTACCGTGAACTTGCCACGATGATGGAGGCAACCTCGTTCGGGGTCAGAGATGGTCTTGGCTGCACGATACGTGGGCAGTAGCGTTACGTCATTGGACGGGTCGGAGTAGCTGTACGGGCAGTCGCGATTAGTTGCCCTTCTAGTTTCCCTGGAGGAAGGTCGCTAACCTACGACTCGATAAAACGCTGAACCGCGATGCGCGTTCACGATCCACCAATCCCAAGAGGAAACCGCTTTTAAATCAGCCACATGCCACTCGCAAATTCTTGATCCAAAACGATCCTATTCAAAAGAACGTATCCGGGCAAACGTTGATCGAATTCTCGTCTAGTCCTTCGATACGATATGTATGCAAATCGGTAGAATCCTCAGAGACGGCGGATACAGATTCGAATATCAAAATATTCGAAGAGCCTCGAGAATTCGCGTGATCCAATTAACCGGTTCATCGACCGTCCGCGAATTAACGCGTCTATTTACCGCGGTAATAAGCAACGAGGTCGCGAGGACATCGCGGAGAAGCGAAACGCGTCAAAGAACCTGCGTACCAGTGTGTCGGTGCGTGGGAGGTCGGGGGAGGTAGCGGGAACGGTCGTATGTTTTCCGTACGGTGAGTAGTAAGTAGCATTCGGGAGGATGCGGAGGCGGGAAGGGTGTTCGGGATCGATCCCCGACTTGGTTCCCGTGACGTCACACGGGAAGGGAAGATAGAAGGAGGGCGCTGGGACGAGGGACGACGGGACAAGGAGGAAAGAGAGACAAAGCGAGAAAGGTTTCGCGAGCTGAGCCGCGACAGGGTGGTTCGGGGGTATGCGGCGTGGCGATGTAGAGGGAGGAAAGAGAGAAAGGTGGGTGCAGTGTGCCGGGACTCGGGCAGGTCCCGGCGACGTTCCGTTCCGTTCCGCGGGTTTTCGATGGTGGTGCCGCTGCTGTTGGTGCTACCGGCGTTCGCGCACCTTGTGAAACGACTCTAACCGCGTACCTGATAGTGGTTGTGGGTGGTAGTGCGGTGGTGGTGCGACGCCGCCGTTATCGGTGGACGTCGCGTCTTATTTTCCGCGCTCGGCCTTTTCCCCAACGTCGCGGCCTCTTCTTCAGGGCTACGATCGATCGCGACCTTCGAAGACGCGTGTTCGCGAAGAAGGAGCGCGCGGTGACGTTAGTCGCGATCGTCGAAGGGACGAAACGCGAGGTAAGCACACAGGGTGCTGGGGGATCGTGGAGGGTGGCGGTGCTGCCGTCGAGCCGGTCGCCCGTCACACGGCGCGAGGTACGTTCTCCTCCCTCGTCGCCTTCTTTCGCGTCTCTGTTCGAAAAATCGTCCGGAGGTGTCTAGGCCCTATCCTAAACACCCGCGTCTCATCGTCAAGTGTAGTGACCTTATCACGGACCAAGGATTAACACTTACTAACTGTGCCCGTTCGGTGATCGAACTTGAAAAAGCATGCATTTAGAGCGTGAACCGCGCGATACGAGTAGATCCGCCAGGTATGGTTATCGCTCCTCGGCCACGACCTTCACCGTGTAATCGACCTGGAAGGGAAAAGGTTCTCGAACGAAGGGGATGCTGCGAATCGTGCCAGTCCAGCGACTCGCGAAATATTCCTTTCCGAAAGCTCTCGCGCGCTTGTTAATCCCCTACGAACGTAAAGAATATCCTGGCGGGAGACAACGGGGTGTCTTGTTCGTTCGGCCCGGGTCGATGGGTCGACGTTCCCAAAGTGCAGCCCTGTGTGGCTTAAAATACGAGCCACGACTATCGATTTCGAAGCAGACCGAATTCGTGATAGCTTCTTCTGCAGTCCGCCTCTCTTTTTCCTCATAATTTACTGGTCCTTTTTTAAATAATTCGACAATACAATTTTTGCTTTATTCTTTGGACGCTGTAAACTTGCGATTCCTATAGGTTGGTTTGCCTTTTCTTTTTTCGCGATTTGTTTCTGGTTCAAGGGGGGAAAGGAATACAGTGATTAGGATTCGCATTAGGGCTAAATTATCTGCAGAAACTTTGGAGCTTTTATTTTTTTTATTAGAGCCTTTATACATTTTCGATCGAAAGGGGAAAGGACGAACGTCCTTCTCAGGGCTGACGCTCGTTTGACCCAGTGATCCGATTCGGTCCATGGCACGCTCGAGTGTATCCACCCTCCATGAACGGTGAAACGCGTCCCGACCGAAAGATGGCGACTCGACGGGCGCCGGGACGTCCGAACGACCTTCCCATAAACGAATTTTAATTCACCCTACGTTTCGTCCCGTTAGATCTCACCTCGCGGTCCTGTTCGTTGGGGAACAAAGGATGATCGAGCGAAAGCCGACAAAGTTCTTCGCGTGAATCGTTAAAAGGCGGCAAACGAAAACGATACGCGTCGCCGCCGGTTGTGATGTTCGCCGCGGTGGGACGAGGGGACCGCGTGAAATCGCGCGCATCGACGCGCGATCACGCGAATCGCTCGAGAACGGCGGCGCGATTGAGCGTGAGCCGCGTGTCGTGAACACGCGTCCACGCGTCCGCGCGATCCCTTCGAGAAATGACGCTATCCGGCCTACGTTCGAAACGCTGAAGCGATTGCGAAACATGTTGATGCGTTGGAAGAGCAAGGACAAGAGCTCCGGGAAGAGCTCCTCTTCCGGTGCCAGCCTTGGCAAGAAGAAACGGAAGTTCGGAAGGGAAGGTAAGATACCGACGAATGTTTCCTTCAGCATCGCATGCAATTTTTTCGGAAAAAGACACAATTTTAATTTAATGTTGCATCTCATATTACATTTATTTTCTTAATTTTACACTTTCGTTATAAATTATGTACACTTAACTTTGTTGGTTTCGCGGTAACAGTCTTTTTCTCAATCCTCGGATGGCGGACCATGGAGAGAGACCCAATTTTAATTTGCACTGTTTAGCTTAAAAATTGCACATTTAATTTTATATTAATATCCTAGTATATATTTTGTAAGTTGGGGTCAGATTGATCCACACTCCGCTAATGAAGGGTTAAAACGCCGAAATTCCTTTTTGGAAATTCTTTTTTCTGAGTGGGTCGACTGAGTCACCCCTTCCGTCTCGACAAGGTCAACGCATCCGCTACCAAGAAACGCGTGAGAGATCGATCGCGATCAATCTACTATAAGTCGAGTAGCCGATTCGATTTCGTCGACGACTCAGAAGAGAAAAGTTGGAAAGGTTTTCGGAACAAAGTTAAATCGAGGGGTTATTCCTCGCGGCAAGGAAGCGGTAAGCGATAGATTTCCCGAGCAACGCAAAGGTCGCTCCATAAAATTGATAATCGAACAAAGCGTCGTAACTCGCGCGACCAGCCAGCTTTCCAAAAGCTGCACAATAGATTCTCTTCCGGCGTTTCCCTTTATCTTCGACGTTAGCCGCGTTTTTCATCCCCCGAATCGCTTCTCTTTGTGCCCGGTCTAGGACCGTCATATTTCGAATTAAATCGCAGGAAATGGCCGATATCGCTGGGACGTTAGCGGTCCGTACGTGCTTTTCGCCAACGGAAACGGAATTAAAGGCTTCCGGTAAGAGTCGGTTAATCTTTTATCGTCGCTCGCCAACGCGTCGTTCCGATGATCGACGATCGAAACGCGACGCGGCGACGATAGGATGAAACGACCTCAGCTTCTCACCTGTCACGAAGACGGAACGTGCATCCGAGGGAGCAGGTTGACAGGCTAGAGCCGGCTACACCCTGTCACGGTTCCTCGACGCTTGCGCGCAGGTTGCACACCCCCCGTTCCGTTCCGTTCCTTCTTTGCACCTCCGCGACTCTCCTATCGCAACGCTTCTTCGTCTTCTTCTTCTTCCCAGTGTTCGCCGCCTTTACTCTTGTATTCCGGGTGTGTACACAAGCCGCGCGCGCTTCCCGCTATCGGCAGTGTGCTTACGATACCACCACCAGTGCTATCGGTATCGGGTCCGCGCTTCTCGCAGCAGCAGCAGCGGCGGCGGCAACCTACCCTCGGCCAATCTGTCCCACCCTCTGGCCTGCCGCCGGCAGTGCCGTTCCTGAACAGTTACCTTGCATCCTCCCGTCGCGTAAGATCTTTATCGCCATCCGCCGATCCGCGCTCGGTTCGATCACTCTCGGGATAGATCATCGGACGTAACCCGCGGGGTGGTGATCTTCTTTGACCGCGAGTGGAAAGCAAGAGGACGATGCTCGCTAGGAGGAGAAGAGCGCGCGATCGTCCCGCGATCTCTGACGGTGATGCCGATCTCTGAGATCGAAGGCTGCTCATCTGCGGGGAGGAAATCGAAAGCGAACGTCGTGTGTCCGTTCTGATCCTGCTCCCCCTACAACGAGATGCGTATATTCGTGTGGAGACACTGCGTGTCGTTGGACGGTAAGGAAGTTTTCTACTTTGCTTCAATAATCCCGATCGATCGAACGATCCTGCGAAGTCATTATCGCGTCGAACCGCGCTTTGTCGCAGGGCGGGAAGGTTTGTCCAACGAACGATCTTCGACGTTCCTTACGAATTCTATTTCGAGGAGAACAAACGAGACAGTTTACGGTTGCCTTCGATTACTTTACGAGGTAGATTTACCTTGGCTGCCGTTTATCTGCCTTCTTGAACGTACGAGATGGCGGTGGTTATTTTACGAGAACGAGGGGATGCACTTTGCGCTTAATAGGTAAACGGCCATTTGTAGTAGACGTCACGGCGTATCCTGTTGACCCAGTTGTCGTGCGCGAACTTGGATCGTGACAGGAGGGCAGCGGGTCGACCGTTCGTCCGTTTCCCCTAAGCGAATATCAATTCGCAAACGAGCTGGCAGAATCGTCTCGTTTCGATAACCGCGAGATAGACGTTAACGACGCGACCCAGTTCCCTTTGGATCCGAGCGTCGCGACGACCGCCGAGGCGACGAACGTTTTACGACTCGCATTCGTCCTCTCGGAACGGGTTAACGCTTCGTATCGGGCGAACGTTCCGCGTGTATACGCGGTGACCCAATTGCCGAGAGACGAATCCTTTGTCGTTTCCGAGGAATAAACCGCGTTCGAGGTTCCTCGAGGTTGAACTATCGATCCCCGTACCTGGTCTCGAGGAGATGCTCGATTTCCAAAGGAAAACGTACGCGTCTTGCAATCAAGTTTACCGCGTCAACGTCGCCGAGTACCGCGACCTGACCCAATTACGCTGGACCGAGCTTCGATCTTCTCGGTGAAACTCTACCCCTGCGAAATTGCCAATTTATGCGGCACACCTCCCCTGCGAATTTCCATCGGTCGCGGGAAACAAGGAGATTCGAAAGGGTAATATTTGCTAGAAGAAAGGGTTGAAAATGTTAAGATTCCTTTTCTTCTTTCCCTCGTTTCCTGCCTGTATCCGGCGTACGTTGAGATACGTGCTCAGAAGTCTCTCTTGCGTCTGCAACTTGCCTTCCTTTCGATCCCGGCAGGAAGTAACCCTCCTCTTTTCCACGTTTCTGCTTCCGTTTGCAGCGATAAAAGGTGTACCGGTTGGTTTAAGACCCGCGTATCGCCCGCTTTACGCCCATTGTCTCGGCGAACCGAACGGCGGACCACGGAGAGAGCCCCAAACGAGGGAGAGAATTCTTTAACGGCTTCGGTTGCTTTTATCTCGGAAAGGCGATAATCGAGATTCGAGAAGGATGAAAGACGAAACGAATATTTCGCCTTTTCGTTTCCCGGCGCCTTTGATGTTTCACGGAAACGTCGCAATCCACCCCGGGGTACCATAAAGCCTAGTTACCCGACGCGAAATAGGTCGAGCGTCCTGTGTGAACTTGCGACCTGCCCGTAACTTTGTTTGAGAGTAAATCATTCTGGTTTGCGCTATTTACTCACCGCAAGCTTTTTCCATTCGCTTCGGCGAAGTAACCGCTCGAAAACGCTCGAACCCGGCACCCTTTTCCGCGGAAAAGAAAATCCATCTCGCTCGACGTTTCCTGGCAATCCTCGAGAATAATTGAAACGTGGATCTCCCTGACGCGGAGTCTTGTCTTTTCCTTCTTCTTTGATCGCTAACGATCCTCTCCTCCCTCGGTTGGAGCGTGTATTTTAAATGTTTGCAATAATAATCTTATCCTGGAGTCGTCACGGTACCGGGAAGAAACGAATACCTGACGAATGTTGCTGACGAAGGCATCGATAAGAACGTCGCGACGTGAAACTTGCTCCGTTCGATGCAACAGCTGCTCTCGGTTATTTTCATTTTCTTCAATTTTTTAGGACGACCATGCTCGAAGACATTTATCTTATTTTCTGTTCTCGTAGGATTCGAAAAATTTCTTGGGGGGAAAATTGATGGATTTAAGGAATCGCGAAAATGATTCGCACCCGAGGTACCCGAATTCCGCGATTCTTTGCTTAATTAATCTGGCGCGTGTGAAACTTTTGAACAGACGAAGAAGAAGAAGAGGCGTGATGCGTGAACGCATTGTTCGTCAGTAGGTTATCGCGTGTGCCGGCGAAGGGGTTGGAGAAGTAAGGGGTTGGTTCGGCGACTCTGGTGGGAGGGGGTCAGGCCGAGGTCGGGGTCGGGGCTGTGGGGCAGGAGAGATGAGGAAGGACCGCACCCACCCCGGTTTATCGACCGGGTTACACCCTTAGCCGACTATCTTTCTCTCTCACTCCGCATCTCTCTCTCTCCGTTTTTCACTGATTCTTCTCCTTACTCGTATTTCCCTTTTCATCCGTTTCCCTTCTTTTTTCCGGCCGATGCAACTTCCGCGAACGCGCCGCTACGAGAAAGAAAAACTTGGCAAATTATTCGGAAAGAAACTGGGCTACGAGCCGGTGGAATCGATCGCGTTTCCGGTTGCGTCGGCTAGGTGGAAGCCATTTCCGGTGATTGTCGGCCAGGAGTAAATTGCAGTAAAGTTGACGTATCGGGATTAACGCGCGACCCAAACGGAATCGATCGTCGCCGCGACAAATTCGACGGAGGACGATGCTTTTTACGCGCTTCGCCGCCCACTCGCTTCCGTTCTCCTTCTTTCTTTTATCCATCATCCGGTTCGACGTCGCAGTTTACAGAAATAAACCGTGCGAAAGCAGAGGGATTTTTCCGAAAAAACTTTATTCGGTGGTAGCTGGATTTACGCCAACGCGTTCTCAGTCCTTTGACCTCGTTCCGCGAACTCCTTCGAGAACACGATCCTCCTCGGCATCGAGGAAAAGGATCGTGAAACAGAATAGCGGCTGCGGCTTCGATGTTACCGCAGTCGTATCTTTTTCTTTTCCATGCCTCTCGCGGCAGGACGTCGAGCGATTAAACCAGCAGGGGCGATTCAAAGGTTTCGCGCGCCTTCCATTCTTGCCGTCGCGTCGGTCGCTGCCTCTTCAGGGTCGTCGTTCCCGTATTCGATGAATGACGGCGTAGTTCTCGACGTTAGAAGCAAGTCCAGGTCGGGCCTCTTCCGTTCCGCTTCGAATTTCGCGGACCAGAAAGAGAGGCCCGATCGATGCGTAAATCGTACAGAACCCTCCTCGCCACGAAACGGTCCGACGAATCTACTTCCGTTCCCCGTCGTTCCATTCGGTTCCGGCAAAAGTAAAGGAAGTTGATCCAATTGCGGGGACGCAGTTAACGGCAATTGCCGTCGGCAGAGACTACGCAGATGCGTGTGACGCAGGATCGCCGTTCAGGGAACGGGTGTTCGAAGGGCGCGAGGAGGGAGCCGCGGGATGGCAGAACGGAGAACAGGCCGGAACGAAATGGAAGAAGGCTGGAGGAGCGAAGGAGAGAGGCGGAGAGATAGAGGCAGGGTGATCCGATGGAGGCGCAGAGTGCAAGGCGGCGGAGAACGTCAGGGAACGGAACGGAACGGAACGTGGGGAGGGGAACGTGGAACGGTACGGAGAAACGACGGGAGGAGGAGGAGGTGGAGGAGGAGAAGAGGGTTCGCGGTGCAAGCTTCTAGGGAGCGTCGGTGTCAGTGTGCATGCGGACGTCGAGTCGGTCGGCGTCGTGGCAGCTCGCATTCCCTCCACGTTGAACCACGAACGATCCTCGAGCGCGAGTTTCGAAACGGACTTCCGCCGGGGCCCGGATCGTCTCGTCTTGTTCGGAGGAGAACGATATCAGTGCGCGTTTGTTCTCGCCGAGTGCCTCGGTTTCTGCAGCAGGATATTTCTGGATACCCTTTTTTTTTTCGAAACCGATAATCGATAGAGTGCCGCACGTTTTTCGACGAAGAGGATGTAGCAACCGGGAGGATCGAGAACAGGTTCTGGCCGCGACTCCGCCTTTCCTCTTCCGCCGGGCGCCTCTGCCAACTTATCTTCCGACCATTGTACCCGCTCGCGATTTCCATGCGGACTCGGACGAAGGGAGGGAAAGGGCGTTCGAAATTGCCGCGTCGCAAGCGCATCCTTGACCCGACGCGACGGAGGCGTGTCCCCCCCCCGTCGCGTAGGCGCATCCTCGAACTCTGGTTACTTTCGCGCCACTTCTGGCCCACAGGGTGAACGCTTCCCCCGCGGGTAACGTATTTACGCGGAGGGATATATTTAGAGACGATCGAGCGTCGATCGTTTATGCACCCCGCAAATTTGCCTTGCCGTTTAAAAATAAATACCGTCCGAGAGAAGAGCGGGTCGCGATTGTCCTTGACCCGTGGAAAAGGCGTTCGACTGGACGCTCGGCGTCGTTCGTTCACGCTCCAAAAGTTCGTTCGCTTGAAAAAAAAAAAAAAATGAAGGGAAGATCGAGAACGGTAAAGGAATTATTCCTGACGCGACGGCTCGAATTTTACCGACGCTGGCGGCCGGGGGAAAAAGAGGGAAATTCTAGGCGCGACGCGGTTTAAAGTAACGGAGGGAAAAGAAGAAAGAAAACGGGCGGGCAGACGTACCGTACGCTTTTCGATGCTGGCAACGGGACGGGAGAGAAGGAACGAAGAGACGGGATATAAAAAGAGTCGCGGCGGTGGCGGTGGCGACGCGTCGCCCGTCTGCACGCGCAATCGACACGCTTAGCAAAGGGAGCGGAAAACGAAAGCTTTTCGTTCGCATCGTCTGCCATGCATTCGTAGTTTCGTTAGTCGACCGTCTTCGTTCTTTTTTTTTTATTTTCTTTGTCGGGACGGGACGGTCGCGATTCCCAATTGATCAACGCGATGCTTCGGGTTGTTGGTTTTCCCTACGGAGCTTCCGTTCCTCTTGCGCATTCAACGGCGGTAACGATCTCTTCTGAACTACTCGTAGCGCTGGTTGAAGAGCCACGGCGCGTCGCGAAGACAAAAAGAATCGCCGAGAGAAGGAAACGGCACGGCTACTAAGCGAAGAGTGGTCCCCTTTCTTCTGTTCCTTCCATCGTGTTTCCTAAAGGTCAAGAGGAAGATGTCGGAAGATACGCGAAGACGAAGAGCAAAGCTGGTCGTTTTACGGTGGCCGGGTTAATTTCGCGGGATCTCGTTATTTCCGCGGGAAAAGTGACAAGAGGATGAGGGAGAAGAGGCGGGAAGCGAGTTAAGCTCGAGAAAAGACTCGTCTCCAATTATCCGAAGGCTCGAGCGTCGTACAGGTGTCGCGACGCCAAACGCGATCCAATTAACTCCGGAAGAAAGGCTTTCCTATCAGTTTCCGCTTCTCTAGTTTTCTTCCACCGTGTCCGCGGTACGAAGTAGTCTTTGAAAATACTGCCACCGTGCGTCGCGACGCTTTGTTCCGCGGACGATCGTTTTAATCGTCCGTCTGGAGAAGAAACGGTATCGATTACCGGTGGAGAGGAAAACGGGACTAGGGAGTAAAACGATACTTCGCAGGATACGAACAAAGGCAAAGGTTCTGTTCGCTGTTCGAAGGGGGAAAAGTTAGCCTGCCGGCCGTGGCAAAAGTGTCTTCCGATGTTCGATAGACACGCGCGCAAGCCACCAAAGAGTCTCTCTGTACGGTCCGTGCCTTGAAAACGTTTTGTTTCGTTGCATCGGATGGATCGACGCGTACGCGGACTAGTCGCGGCTCGAATCGATCGCGTTTTCACGCCTGCACGCTTGTACGCGATCACGCAACTGGATACCTAGAACTGCGTAGGAGTTAACGGCGTACGGGTACCCGAAAATTTCGGTCGGGTAAATTCTTTTTCGAAATCGGGCAGAATCTATAAATTTTCTTTAGGACATAAATTTGTTCGGGTACCCGGTCATTACCCGACCCGACCCGACCCGGGACGGGTACCCGAAAATTCGAATTGAGATTTTCTTCTTTCGAGATCCCGCGTCACGCTAATTCGGTTAATTAGCGTCCACTCGCGGTCCCTCGCGAGTACAATCTCGAACAAAGTATCCTTTGCTCTGACGGGCACCGTGCGTCGCCGACCATCCGGACGGTTCGCGATTGCTCGACAAACTCTGCCAGTTTTTCTAACGACTGTACACACCGACCTCTGTTCCCTCGTCCTCTCTCGCTTAAGCCTCTTAACAGAGTCGAAAGCAGAAAGAAAGACGCTGACTCGAGTAGAGTAGACGTTGCTTCTCTCCCTCTGTTGCGAGCCTCGAGCTTAATCGCCACTTAAGAATCGCGTGATCGCGCTTCGTTGCGCAATTTCGCGAATTGCCACGAGGAAAACTTTCCTCCCGTTTTCCCGCTGTTTGCGCGTTTATCCCTGTTCCCATTCCAACTTTTTCTCTGTTCGCGGCTCCAGCTCGACGACCTTTCTTTCTTTTTTTTTCCCTCGAGCTCTAGCAGAAAATATTCGTTTGTTCTGCCTTACGGGCGATTAAAATCGATGATCGATTTCGGACGAAACGAACCCATCGACGTTTAATCGAATTTCGATCGGTCGTTTATGGAAATCTCGCTGGTTGGTTGCTGGTTACGCGAATTCCAGGAACCGAATTACATGGAATTTGAGGTGGCAGGAGAGCGCGCGCGTCATCGCCACCCATCGCCCTATGCAGGCCCACCCACTCAACCCCCATTAGTCTCGCTTCGAGGTGTACGAGAGCCAACCTCGCAAAATACCGCTCGCGTAATTGCGAATTGCCATCGTTGCGTTCGACGATCGATTTCCGTGAGAGCGGGGCCAACCGATTCGTCCACGTCCTACGTCCTCGGTTTCTCCTGGCGAATCGGGTTACCAGTTAATTTCGCGTCGCTCTGCAACACCGTTCCTCTCCCGATGTTTCTGAATTTCGTTTAACCCGATGCCATTTACCGTTGCTCCTCCTCGACCAGGCTTTATTGTTTCTCATTCCGCCCCCATCCCCCGACTCGTCCAATTCCTATTTCGCTGTAATTATTTTCTTTCCCCGTACCGCTTTGATGCCACGTTCAGACGGTGACCACCGGGAATTACGTGTCTCTTTGCTTCTCCAAAGAGTTTCCTTCCCTCGTCACGGTTTGCGATTCCTCGACAAACTCTGCCAGTTCAGTTCCTCGCTCCTGGGGAAACTCGCGATGCACCTTGCGTCGCCGACCATTAGGACGGTTTGCGATTCCTCGACAAATTCTGCCATTTCGATTGCTTGCGCCGTCACAGAAGTCTCTTCCCAATTCTCAAAGATAAATCGGCGAGGATTCGCGCAATTTCAACTCGATTTCAATTTGGCAGAGCGTTAGGCGGTTGATGGAAGTAGATAAACTCGCGGGATGGAATAAAAATCATTTTCCTACGGTAGTTTGACCGGGTTTCGAGGCTCGCGGTGGTGGTGTTGCCGCTAGTGATGGTATCGGTGATGGTGATGGTGGTGCCGGTGACGGTGGAGGCCGTGGAAATCGGGAGACCACAGTGGCTTCGATCGATGCCTTCGAACAACAGGCCGTACTTGGTCGAACGATAATCGATCCTTTCGAAAGCAGCGAATCGAAGGGTGATCCTTGTCTGCGAAGGGAAAGGGGAAACGGTAGAGAAATGTGCAGCAAGTGCAGCGAGTGTTGCCAAGGATCTCGGCACAGCGTGGACGCTAGCCCCACGCCAGGATCCGAATCCGACACTTCAGGTAACCTTCGTTTCCCTTCGGAAAAAGAACTTCCGTATCATGGGATAACTGCATCCACTTCCTTAATCTTCTTAATCTCTGCTCGACTTTTCTTTCCTTAGCTAATCTTAGATAAACCTTCTTCCCCGATCAGGGTTGCGCATTTGTTAGTTTCAAGCTTCGTTTGCCTCGAAACTGCAGCATCGACCCTTTCGAGACGCGAGCGGGTAAATGGACGTCGAAACGCGAAAAGGAAAACTAGCAATTCTTTTTCTTCCTCTCTTACGAATTGAATTCGTGCGAGAAGGACGTCTCGTTTGCGTTTGTCGCGTTCGTTTAGAGAACGTTGAAACGAGATTGCGAGGGAGGAGACGAGGGTGGAGAGAAAAAAAGTTTACCCTTTAGGCAGAGCCTCGAGCCATCCTTCTCCTCCCTTCCCTGTTTCGTTTTGTAAACAGACGGATCTTTTGACATTTAGATGTCGCGCAGGAGTTTCATAGGGAGCTTTTCGCGCGAGACGTTTGTCATGGAAATGCGTTGACCGGCCTCGGCGTTATTAAATCGTCGCGCGTCCGTGGCCCGCGGTGCTCTCTTCCCGGTCCGCGCTCGGCGGCGAATTCGTCGGCCGCCGGAATATGGGTCGACGGGGCGTGAATTTAAATTCATACCTCCCGCGTGGCTAAGAATGCGAAAGCTACGTCACGGTGGGTACCACGGATCCTTATAAATTTACACGGCCGCGCACAGGCCACAGCCTCTGCGGGAGTTCTGCGCTCCTGAATTATGCAACCTGCACCTACACGCGCGCGGAAACCTCTTTAGGTGGAAGGAACTCGGTAAATTTGAACCGCACCCCTACTTAGAAAACGGAGTAGCTTTTAGATCGGTCGAACAGCCTTCCTCTCGCTACGGCACCGATGCTAATAGATGCCTGTGTCCTTTTTCTTGTTGCAGAGGAAGAGTGGAATTCGGATGGCAAGGGCCGACAGTCCAACGACATCGGTGAGTCAGCCTTTTTTGCGAAGAAACTCGGTCGCGAATTCTTCTCGTTCCTTTCCCCTTTAGTCGAGATTTTGGCCAGACCTGAACCCCTGTGTTCCTCGCGTCGCGCGTTGGACGGTGTTTAAGTAGGCAGGGAGCTTAACTTAACCCCTGGAATCGGCGAAGCGTCTGTCGGGTTTCCTCGGTTCGAGTTTCAACACCGACCACCACGGCACCGGCCTTCTCCCTTCCGGTTACTCTTTGACGCGTGAAAGCGATACGACGACCGCCCTTCCCATCTTTCGCGTTAACTGTGCCCTCGGGGCAACGCGCCCAGCCCTCCGTTGCTCTCCGCTCCCCCGACGTACCGGTAACTCGGTAAAGTCGTAGATGTAGGTTCCTATAAAAATGGAAGATTTCTAATGCAAAGGGAATTCTAATTCTAACGTTTCCGTGTTTGATCGATCCGCGAGACGCGTGTCTAATGCGAGGGACGGGACGATCCAATAATCGAATCGAATGCCCTTAATTCCGAAAAGCGGATTTCGTTGCGGCACGACACCATCCCGACCGCGATCGCGTCGAAATTTCCCGAGCAAACTTGTCTCCCAGACGTTCCCTTTTGTTCCGTTTCCCTTCGAATTGCCGGCTGTTCTTTCAGCCCGTTACTCGACGCGTCGCGCTCGATTACACACGGCCGGAAGTTTCGCTGCGAAGACGCCGGAAGCGGGATTAACTGGGTGCATAAAGTTGCCGTTTCAACGGGCAGGAACGATTTAAAGCTTCGTTTCCACTAGCACTCGGCAAGCTGTCCCGCCGAAACTTTGCTGTGGCTATTGAAATGAGCAACCGTTAACTCGAACGGTGTGCGGGTACCCGAGTCTCCGGACGGGTCGGGTTGACTGATATTCCAAAACATTTATTCGGGGACCCGGAGTGAGTTTCGGGTCTCGGGTACCCGAATAAATTCATGTTCCCAACTGGAATTTTCTAGTACCCGCACATTCCTAGTTATTTGTAAAAGTTCCAGACAAATGCAGCCAATTTTTTCCGCAAAAATTACACCTCCAATTTTCCCCCTCGCGTTGGCATGCATCTCGAATGAAAAATTACCGACGTCGGATAGGAGTTTGTTCGAATTTTGTATTCATCCCTTATTCGCGAATCGAGTCGCGTCGTAAAAATAAAAGGAAAACGTAACGAACGATCGAAGCAATACCGAAGGCAAGATGCGATCCCGAGGAAATCCCAAAGGATAGGATAGAGTACGATAGGATAAGTAAAGAGGCTCGAACGATAAAGTGGAGTTCCCTCGGTCGGTGAAAGGGGACCGATGTACCGTCCCGAGTGGAGGCGTCCCGGTCGTCCTCGACAAGATGGCGCGACGCTAGTCGACGCGACACCGGCGTCGCGCTGGTTGCGATGCTTGAAGGCGCCCCCGCCGCCGGTGGACGCCGGTCGAAGCGAATCGCGTGGCAATCTTTTAAAACCGTGTGGCTCTCTCGCCACACCCTGTCGCCGATTTCCGAATAAAAAACACGCGTCGGGCGGTCCGATCGCGGGGACGCGTATTCCAGTGCCCGGAATAGTGCGAACCTGGTTCCTTCGGGTGGGGGGCGGGCGAGGGTGCGGGAAAATCGGCTCCGCGTTTTCTTCATTTTTTTTCCGCTCGTTGATCGTCCGACGATGAATCGGAAACTGGGATACCCTGGTGCGAAACGATGACGCGGTTTCTGGGGATGCTCCGGGCTCCTGTAGGGAAAGGACGTCGGGATGCAGATCGAGGGCGACCATTCTGGAGGTGCGTTCCCGTCTTTCCCTCTAACGAACGTCCTTAATAAGTAAGTACCCACTACCCCGCTAGACTTAATCATCTATTTCCTCATAAAAAAACCCGCGTTTGCAAAAGTATAATTCGCTTTCGATTTCGATATCGTCGTCTGTCTCGCTGGCGACGCCGGATCGTCGAGCGGCGACGCTCGGCGGATCCTCCGTCAACTAATATTGATTATAAAAGCGGCGTCGGCGGCGGTGGAGGCGGTAGCGACGGCAACGAGGACGGTGGCGTTGCTTCGTATCGGTTCAACCGGCTCTGCCTTCGAGGGCCGGCAGTTGTGCACGCGTCGCGGAAAGGACAGTGACCAGATCGCGTCCCTCGAAACGCTTTTCCGGTACCTTCTCGTTCGTCCTCCGAGATGTAGCCGAGCGGAAGCTGAGGACGGTTTCCCAGGAGCCGAGGTTAGGAGTAGCCCGTTTGGTCCGTAAGTTTGTCCAGACTCGTCGGGTAAGTGAACGGGAACAGCGGGGCAGCGTGCGGGGATGCTTCTGGAATCGCGTGCGATCGATGCCGTCGGCCATACACAGGGGCTAGGAGAAAAACAAATCGGCGAGATCCGATGTGTGCCGCGGCGGTGAAGGAAGCGTCGGGATGCTGGGGAGGACGCGTGGACACGTGGGCCGTACCGGGGGGTCGGGCTGCCCGCTAAATAACGTAGAAGCACGTCCTCACGCACGTATCCGCGCACGCACGTGCACGTGCCGGGAATGTTTCCTCTCCCCGGAAGGCATTCTCCGGCTTGAAAAGCGATATAGATTTTTGCCTGGCAGCACGCGCTCGATTCAGAAGCCACGCACACACGGCACGCAGGCTCACGCGCCCCTGGTTGCTGCTCGCGTCGGGAACGGCGACTACTATTCGCATAGAACGAAGAGGGGACAATTTCAAGAACGGGCAACCCTATAATCCAAAGTCTCCTTTCGCCTTTCGCATTTCGCCCTCGCCCTTCCTGCCTTCTTTTATTCCTGGTTAAACGGAGAGTATCATTCGTTTCGATTTCTATGTCGTCCCTTCTCTATTCGCTTCGCGAAACGCGCCCGTCTCCCAGTCCCGTTACTATTTAGAACAATTACGGTTAATTAACGCGGCTCGTCGTGTTTGTCCGGTTCGCTGAACCTTAGCTCGAACCGACTCGTAAATCTCAAGGGCCCGAATCGCTTCATTCGTCTCGGCTTAATCCGATTTTCGTCGTTTCGACGGCGCAGGGCTTCTCGCGGCGAGTTTACAGCTGGAATTCGAGAGGAGCCAGTTTCGCGCACTTTCGAGCGCGTATTTTTGGCCAACGATAATCGATAAACGGCCTGCAGAATCCGCCGCGCCGGGGAATTATTGTCTATCGTGGAAAGAGAGTATCGTATGAGCGATCGAACGCCTCCTGGTCCGAAAGAACCGAGCGTTTCTTCCTTAAACATTTTTTATTCCAACCACTGTTCAAAATTCGCGCGAGAAACTGTCGAATCAGAAGGAAAGAAAAGAAATGGATGGATATACTGGGTGGTCAAAACTTTCGCGTGGCTAATCGACGCCGTGCCGTTCTTTCGCCGCGACGAGATTAATACCCAGCGCGGCGCCTGCACCCGTATGGCCACGATTCCTCCTCCTCGTTGTCCTCGACCGTGCTCTCTCCGTCCCTCCTTCCAACTCGATTCATAAGCCACGCTTCGAGTTCGTTGCCAGAGAAAGCGTTTCGATGGATTCTTCGATGCGTAACGAACGCGATATGTCCAGCAATTCATCGTGGAAACTGGTGGAAAGCGCGGGATAGAGAGTTTTTGTTTTTGGAATTACAGAAGTGGTTCGGGACCGAACAGTTGCTTATTTCGAAGCAGGTGTGCTATTCGGCTTGACTTTGTTCTCGAAGCGGGACGATAGAGAACGCGAGAAACGAGTGAGAGATCCGAGGTAGCGGCAAATCATAAAGTGATCGGCCGAGCAGCGATTTTATTTTTTGAACAAGGATACATATATTCCATACTTCTTCTACTAACCGATGTCACTGCTCAGTCGAGCGTGAAATTTATTACCCTAAACGTCGGCTTCGCGCTTTTATGGACCTCTCACTCATTTCTCGTACCTCTCACTTGGCGGGCGACTTCAAACAAAGAAGAGAGGATAGCGAGTTGCTTATTTCGAAGCAGAGACCACTTGCTTATTTCGAGGCAATACTGTATCGAGAATTCCCACTCGATTCAACCCGATCATTACCCGACTCGACCCGACCTGGGTACCCGCGCGCCCCTAATGGAAAGGTTTACGAGCGAGATTGCCTCGATGCACGCAAATCGAGGAAGGGAGCAACAGTTGTACCTAGGGCGAGGTCAAGGAACCAAAGCGACTCGGCTGCAACGTTCGTGTCGCGGTAATTGAAATCGATCGGTGCACACGCGTAATTGCGATCTCGCAGGATCGTTGGCTAGAATACTCTCCACGCAAACCGCGCGTTCGATCCTCGTGGATTCTAGGAACGCCTCGCCCGGCATTCCGTTAATAACCACGGGGGGTGGGGGGGTGTTTTGGTAAATTTCTTTCCGGAGCGTGGGCGGCCTACTCGAAAGGGAACGTTGAACTTGCAAGTGTGAAACGCGTCCGGGTTATTTTCGTTCGTTTATCGGGACCAATTCATCGGTCGGCCTCGTTACGCGTCGCTCTAATTTCCTGCAGCCGATGCGACCATAGAAAGAAAAAAAACAGCGATTCTCCGCGAAGAGGAAACTGCGGAGACCGATCGATTCGTCGTCGATGCGTTACGAGTTCCATACGCGCAGGTATTTGCAGTCCGCCCGGACGGAATCTTATCTCCGTCGAGGAATTATCGAATAGCCGTACGTTAGATTAGATTTCTCGACGTAGCAGCGAACAGAGCTTCGTTGATTCGTCGTTTACTCTCACGCTAGCCGGTATTCTGAAAATAAACTCGTTGAAGCATCTCGCGGCGCGTCGCGGTGCCAGTGCTGCCCGTATCGCCGCGCGTCGCGCTTCGGATCGTTTCAACCCTCGCGTGCGTACGCGTCTGTTCTTTCGTTACTTTTACCACAGGCGCCGTTTCTCGCCGCGGGATCTCGGGAAGGAAAGCGGTGAAAGCCGAAGGGTTACTTGGAAAAATCAGTGAGAAAGTTCGTCTCGATGGAAGCGCGTCGCTGTCGAGTGCCCGTCTCGGGGCTTTTAACGAATTCCGATACCAGCCGGGCTATCGATCGGCGTTATGAAATTTCGCCCGTCTTCCCCGTAATGGATTTCATCGGCCGTTCGACGGATACTCGTCCTCGACGATAAGTCGACGCGCGAGACGTTTCAATTTCGCAATCAACGCGAGAACGAGACGGGCGCGGATAAGGTGCGCCTACTAATCGGGCATCGGCGTCGCGAGGGAAGGGAATAATTCAGCGACGAGCGTTAATTATCGCGGGAGAAGCAGGCGATTGACCGGGCGGATTCGCGCGAGGCTGCTACGGTGCAGCGGAATTCGCGAGGCTCGTTTATTAATTGGACGGAGAGCAACGGGCAGCCGTTTGCGACCTACTTTCCTACTCCGCTAGCTTCCATCCTCGTGTTCCGATTAAGCGCCGCGCGCCAGCCTCGTTGCGTTCGGTTCGACCCGCGTGCCGATCCGAATTGCAAGCGCATAGATTACGCGTCGATCGGAAATAGTTGGTTCTATCGGTAAATACCGGAGTATCCTCGAATACCGCGGAGAAGACATGGGATAAAATGGTCGCCTGTCGCTCGCACGTGTAGCATCCTTCGTTTATCCGTTCAACTATTTCCGGCCAGTTTCGCGAAGGCCAAAATTATCCGTAACTTACCCGCCAAGTAGGTCGGTCGTGCGGTACGTCTTAATCTTTCGTTAGACTAATCAGAAAAAAGAAATATACTAATCGAAGTTCTGCTTTTTATTGTTTCAGGTGGGTCCGGCAGGGGGGAGGGTGAGGCAGGCTCGAACGAAATTCCAGGTGGTAGAAGAGGAGGTGGCGGCGGCGGTGGTATCGGAGTCGGGGGAGGAGGAAGCGTGTTGGGTGTCGGAGGCGGAGGAAGCGGCGGAGGCGGCCCGGGGGGCAGAAGCGGGTCGGTGGGTGGCGGTCGGTCAAGGGACGAGCCGAGGAGGCACACCCTCAGTGGCGATCACCAACCGTCCCTACATCATCAACAGTTCAACGCTGCCCAGCAGTTGCATCCCCTTCATCCCCATCACCTGCCGCCGCCACACGGACAGTACGGTACGCCGCCTACGCGTCACACCACCATGGATCTCGAGGTGAATCTTTGCTTCCGGAACACGTAAATATGTACCCCGTTAAGAATCTGATCGTTTATGCCCATTTTCGATACGTCCACACCCTAATTATGATATTTTATCTTATTCCCCGTCGATCGAACCGTGCCAGGGGCGTTCGGGACGCGAGGGAACCGGTATCTCGGTATCGGATCACAGGTCCCTCTTCCTGGTCCGCCGTTAACGAATCGCGCGCGGAGATTACGTAAGCCTCTTCCCTCTTCTACCGATCTTCGCTCGAGCATCCCACGTCGGCGACGAACGATTTTAACGGATATTCCGAGGTCAAGAACCGAGCGTAACGAAGGGAAGAGGTTAATTAAGCCGTATCCACCTACGCCGTCCTCGTTTCCCGATCCTCTCCTCGAGCGCGAGTTTCGGTGTCCGGTGTCGCGCGAATCTATCGATCCCCAGGTTTAACTCGTTGCCGAGCGGAAATCCGATCGGCGGAATGGAAACGTACCTGCGCCGTACCTCCTTTATCCGCGTACTTCCCTTTGTCTCGTACCACGCGGACCGAACGTCTCATTTATCGTGCATCGTCACGCCCTCTTGCTCGTTTCGATCCTTTATTCTCTTCTTGTCTCTGGTTTCCGTTTTACCTCTTGTCTGTCCGTCGATTCGACGCGGTCGCCAACTCGGACGAATTTTCGGCGGGAAATCGGGGGAGAAGGAAAGGAAAAGGAGATCGTGGGCACCGAGTTGGCGATCGCGGCTGATTTTTTCCAGGACTCGACCAGCCGCCACGAATCCGAACGAAGAGCAGTCACCGATGCCGGATCGATCGGTCGCGATCGCATTGTTCGCTCTTGCCTTTTCAAACTACATTTCCAGCAAACCCCTTTTTTTCTGCTCCATGCATATATGTATATACATCTAACTGGTTTACTTGTGTGTGTGTGTTTCCGTGTACCCGGCGCCGCAAACAGATGGGGACCAAGTCTCGCCAGAGAAAGGTAATTTACTTCTTCTCTCTTTTTTTTTTTTTTTTCATTTTTCAATATGCACGTTCAATTTCCTCGTTTCTCTGATTGTTGCCGTCTTTTCTTTCCACCGTCGACTGCGACGCAAGGACGAATGATGCTAATCGAGCTGGAAACGATTGTTTTCAGTCGCCTCTTCCGCGCGGGTACCCGCCTCCCTCGTCCACGATGTTGCTCGATGAAGACCCGGGCATCATGTCCGAGGTGGAGACATCGAGCACCGGATTCCGACGGGGTGGTAAGCAAAGAAGCAGCCTCCCCGTGGTACGGAACCCCAGCAAGACACTGGAGCGACCACTAGGTAACTCACGACCCGCGATAGAATTAGGAGCGTCTTGTTGCTGCCTCGCCGATCGATGCCCTTGTCGGACATACCTGACGAAACGATGCGTTTCTGTGGACGATTCCTTAGGTCTAGTGTTCCTGCAGTATAGGAACGAGACGAAGCGGGCACTGCTACCCAACGAAATCACTAGCATAGACACCGTCAAGGCCCTCTTCGTCCGAAGTTTCCCGAAGCAACTGACTATGGAGTACTTAGACAGTCCACACGTGAAGGTTTACATACACGACAGCAACAAGGACATGTTCTACGAACTCGAAGATCTCAGGTAACCGATGGAACGTCGCGAACTTTCTTTCCATCCGTCCTGGAACTTTGGCAAAACGGTTCGATTATATTTCAGATCCCATCTGAGAGACATACGAGACCGTAGCGTGCTGAGACTATTCGAGAGTACCGACGGCGTGACCGGGATGTCGGGACCCCTTGGGATACCCGGGACCGGGGCAGGACTTCCCCCGCACTGGGAGGACCAGAGCTACTTCAGCGAGCCGGAGTTCGACAGCGAGTACCAGCACCAACACATTCACAAGAGCAAGGTATCGTAACGATTGCATGGTTTTATTCCGTCGATGCCTGTCGTCTCGTCGGGACGACGTTCTTTCCGATACATGTATACATACTTATCTAATACTGACGCTTAGCCTAACCGCGTGTACGCAGAAACTTAACGATCTAAAGGTGAGAACTTGTAGAAAAGCTACTCCCCCTACGATTTCGTTTGCAAATAACAAATAGCTTTTCTACAAGTTCACCGATCTAAACGTGGGCCACCTCCGAGGTGGCGATAAATACGTCCAGGAAATCGATCCTCGGGCAGATCGAGCTATCGCGTTCGAGTTCGCAACACGTAGGAAAGAGATCCCGTGTCAGCGATGGCGGGGTTGGGTCGGATTCAGAACGCTTTGCACAGCGGGGTGGCTGGGAGATGCAGCGCGCCGGAGTAGAGTTTCTTCGGGACCGATCTCCAGGCCATCACGAGGGCCTTGGAGAAGGGCTCCTCGGCGCAGCCGTCGCAGACGTCCATGATCATCCTCACCTCCGCCTCCGCGGGCTCCCGTTCGTCGTCCTTGTTCTCGTATTTCGGTAACTGGAGCCCGAAGTTCGTCAGTCCGGCGAAGTAGTCGTTGTCCAGTCCCTGGGAAATGTATCTGTCGTCGACTATCAATCCATCCCCCAGCTGCACCAGCTCTCGTTTCTTCAATTCCGAGCCCCTTTTCTCCAGCTCCTTCTCCGCTTTATCGATTTCTTCCCTTGGCACGAACGTCACCTGAGAATTCTCCTTTTTAACATTCCGTTCAATTATGGTCTCTTCTTTTCACTTACCTTCCCGTCGGAGTGTTCGATGCTGGTATCCACGATTTCTCTCTTCTTCGTCGAGGATTTCTCTTCGCTCTCCTTTTCGACCGAGTTCTTCTCCCTCTTGAAGAGATTGTGGTACGAGCCGTCGGGGAAGTTTCCTCCGATTCCGTTCGACGACGGCGGGCTAACCGCGCTCTGCAAGTTGCCGAAGAACTGGGAGGATTGGAGAGTAAACGCGGCTGGGGCTGAGGAGGGGTTCGCGGGAGGGAAGGGTTGAGGGGGTGGGTCTCGGGGAACCAGGGCTGGGTGACGGAGGGTGACTCCGCCTTGGACGATTTGCACAGGAGCTCCAGGGTTCAGTTTTATCTGAAATTTACTTAAAATTTAGGAAAAAATTCTTTATTTATTAGCAAGGTGTTCATCTGCTTACCTGATGGTTAATTTGTCCCCCGGTTAGATAGGGATTCTGTGGGAGAGGGGGACCAGTTACAGGGGGTCGTATGGGCCTTGGGGTGTTGTTTCCGGTCTCGTGCTCATAATGATGGGCATGGTGGTGTTTGTGATCTTTATGTGCTTTCCCTGCTGTCAACGCTACCTCGTACAGTTGCACCATCGTTATCTCTCCCAAAAGACCTCCGGAGCCTAGACACGATCTCAAGTAACATAAATCGCGAAGAAAAGTGGAGAAAGTTCGTGTGCCCGGGATTCGGGTCGGGCAATAATTGTGTCGGGTCGTGTGGAACCCCATAAGTTCATCTAGCAGATAAATTTATTCAAGTATCCGAATTGAGTTTCGGGTACCCGAATCGAGTTTCTAGTCCCGAGTTGATATTCAACTACCCGAATCGCGTTTTGGGTTTCCACTTGATATTGAGTTTCATCTCCTGCCTCGACATTCGGGTACCCGAACGAAATTTCCCGAAATTACGGGTACCCGAATAAATTGACGCATCTGCTCGACAAACCTTCAAAGTTTCGCCTATATTTAACAAAAATTCTTGACCCGAATTCCCGGGTACCCGTGCACTCCTAGAAAAAAAGGGAAGCTACTCACCCGGAGGGGCACCTTCGCCCTCCAAGAAGCCGCCGCCCAGCTGTCGCTGCTCCTGCCCCGTGATCGCGATCCCACCGCCTTTAATCACGTGTCCGACCAGCTGACGCGTTCCAAGCAAACACGAGAGTATTATATGAATATAAAGAAGCCTCGTTTCATTTGACACGCCAATCGCTTTCACCGCGAACCGCGCTCATCCCAGAAACGCGAAGGCGAATTCCGTCGGGAGGGAAAAGCGCGCGGAAAAATCGCGGCAATCTAGGACGCGTCGACTTTCACGGCACGAAATAGTCTAACCAGAGTAAGAGAGAGAGGGGACGAATAACGAGCGTGCTCTGCGTGCCAAAAGTTCCGGAAAAGTCAGTCATCTCGTCGAATTCCAAACGCGATTTGCATCGCGGAAGACGGCATGCGACTAGAGGAAAGGGTTACGCAAACGGATCAGGGAGATCGCGTTTGAATCGTCCGCCTCGAAAGATCGCTTTCTACTCGGCTTTCGAGGACGATTTCGATGCGTGGTGACAATGTTTACCGAGAAAGCGTCGAGTATTGCTCTCGCAGAGTTGGAAAGTACCAAGGAGCCCGAAACTCACCCTGTTGTTGAACCCTCGACCCACGCGCTCGTCGTTGACCCAGATCTGCCATTCGCCGGTGCGGCCGTTCCAGCTTTGGCAGGAGTGGTACCACTTGTTCAATCGGAGCGGATAATTCAATCTGTACAAGTTGTGCCCGTTCACGTTCATCATGAAGTAGGAGCTCCTGGCGGTGTTCGCCACCCAGGATAATATTCCTCGCGGTTGATCCCCCACTTGAAGAAAAACGAGTCGTTAATCTTCGAGATCCCGTCGATCGATAAACGGCTCCGAGGAGGAGGGGGAGGATAATTGAACGGCGATTGCGTAATCGCGTGGAATATTTGCGTGCGATTCGGGAGAAGGCTTCGCCTCGAGGTGGACTTGCGAAACTCGTTCCGGGCATTTCGCAGGAGCGATCCCCCCGCGATAGTTTCGAGCTCCTCGAGGAGGTGATAAAGCAGAAAACGCGTTCGAAAAGCACCGTAGACGGGACTTTCGCTTTCTCGCACGCGGTGCAAAAGGGAAAAAAGCAAAGGGAAGAGGAAAGGTGAAAGGAAAAAGAAGCGGCTTCGCTCACCTGCGTACGAAAACAGAGGATGGTCGTTGCTGTGGTTGTGGAACCTACTCCACATGCACAGGGTGAACTCCTTCATGTCCGGCAGCTCGGTCTTGTACTGGATGTACTGCGGGGAACGACAGACAAATCGAGTTATTTGAAATCGATCGGAAAACCAGTTCGCTAGTTTCCCTTCTAATTTTCGTCGTTTCGTTTCGTCAAGAAACCAGCTCGCCGTGATTATCGATTTACGTAAGAACGGCTGGCGTGTTTCACGCGCGACTTTCGACAGATTTTGCCTGAGCGGAACAAGGTCTTTGCCGTGATTCTTCCTAGGACGACACGGAGTTGCGCAACGCGGAATCGATCGCGGTTCGATCTCGGCTCGCATTCCGCTCGACGGTTAACCTTGATCGCGAGAGGAACCGATGGAAAACTCGCGTGCCGCGCTCGTTTTCTCCTACTTTCGTCGCCGCGATTCGTGTCATTTCACTCGTAATCCCTCGACCGTGAAAAGTTTCCTCCGTGGAAATTTCGCGCAGGGAACTTACCTCGAAGTAGAGCTCCTGATTCATGGAAACTTTGTACAGGGTGCACTTGTCCGCTTCCGGGTCGTAGATCGATCCCCCGAACACCCCCGCGGTCTGAGGATGAACGCTGCTCACGGAGACCGGAAACGACGGTCGCCAGGACGTGGATACACCCTGCGCCGTCCACGCGAATGCACAAAGCAATAGAACGATCGCGGTCATCTCGTCGAGGAAACCTCCCCTCTTGCAACCCCTTCGATTATCCTGAAAGGGCGAAAAGATGAAGGAAACGCGGGCTAAACTCGACGGTTACTTTGTTCCGCGGCACGGTTCTAATTGCGTAATTTAATCCACCGCGGCGGAACGATATCGCGAGTGGAAACGATAAACATCGGCTTTTTTACCATCGGGCAACGCCGGTTTCTCCGTGCGCGAATCTCACCTGGTGCACGCGAGCGATCGCGAAATCGGCAACGATCCGTAGTCGACTTCGATGTCCTTTACCGAGGTAACGTCAAATGAAATTGATCGACCGAATGATGCTTTGAAAGACGTTCTTTGGTATCGCGCGAAGCCGAAGGAACTGCGGACGACGCGATAGAGGGAGGTAGATGCTCGCAGTCTCGAAACAGAAAGGTAACTGTCCGGTCGTTCTGCTCGGCGTAGGCCTGGTAAGCTCGTAAGAGGTGGTGCACACCTCCTACCCGCTTTGATTCGCCTTTTTCTCTCTCCTTTCCTCAACTTCCAGCCTCGGACATCCTACGATCCGCCGCGTGCTACAGGATGCGCGCACGCCCTGCCCCGCTCCCTGTCCACCTTCCTCCGACGATTTTCTGGGTCACTCTCGGTATCGCTCCAATTTTTCCTTCGAACCGTTCCACGGATTCGACTCGGCATTTTTTTCTTCCCTTCCACGCAGGCCTCGACCGTTGATCCAGTTCGATCGGAAATGCATGGCTCGAGAAACTCGTTTAACTCGAAGGTAATCGATGAAGCGAGTGAGCGGCCGGGTAAGTGTCCGAAGGATAATTAAACGCAAAAGCGCGTGCTATTTGCCTGGTGACTTACCGATCATCGACGCTACGCGTTTCCCCCCCCACGCGAAAGCGGTCCAGCCTCGTAAAAAGAGTTCGTGACGCGAATAGACGGTTGGTTAAGAATAAATTGCGAAATTCTGGCCGCGAGATCTTGCTCGGATATCCAGAGATTTCGGCTCGCGACCTCGGGATCTGCGGTGATCCTTTTCGGAACAGCCTCGTTCCGGATCGAGCGACCGGTATCTGTGTGGCAATTCCTTCCCCCCTCGTGTCTACGTACGATTGTAGGAAATTAGAAGGGTACTTGTCGTTCCACTCGTTCGACCGTGTTCGTTTGTTGAATTCCAAACGGAGAGAAAATTGGAGCGAATGCTCGCTCGGGTTTCTCCGCGGTTCGTGATCGAATGGAAAGGGGATCGGGAACTATGACCCAGAGGATGGACGTCGAAGGGTCGATGTCGAGACTTTCGTTCCTCGAAGAGTCTGGAGGGAAAAGTATGGGGTAAAGGAGAAATTTGACCACTTTGAAAAGCACTTGAAAATTCGAGTACCCGATACAACTCGGATCTAAAACAATTCCAGACCCCATCCCTGGGGTAAAAATATTATTGTTATCCCTAAGGTAATTTAATTACCTTAAATTTAACAAAAATAATTTTAAAACAAATTTTATGTATTTAAAATACATAATCTCTCAGTTTCCCTAATTTTATAATTACGTTTAACTCTTTCTGCCTGATATAAAAAATTCATTTACTCCATAAGACTAACCTAAACAGAAGCTCTTAAACAATCACCTGCTACATCCTTTACCTAGTCGCGGATGTAACACCGAAAGTCTCGGACATTCGAGAGAAGAAAGTATCGGGCGTCAACATCCAAAGCGGTGGGGAAAAGTTACCGAAGGAACGAGACGTTTGCCTTGTCCGAAAAAATGCACCAATCCAACCTCCCTTCTCGCGTCTCCTTTCTCCATGGAAGACCGGAAGGAAGGAAGGAAACGAGGCCCTGGAAAATGAAAGTCCGATTGCGACGGCTCGGCCTCGAAAAAAGCCGCCTCCTCGATTGACCGCCAACGAGAAAACAACGCGTTGTCTCGAGGAATGCCGGCAGATTACCGCGTCTAATTGTTCCGTTCCTAATGCGGAAGGCGGTCTTAATCACCGGAGACGCTATTCGTTGATTCATTTAGGCTAACTCGTTGCCGCTAATCGATTCGTTAAAACCGATCGTTGGCAGTGGCCGAAGGCAGGCGCCGTTCGTTTTTAACCCAGATACCGCCTGCCAAAGGATCCTTTCGACTTTTCTGCGTTGTGCAATCCTTCTCGCGGTTATGTAAATCGAGGCTTCGCGGACGGTGTCGGTTTTCCGTCGATCTTCTTTTAACAAATCTAACAGCTGTAAACGTGGACCAACTGGGACTTAAATTTTGTACCGGAAAATTCGGTTCAATTTTGGCCCCAATTTGAATTAACACTAGAACTACCAAACCAATCAAATCTTATTTTAATTTATAATTTTTAACTTTAATTTATTTAATCTATACGGTTTACATTTAACAAAGCTATTTCTGTATAATTTTCAGGTTAAAAAATTAGCGTGCATGACCGGTCGGTAGTTCTAGTGTTAATAATCAATCCGTCCGTGGCCGTAAAAGTAATTAATAGGAAAGGAAATAATGTTTCAAAATGCGTATACGAATCAACAGATATATCTTTATTATGTCATGTAAGCATACATAAACCACTCGAGCAGGAACACGGTGCGTAACGTCAGTCGGATTACGCGAGCGAGACCGTCCGAGCAGGGCCGAGAACGCGCCTCGTAAAGCAGTCGATTTTTGGTGAAAGTGAAAGCGATTCGGTGAACGGTCAGGACCAAAGGGCGAAATCAAAGCTTGCTTCCGTTCTGATCGAGTAGATCCTCGGTACCGGTCGAGCAATTCGTGTTTTCCGCCGGCAGCTTCCGCGCGGACCAGATTTCACGGTCGAAATTCGCGGCGGAACTCGTTCAAGGTATGCCCTGCGCGAATCGGTACCGTTCGATCTCGTAATCCCCTCGCCTTGAGAGTTATTCTCGGGTGAAAGTTTTCCACGCGTTCCTTTCAGGACGAATCACGTTCCCTACGGCAGGTTGCGTAACGACGCATCTATAGCACGTAACGTTGGTAGGTTGTAACGGGAACACCTTTAGGGCCCGACATGGGTAATCAACGCCATTTGCGTAATAATCCGTGTCCCATCGCGATTCGCGCCATTTGCGACGCGGGATCGCTGTTTTCGAAAGCGCGGACCGCGGAGAGAGACTCGCGCGCCTTCGCCCTACACGGACTCGCGGATGCAGAAAAGCGGCGACGATTACGGAATGATCGCGGAAAGAAAGCCGAAATATCGCTGGTAGAAGGAAACGTCCTTTTGCTTAAAAGGGTACTCGCGCGACCTTTTTTTGCCTCGGCTTAGCCTCGCCTAGATATCGATCTGTCCTCGGTTTTGTAACGTCGCGCGTTTCTTCTATCTCGAGTTTTTCCGAGATTGCGGCAAGCTGTTGCACGCGGTGCTAGTATTTCACCTCGGACGAACAATGCAGACTGCCGCGTTCCCTTTTTTCCTCGACGAATTACGGCTAACGTAACGTTATCTAATAGTTATCCAGCGAGATCGATCTCTAAAACGCGTTACATCGTTCGCAGGGAAAATGTAATGGGTTGAAATTTCACCGGATAACCGGCTCGGTTAGGATCGGACGAGTTTGGTTACGTTTCGAACTGGATCTTAACGGAAAACGAGACCGAGCGACAGTCCAGTTTGATTTGTACGGTTTCTCCGTTTTCGTCTCAAAAATTGCCACACTCGCTTTTCACGTTCTTCAGGATCGCGCCGCCGAACACGCGTACCGGTGTCCTGCTCCAGGAGACGAGCATCAGAGGGCCGCCAATGAACGGGCTTCCTCTGCCGATCTCGCAGCGAACGTACGACAGTTTCACTAATTGCAAGCCGAGAGGCTCTTTGTTCGAGCCAAAAACTCTGTCTTTGTAGGCTGCGGTGCGATTCGCCAGCGGTAGCTGAAAACTGTCGGCGTATCGACGGGCCCGCGGTTGGTTGGAGACCGGCAAGGTCCGCGCTGCGTAATCGAAGCCGGGTTGCGTTAACTTCGCAGGAATCCGCGCGAAAAGGGGCGCGTTGGCGTAACTCGATGAGGAGGAGGCTTCCCGATGCTGGTACTCCCTCGCGAGGGGATCGAAAGCCGAGGCCAGTAGAAGGTTGAAGCCCAGAACCGACCCCTCGACGCCTTCCTCCAGTCCCTTGTCGAAGTCCGTGTACTCCTGTCCCAGTACAATGTCGCCTCCGCTGGGTATCGCGTGACCCGCCGTCTGAAATCGAACATTCCTCGTAGCGTCACTCGATCCGACGCCTGTCGCCATGCGTACCCACCTCCTCCGATTGCCCCCGAGCCCACAGTTGCCCGTTGATCCACAAACCGTACAGGCCGACCTGGTTTTCCCAGCTGAGACACAGGTGGTACCAGCGATTCTCGTGGATCTCGGTCGTCGACGCGATCACCTGTTTCCCTCCGATCTCCAGATGGACGCTCCTCCCTCGCGGGGATATCCAGGCGCGGACCAATCGCTCGCGTTCGTTTTCTGTCGAAGAGGAGGAGATTACGGCGATATTGCGGAGAATAATGTTTGTTTTACCGATGAGCTTACTCGAGTAGGAGAATATGGAGTGAGGGTGAGTGAGGTCGTCGGACTGGATCCACAGGCAGAAGGTGAACTCGGTGATCCGTGGTACTGGTAGCTGCCATCTGAGGAACTGGAAAAGTCATCGATCCTAGTTAACGATCGCGGCATTCCATTCGACGAATTTAGCCTCGCCTCGATCGATGCCTTATAAGTATGTTCCGCGCTAGGGCGATGGCTAATAGAGTACCATTGTCGCGATTTCGCGTAAATCGATTGGAAAGTAGGTGGACGTTCGTTGGCGGATCGGTAACGAATCCGCTTCAAGGACTTCGCCGAGGGCCGAACGATTATTCTTTTTGAAGAACTTTCTCACCTGAATGTAACCCTTCTGAGTGAGCTGCGCTTTGTGCATCGGCGTCTCGCGTTGCTTGTGCCCTCCGGAACAGGGACAAATCGCCAGGCCGAGGAGCAGAAGTAGAAAATTATTTCTTGACATTTTCATTGTGGTTCTTTCCTCCTTTCGTTTGTATTCTTCTCTTTGCTGTCTTTATTCGTAATCGCTTCCTGTTGCGCTCCAGGCCTGCTTTCTTCGCTTTTCGCAGTCAATCAGGTAATTGCGAGAATTATCCCGTTGCTTGTGTGTCCGACGAGAGCCAGTGTAGCGAACAGTCCGCGCGAGTAAATAACACTAAGCACAGCCGACGGCGAAGCCGGCGAGGTGAGCTCCGCGAGCACGTTGAACGAGGAAGAGGGAGGAGGACCTTGCCCCTGATACCACTTGGCGAACCGTTTGCTTGTTGAGCTCGTACCCGCATCCCCTCTCTCATTTCCACCTTCCTTCCTTCCTTCCTGAACGGGTACCATTTCCGGAAACGCAGCTAAACGCTGCGCGGATCACGCGAGCGTCATGCTACTTTGCATTCACGCAGCACCTGCGTGGCGAGGGACTGCTGCTTGCTTCTGTAGTGCGATTAGGAGGGATGTCGGAGAGTCTGAAAATTTCGGGTACTTGAGTAGAGAAATTGGTACTTGTGTCGACCCGGAAGAATTTCTACTCGACTCGGTATAGCAATTGCCATTCGAGACAGCGCGGTTAGGCTACATATTTATGAATTATAAAAGGCGAGAACGAGTTTATTTATGACGGAAGATTTTCGAAAGCGCGAAGATAATCTAATCCGTAAAGAACAACAGTGATTTTTCCGAAAGGAAAGTTGAAATACTCGTAATCCGACAAACCCTTTTATGTAATTGTGAATCCTCGTAGGCGGCCCGGTTACGAACGCGACAAATCCGTATCGTTGTCCGAGTCGAACGGGAAAATTGCCGCTTGTTTATGAATCGTAAAGTCGGTTCATCGTTGCGCGTCCGCGGTAAAACGAAAATGAAAACCCCGATGCGTCTCGATGTATATCATTTTCATTACCATGCAACCTTTCGTTTTCTCTCTCGAGAGAAGGCGAAATTCAAGGAAATCCAAAACCTCGCGAAACCGTGTTTACCCGATTATACTTTCTACCAATGGTTTCTCGATCCCCCCCTTTTTTTCCATATTTGAACATACCGCTACTTTTTTATCAAGAGCGTTGCATAATTTATCCATTAATCTTCCGCGCTGTTTGTTCTTTACGGCGCTACGGATAACATCTAATCCCCCTCCCTTATCCTTTTAAACGGGTATCGTTTCGGATTTCGACATACGTGCTCGAACGAGCTAGTCTTCTGCAAGATACCAAAAAAAAAGCGAAGCTCGTAAATTACATTGTAAATATTTCTGCTTTCAGACGGCGAAGAACTCGACTTCCGGGAGCAGCGGCTACTACGTCGGGGGGAGCAGCACCCTGCCGCGAGGAGGACCGGTGATGAGAGCGTACAGTCCCGCGGCGTCGTCGGTGGTCGGGCCGAGTTCCACTCCAACGCAGCCTAAACCTCTGACGACTCCAGGTACACGAAAATCCTCGGAACCCTTCGGATCGTTCGATTATCCTAAATCAAGGGGGGTGGTCCTCGTCGTTTCGGGAATCGCCGTTAGAACAATCCGTTGCAGCCTTGACTGTATGCGTGTCTAACCTTGCGCCACGCTCTAATCCAACTAAAGAATCGTCTCGGGACACACGAGATCTCCTTAGCCCGCTTCCTTCGTTCTCGCACGCTCTGCGATCGTCGAAGCTTCCCTACTCGCCGGCAATCCCGATCCGCAAGCATTGCATGGCTGTCCATTAGGGGCGACGGGTAACCAACTCGGGTAGGGGTCGGGTACCCGACACAATCGGACCAATTTGAAAAAGTCTAGTACCCCGAGGGTTCGTACGTCTCGGGTACCCGTTCGACTTTACCCGACCCGACTACTCGGGTACCCACGTATCCTGAACTTCTGACCTCTGCTCTTGCTTGAACGCGGCTAAACCGTCCATGCCTCAGTATAACTCATTGCGATCGGTAGCACGCTCGATCCCTTGCCTGTACTGTGTGTTCACTCGGTCTCCTAGTCTGTATCTCGCTCTCTATCTCTCTGTCTTCACCTCCGTTTCCGTGTCCGTGTTCGTTCGATCGGCGATCATGGAAGGACCGTGATCGGAGAAGGGTGGAAATGTTTCACCGGGTCTTTGCTACGACGCGACGGAAGAGTGCACGATTACCGACGGAAGGTAACCTCTTTGGAGGTGTCCATAAGTGGAACCGAGATCTATTCGCGCGATTCTTTCGTGCACTTTTACCGCGCTGCTTAGCAAAGAACGTTGGATATGCTCGGGGAGAAACGCGTCGCAGGCTGGGTACATTGGTTTTTGTTTGGTTTTCCGGATGGTTGGATAGGTGGTGGCGGGGTGCCGCCGGCCAAGCCGCTTCGCAGCTACCAGTGTGGTAAGAGTCCCCTTGGAAGTCTCGGGGGCTCGGCACGCTTCTCTAGAGACAGTTCGGTCTCCCTCTATAGTATAGCAGGTCAGTAGTAATCCTTAAGTAAATCCCGGAAAGCTCGAATCCTTCCGCCAGTCTGATCGCGATCGCGAGCTGTCGGGCAGACGCATTGAGAAGCCCAGGGACGCTCAAAGAGTTTGAGTACGGGGCAGGCGGTTTGGTCGATGTACGAAGGCTATGGGAAACGATTGGCCAAAGAAGAGAGAAAATTGTTCGGTCGTACGAGACGCGCGACCCCTTCGAAGTACCATTTGCAACAACGTACACTTAAACCTTCCCCGTTTCCGAGAGTATCGGTAGAGCATCGTGGTCGTTCCTGGTACGTTGGTCGTGTCCGCTCCTCCCATTGTCACCGGAAAACTCGTAGAACTCTTTCAATGTCCCGTAAAGCACGCTCGAAAAATACAAAAAAGAAATGAAAGCATTCGCAATCTCTCGAGTCGCTTTGTCGCTCGTCACCCTCGGGAAATTGTGCGCGCCCGCTTGGTAGGCGGTCGTTGGACCCGTCCAACGTCTCTAACGCTTGCGATTCCGCAGATCGATTGCACGGCGAGAGCGGCTACATGAGCAGTCCCGAAAGGGGGGGAGGAGTTGGCTCCGGGACCGGAAGATACCCGCCTGGACCGTACAGCGCCGGGAGCAGCTACGAGGATCCTTACTACTCGCAGTACTCGGGGACCGTCACGCCGGTGATCGACGAGGAAGCCAGGTAATCAGAGTTCAACGACGGACTCGTTTTCTCTTTTATTTCCCCCCCGGACGTTATCATCGACGCGCGCGCACCCATGGTTCATCGATATTGCGACCAGTTTGAAAGAAAAGACTCGCGTCAATTTCGTGGATGGCTGATAGCGCGGATACGTATGTCTCTGTTGTGGGTGGTGCAGCGATACGGAGCTGTTGGAGGAATCGTACAGCCTATACGGTGTGAAACCGCCAGGCCGTCCGCCGTCCGGTCCACCGCGATCCCCGTTTCCTCCAGGGGCGCCACCACCTTTGCCACCCGGTGGTCAGAGCTACGACGCTACTCGGTACTGACTACCCTCTTCTC
This sequence comes from Osmia bicornis bicornis, assembly GCF_907164935.1. Lineage (NCBI taxonomy): Eukaryota > Metazoa > Arthropoda > Insecta > Hymenoptera > Megachilidae > Osmia > Osmia bicornis. The sequence goes on from NC_060231.1 coordinate 6,595,610, forward strand.
TTCGCTTCTTCTACTACTACTACTTTTTTCTTCCTCTTATTTTTCTCTTTTCAATTCGCGATAGATCCGCGGGATACCGAGACCGTCTTATCGCTCGATCCGTCACACGAATGCGCTTGTGAATGCGTGTGTGGTCGTTGGTAGAATTCACGAACCGATGCGTCGTTTACGGGGAGGATCGCGAAAGAAAGTGAAAAAGCACGCTGGCTTCTCTCGGGTCAACCCTTTCGCCCTGTCGGTTATTTATACGCTCGATGGCTGCGAGTGGACGATAATGTGCCACGATAAATACGGCGCATCTATTCGAGTTGATCGATCGACGTTCCCGTCGATTCCGTTGACCCTACGGGTGGGCTCGTTCGCCTCTCGAGACGGCCATTTATATCTTCCTTACCGACTGGACGAAAAACTCTCCCCGGAACCGAGCGTCGTTCGTTCAGTGCATGTATAGTACGCATCGAGGCATGCAGGTAGGTTGCGTTCGATATTGGAATTGCCGGGAATCGAGTTACCTGTCGAGTCGATACACCGCATCGCGTCGGGTCGGATCGGGTCGTCTCGTGTAGCGTTCGAAAACTTGTCCGACCGTTCGTAGCTACACCCTCTGTGTGCGAACGTGGATATGTAAAACGATGGAATGTAAGCATGCCGATTAGCGATCGTAGAGAGAATGTGTATCGAGCGCTTTTATGTATATATTCGTAATTGAATATCATGGCATCCTGTCGGAAAGTTTGTCGTCCTCGTGGTCGTGTTATCGTTTCCGATTACAGTTTCGTTCCGAAATTAATGCAAGCCGTTCGGGACCGGCCAGTTGCTTATTACGGATCAGGTCTACTATTCGGCTTGGCTTTGTTCTGGAACGAGTGAGAGGGCCGAGGTGGCGGCAAACTGTAAAGCGATCGCTGCTCGCCGGATCACTTTGAAAAAGGATGAAATGTATTATGCCCTCTCATTGTGGTATCAAGTGACTTTTTACTTCTCCTCGGATCTCTCGCTCTGCGGGCGATTTCAAAGAAACAAAAGGAGATATCGAGTTACTTATTTCGAGCCAAGAGGAAACATTTGCTTATTTCGGATCAAGACTGTATATGGACAAGATGCATCTGAGGGTGCCCGGGTAATTTTCGGGTACCCGACCACCCCTAGATGCATCCTATGGAATGCTTCTTGAAAGACGCTTTTGATTTTCATTAGAATTAGACTTTATTTAGTTCAATCTTCGATTTACGTTTAACGAAAACAGAAAGTACCGTTTCCGTTCTAACTTGTCGCCGATTCGTTGCTCTAGGATAAGAGTAGAACACATGGAGAGACAGCTGGCTAACCTGACGGGACTGGTGCAGAAGGCTCTGACCCACGCGCCACACACCAGTCCATCGCCGCGAGATTACTTGCAGGTTCCCGCGGGACGCGACCCATACGCGAGAGGACCAGGTACGTTCTCCTTTTATATCGCCTCTCGGCCATAACTATCGAAACGTCTCTACTATTTTCTCGTTAGACGCGCTATCTACGGTTTCTCTCTTCACTGCGAAACAGATTCTATCCTTTGGTTTTCGCGCGTAGTTTTTCTTTCCGCCCGCCGTCGACCCCCTGAACCTCATCTTATTTTCACAATTTCTCTTCAGTTTCCGCCTTCGATTCGTTTCGACGATAGGGTAAATGGATGCGCGAGTGTCTGCGTGAACGATCAGAAGGCAAGGACGAGAATAATCGTCGAAACGAATCCCTTCGCATTTATTTTCCATTCGATCTTTCGTCGCATTTCGACTCAGTTAGAAGCGTTAGCTCGTTTCGTTGAAGAGATTTCATTCTGCGACGCTTTACCGCCTCTGTCCCGTTCTTTCTGCGTGAATGTTGGTACCAACCCCTCGCTTTCTTCGTACGTTTCCTCGCGTCTCGGTTTTTATTTCGTTCTCTTTTAGAAAATTTCGATTTCGATCTCGATTCGCCTCGAACGGACCAGTCGTGAACGCATCTTCTGCTCCGTTCGAGCTAGTCGATTATGTGTAAACGTAGCAAACGTACATACGTTTCATGCCGCTGCTTACGCGCTGGCGATGGTGCTGAGATTTTCCCGAGACGTTCGATTAAAAAGGCGTTGAACCATCGCCGGGGTATAAGTAAAGCGGTTCAAAGTTTCCTGATACCCTGCTGTACAACTGCTTTGTTATTCCGATTTGACGCACACACCAGGCGCCGGGGACGAGTTCGACAAACACTCTAGCTCCAGCTCTGCCTCATTGCCAGGTGTGTCTCTTCATCTTCTTCTATCTTCTATTTTTCCTTCGAATCACTGTAACCGCCTGTATACATAATTAAGATATTATATTATACTGATACGTTATTGTATACATTTTATAATAGTGCCCTACGTATAACCAGTGTGATTAAAACGGTTCTCCTTTGTAAAATTCAAGTGTCTCAACCTGCCGTTACAGATGACTCGTACTTAAGGACTGACGTAAAACCACCGAAATTAGGCAAAGGTGCGGTTCGCAAACAAATTCTTTTATCTCATGTTACACGTGCTGCAACCAGCGCATGCATCGTTGCATTTTTACGTTTACCGTTCTCCAACTAGCACCGCACAAAACCTCATTCTCGATCCTCCCCCGCATCTTTGTTTCGCCTAATTTCTCGTCTTTGCACACCGTCCAAGCACGATTTTCTAAAGAAGCCCGATACTCGCGTGAAAATCTCCTTTAATTTCCTCCACCTTTGCGCTTTCAGGCAAACTCAGATCTTCCTAAATCCCCTGTCGGTTTATTCTCTTTCTTTCGCTATTCCTTCGAGTCGCGGAATTTCATTTCGAGCTTGCCGCGCACATTCTACACTCTTTCTCCACTTGTGTCGCACCGAACGCTACCTTCTTTGCACCATTCTCTTCGTTTACGCGCGCACGCTGTTTCGCTATCCCTATGAAAAAGTACAGGGACGAAGGAGAAAAAATATCGCTGATCAACCCTCTATTACAGACAAGTCGGTGTCGTTCGAAAAGTCAGTGTCATTCAGCGACGACCCGCCGGACATGAACTCTCCTAAACAGCATTCCCCGCAGCACGCAGGTAATGGTTACGATCGCACATTTTTATTATCGATTTTGAATGTACGGGTACCCGAAAATTCGGGTCGGGTATGTCGGGTAGGATTTGGAAAGTTCGTTCGCCATATAAATTTATTCGAGTACTCGAATTGGGTCTCGGGTCCCGAGTTGATATTCGGGTACCCGAATCGAGTTTTTATTCCCGAGTTGATACTGAGGTCCGGAACTGCGGGTACTCGAATAAGTTTATATACTGGACGAATTTTCGGGTTCCTCCCTACCCGACCCGAGACTCGGGTACCCGCCTATCGCTACTATTGCCGTTTTCTTTTAAGCACACTATCCTCGGAGACACGATGGGACAATTCAACCAATTGCTCTTCGCGATCTACAAATATATTAATTAATTCTTTCTGATTATAAGATGTAATTAGCCTCCATCGTGTCTCGAACAGCCCACTATTTTAAGCGTGTCCGAACGGGGAAAAAATAAACTCTGATTGTTGATACTAACGCAATAATCTCTAACGACTTCTCGTGCAATGCCTTCCACTACTAGCGGACACAAAACCAACGAAACCGGCGATCAAATCCTCCACGTTGCCGAGGATGTCTTCGCAAGGTAAAACTGTCTCAGTGTTTTTTTAAGCTTCCTCGTTCCATATGTGTTGTCGCCGTCATTCACCTTCCGTTCCCTCCTCCCTTCCGTTTGTTTCGTTCGGTTTTTGGTCCGCGATTTTCACCATTTTCTGTTCGATCCTCGAACATTTCCCTAACCGTGTCTCGTTCATTCAACCAATAACTCGAGAAACAAATCGTACATCCTGCACATTCTCCGCCCCCGCCCTTTGATCGTGCGAAAGGCGTCGCATGGATTAACACCGAGCGACCGAGTGGCGTCGACCGTGAAATTCGCTCGGTCAACGGAACGAGATCCGTTCAAGGATACGAGTTTGCATATCCGCGTGTTTTCAACGAACCGCGACGTTCCTCTCGAATTGTCCAATCATCGTTCCCTTCCCCGTTCCCCCGGGGCTCTGGTTCACCCAGCAGTCGCGTCCCTGGGTAACGGACCAAGCGTCCAAAGGATAATCGAGTCGGACGATTTTTCGCACTGATTAACGGGCGGAAATGGCGACGCTTTTTTTCCCCAACGCGAAACAGGGAGCGGTTCTTATCGAGGTTGGACCGAATGGTTTCAGAGAGGGACAGGCATAAGCCGACTCCGCCGCCGAAACCAGCGGCCCTGGTCGCCGGTCAATACGTTTATCGGGACTTGGCTCTCACGCCGGAAATGTACAATCAGCTGCGGGGCTTGCAGAAGAAGGCGAAGGATCTCAGGCAGGAGGTACGAAACCTCCGGCGCATGTCTCAGGCACAGGCGCACACCATACGGGAGACCATTCTGGACACGTTCATCACGATCAGGTGTGTGCGTTAAATAAAAGGGAATTTAGAAATAAAAATAGGGCAACGGCACGAAAGGGTACAAATGACTCTTATAATTATAATGCGTTTCGTAACCCTCGGACGGCGGACCAGGGAGAAACCCTTGAGACGGCGGATCCTGGAGAGGGCCACAATGTTTCATAAGTTTGGGTCTCGATTGACCAAGGGTTAAATAATTAAATATAATTATTTCGATTTTCAATAAACTCTCCTTATATAGCCACTCTCTATATTGCCAATTCCCTGAATTTTTCTAAGCATAACCGGCAATATAGCGAGAGTTTACCGTATTATCACGTGTGAGAATAATCTTTTTACTCCTCTATTAGAAAATTATAACAATTTTTCTGTCTCTAATTGGTGTCCGTTTCAGGGCTATGTTACTGTCATGCGGAGACGCAGCCTGGGACGCGGAGAAGATTCGACTGAGCCGCGAGGAAGACCTCTACAGGCAGGAAATGCTGAGGCTGGTAAAAGATCTGACGTAAGTGTACCGAATCTTTTCTCTCGATTCCACAGGAATGAATGATCATCGATTGAAACGATTTCAGCGAGCTGGAAAACACGGTGGAGGAATTGCGTGGCAACGTCATAAACAGGAAGACGAGGGTAAACATGTCCGACGTGGAGAACATGGCGTTGATAATGAGCAAATCGAGGTGAAAGACAAAGCAAAGTAAAAATCGTAAAAATTTTAAAAAATCCTCAACCCAATAAACACAGGGAAAGTTTGTTCCGTTTCAGCAAAACTGTGGCCGATCTGAAGGTACGATTTCCGAGTCTACAGGAGGGAATGAAGGGTCTGCTGAGCTCGGAAATGGAGATGGTCGTGCGAGCGGAAAAGTTCCTGAAGGAAGAACCCGAACGACTGGAGTCCGCGTTGAAGCGTTGCAAAAAGCTCACCAGTACCCTCGTGACGCTCAAACGGTAAGTAGAAAACGGTCTCCCTTTTTTCACGAGGACTATTCTTAAACGTGGAAACGCCGTTTCTGTGTTACCCAGCTTGGCGTCGGTGCAAGAGCAGCGATTACCAAACGCAGCGACGAGCGTAGACGCCGAGGAGACACCGCCGATAACACCCACTTCCGCTCAACATTCCAAGGTAACGCTTCAATAGCCCCGCTCGCTCGCTCGCCGCTGTCTTTTGTTTCATTTCCATTTCAGTTTCTCTCTCTATCAAATTCTCTATCTCTTTCTTCTCTCTCGTCTGTCTATCGATTTATCCATCCGCCGATTTATTTATCCGTTCTCCGATTCTATTCGACACCCACCCCCCGTCCGATTTACCCTTCCCTGCATGAAGTTCCCCCTGGTACCCGGACCGCACCAGCCCCCGATCTAGTTTGTCGCGCTTTGAATACCCTCTGCCCCCCCCCCCCCCCCCTTCCGAGAAGGAAGAAAAAAGAAAAGAGAAGCGTTCGATCCACGCGAGAATTAATTTTATTCGGGATGCAAGAATCTTCGAGGATCCTTCGAGGCTCCGACGAGCACACTCGTCACCTCATCTCGGGTCGTCTTTCTAGCAAACGCAAAGAACCGCGTGAAACGGTCCGATCCATCGCTTATGTAGGTATTGGCCAATGAACCGAGTAAAACGATTTTGTGGTATTGTTGCAGCGACCCACGTACACGTACATCGAGTCTGACCAAACGCTTAACTCCCCCTTCGTAATCCCTGTTAAATGCTAAAAAGCGCATGCCACGAGTGACGTAGAATTTTGTCTACACACACACACACGTATTTATTATTATACATTTGTATACATAGACTCTGATCGTACAGATTTAATAATATATTCCATCCACGTTGAAATGTACCCGCACACGTGTGTCACTGGTGCGTGCATTCACGTGACTTTCGCGCAATAGTCGTCGGCGAAAGTACAATTTATCTTCCACGATCTCTGTCTCGCGGGCTAAAATCAGATTTCCTTTTCAAATGCTTGCCCATTTGTTCGCTTTCAGCGGGCAACCGGTTACGGATCTAATCTCGGTGACCCTCGCGTTTTATCGCCAAAATTGCCGTGGTCCGCGAGCGTAGTACCCTACCATGATTTCTCTCGATCCTTATCGTTCTCGGTAGACGAGATCCAACGTAAACCTTGCCGAGAATACCGGCTTAGAGACAGAGTCGACTCGTTCGAAGAGCGAGCCTTCCTTCGGACCCGATTCCGCGGATAAAGAAATACCTGAATGCGTCTCTAAAGAAACATCCTCCAACTTGTGTCTCTCTTTGCGACATGGACCCCTCCACCCCGATCAACCCCCCACAACCAATATTTTCAGTGTTTGCTGTGTCCCGATAGTATAGATATTTTTTATATACATTTAGCAACGCATGGTATGACAAAACCAAACTCGGTCGTCGACGCTCCCCGGTGAAACAATCGTCCTTTTTCTCTCTTTCTCTATCTCTCTTTCGCTGTCTCTCTCTCTCTCTCTGTATCTATTTCTTCAGTTCCAACCCCCAACCCCCGACGGCGAACCCTCCGTCGCAAGCAATCGCGATGTCGACGAGTGCCGACGACCGTGTTTTGTCAGATCATTATCAGTGTTAGTTTTGTGTGACTTAAGGAAAACTTAAGGATGAATCTGCGTCGCGACGAGATACGAGACGAGCTCGTAAAAATGTTTGATACTTTGCTCCCTGTATTCTCTCTCTGTCGCTGTATTTTTGCATTGTTATTCTCTCTTGTCTGTCTCTCCCTCTCTCGTTCGCGAGAGAGACGAGTTTGTCGGTTCGGCAGCAGGTCGGGCCGCGAGCCAGCGACAACCAGGAGGGCTGATCTCTCCGTTTGTCAGGCGGTGGTCGTCGTCGTGGTCATGGGCGTAGCCAGGGGGGTGGCAGAGATGGGCACTTGTCCCCCCTCCCCCTGCTCTGGAAGAAGGAAAATTTGCCCTACCGTAGGAGAAAATTTGGATTTTGCCCCTCTCGATCAGTCAAAAGCGAGCGATTTCGCGTGGAATGAAAATGAAATTTGCCCATCCCTGGACTGATAATCTGACTACGCCCATGGTCGTGGTTAGTCGCCGCGTTCGGTCGACCCAACGGCCGGCCCCTCCGTCTAATCTCGATCTCTCTTTAGCTTGTCTTTTCGAAGAACACGAGCGAAGCGAGAGGCTCGATCGGCTGAAACGGCTCTTCTTTACTCGTTGTTGTCTTTTTTTTTTTATATCGTTCAGATTACGAGAATCGCAAGCGACGCGGGTTACGTTAATGAAAAAAAAAAAGAAAAAGAAAAAATTTATAATTATGCTGTCACTGTGCAGCGGCCAAAATGAAACGAACTGTTTAACTGTTAATTAAAGAAATATATTTGTATATATACATATATATATATTTCTATTTGTCTCTGTTTTCCTTTTTAACTAAACAAACCTCTAAACGCAGGTTACAGGCTACAGATAGTGAAAATGATATTAATTTTTTAGTATGGCTGGAAGTGGAGTACTAACTTCAAGGAGGCCATACAGACCAGTCACGAGTAATTTTTTACTGATTCATATTTATAAATTATTAATTATTATTCTTATTCTTATTATTATTATTATCATTATTATTATTATTATGATTATAATTATCATTATCATTATCCATTATTATTATTATCATTATCATTATTATTCTGTACTATTTTTATATATACTACACATATATATATCTATATATATATATATTCGTACACACACTCTGTATACATTTATATGTATACATCTATACATAATACACCTTCCCCGATTATACATACACACGTGTGATCCTTTGTTGTCGGTATGATGTCTGTCGCACGCGTCGTTTTATTATTTAACCCTTTAACCCTCGAACAGCGGAGTATGGGTCAATAGGGACCCAAATTTAAAAAACATGTACAAGAATATTAATTTAAAATTAAATGTATAATTTTGAAAGGAAGAAGAATACAGAGTATTATGGTATTAATATTAAAATCGGGGCTCTCTCCATGGTCCGCCTTCCGAGGGTGAAGATGCTCCAAGCATTTCGCCAAATTCGCCTCGGATTTTTTTACTTTTTTTACTCGCAAACAAGGTTTCAAACTGTTTCTTCGTGAATTCGTGAAAATTCTGCTCTAGTGTAACGTGTTTCTCTCGTTGTTCAGCATCTTACCGACACACACACACGCACACAGAAACAGACACACACCTAGAGCTTTATGATCGTTTTCCCGCTATTTTCTCCCAGCGCTTCTCAGATACATTCGATACGTTTTTTCAAAATGATTAAAGAAAAAAAAAAAACGAAAAAAAAGAAAGAAAGAAGAAAAGTAAATAGAACGCGACTAGCACGAAAATTTTTGCCACGAGATAATCGAGTACGCGCAACCCTCGGCTATGCTATACGCGCCTACGAGCTCTCACTTTTGGCCTTCTCGCAATACCTCCACCTTTATTACTCACTTATATACTCTTGTATTTACAATCTATATATATATATATACTACTCTCTAGATGCATTCGTTTTTACGATGTTTTTGTCTCCTTAGTTTTCTCGAGCGTCGTTCGAGTCCCGGTCTCGATACAGCGCCGCCAAGCGAGCCAGCTCGAGAGAAGTTTGGGCCGCGACGCGACGCTCTCGACGCCCCGGCACCGTGCCGACCTAAAGAAAGTAGCCGCGATCTCGCCTCGTCAGACACACTCGTTCCAATCCATTTCTTATAGTAAGGTGTACCTCCGTCGACCTACGTCTACTCTGTTCTCGACGCACGAGGTTTACATTGGATCTTTCATTAATTACCTTAAAAAAAAAAAAAAATCCGAGAACAATACCGCGAACATAACACATTCGACGCGTTACAAAGCTTCCGTTACCCTGCTTCTTCCCCTTCGACCTCATTCCACACGCATCATCTCTGTGGGGAGAATAAGAACAGAAGGAATCTGTTCGTCGCTCGAATTGGCACTCGCGCCACGTTATTTTTTTTATAAATTAGCTCGAACGGCCGATTGGACCAAAATTATCATCATCATCAGCATCGTCGTCGTCGTCGTCGTCGTCGTCGTCGTCAACGAGAATCATCCCCTACGACGAGTAGTCGTTTTTTTTGGATAAAAAGAGTCTTGAAATTTTTCAGCCATCCGAATCGTTTCGTACGTCATCATGCATCTATCACCCTCCGTACCTCGTTCTAATCTCTTTTTTTTTCTCTCTCTGTCTCTTCTTTATTCGTCTTTCGATAATGCACGACACCTCGCGCCGACACGTCGCTTTCGATTCTTGTAGAATTTGGTTCGCAGCTAGTCGCACCCTTTCGCTTCACCGTCCAAATTTTTCACCCCCTGCCTCGGACGAACGGATCGATTCGACGTTGTCGTTTTGTACGATACACATATTTTGTAATACACACGCTCCTTTTTTCTCTTTTTCTTCCTTCCACGCTATCTCTCTGTCTATCTCTCTATCTCTCTCTCTCACGCGCGCGCTCTATCTATTCTCTATCTTTTTCTGTCTCTCTATCTATCTGTCTGTCTATCTATTTTTCTGTCTCTCTGTCTCTATATACTGGGCATAACATGCGCGCGCGTACGTGCGGGCACCACCGACACGTACGCGCGTCCCTTCGACTCTCCGAGTCCGTAAATTTGTTATACTCTGCCTTACTATAAGGATTGGACCGAAGGTTTTGACTGTGTATCTCTAATTGGCCAACTTTTTTCGTACATTACTTTACCGTTTTTTTCCTTGTTTGGTTTTTTCGACGATCGCTCGTCTATATACTTTGGAGCATGTTCCTACGTGTGTACGCAGAGACGAGACGCGCCTCAGCATGCGGCATGCACGTTTACCTTCGTTCGACACGCCTACGATGTGTATATTCTATGTATATACGCTGTACATATGTGCATGCGTGTGTGTGTGTGTGTGTATATTTGTGTGAGGTTAAAAGTGTGCGAGAACCCAAAAATATCGGGTCAGGTTGGCTCGGCTCGGCCGGGGTGGGGTCGAGTCGAGTCGGATTGGCTCGCTCCGGCTCGAGTGGAGTCGCGACGTCTCGATTCGGGTTGGCTCGGGTATAATCGGTTCGACTCGACGAGAGTCGGATTTGTTCGGCTCGACTGGGGTGGGGTCGAGTCGAGTCGGATTGGCTCGCTTCGGCTCGAGTGGGGTCGCGACGACTCGATTCGGGTTAGCTCGGGTATAGTCGGTTCGACTCGACTCGATTCGGGTCGGGTCGTCTTCTCGAATCAAATACCGCTTTCTATAAACACTAACAATCCACTTCCGATCCAAACATCGATTACCCGTAATTTTTGGGTTCTCGTACACCTCTAGCGCAAATGTGAATTTCGATCCGCGTTTGCACGTGTCCGAGTTTGGCGTTATACATATGCAGCACTGCATGCCGTTTGAAGCTTCGTTTTTGCCGAACAGAAAGGAGTGCGTGCGCGATCGCGAGGCGTTCGTCGGGTACATCGACGACGAGTATTAAAAGCGAACCTCGACGAGAAAGAAAGATAGGTAACTTCGTCGAGAGCCGAGGACGCGTCGCGACGCGTGCAGCTTTACTTTCTAGCACACGGACCGACGAAGAGAACGCGCGGGACGAGACGCGTGGGACACGGGTCGTCAGGGGCAGCGTTCAGCTTCCCCTCCGGGCCCCTCTGTTCCCAACGAATCGCGACAAGATCTGATTTTCGATTTTTCATTTTTCGTTTCTCTGTTTTTGTTTTTTAAGTTGACTAATACTGGACAACAATCGATGCCAAACGTAAAAGAGCCCCAAACGAGTACTGACTTGTAACACGCACAACGCACGCACAAAACGTATAACCCAGACCGCAGGTAACTATCTAACGGAATTCATTAATTAACCGTATATATGTTTCCAGTTGACTACTTTTTTTTTTATCTTTCTTTTTTTGCGCTCACGACTCATCGACTCGCATCGTTCGATCTCGCGTCTTCCGATCTCTCGGTCATCCCACTTGTGTCGCCTACCTCCGCGTATCTTTTTTTTTTCTCCACCCCTAGCTATCACGCTCTTTAGCCCTGGATCGCTCGCTCACCAGTGTCTCACTCTGGCACCTTGCATGCGAGTATAATAAATCGCGAGCACTTCACCATTACCACTGGCATGACGTAGACGATAAGCGAACGGTGGATGCGCGATCCGATTCCTCGACGTCGCCGGAAGTTGCCCTCCGTGTTGGTTGGAACGCATCGTTTCTCTCTGGTACTATGTTCTCCTCTGTCTTCTCTGGCTATCGTTCTCCGCCTCTGACTTCTTTCCACGTATTCCAACTTCCGACGATCGCTCGAAGGGTAACGCGAGCGGAGCAAGCCGCGAGAACGGCGTCCGCTCTGCGTTGCACCGACGGATGGCGCCACTGTACCGTGTCGCGTGCGTAGAAGAAGCGTAAAGCGACGCATAGAGGTTTTTCGCTGGTTGAGATACGTAAACGTAAACGGGAACCTGTCGAACACACAGGCAACTGCCCCTGTGCCAGCGGAACGCACTGTCGTGGGGTCAGCGAGCGTCATCGGGGGAGGGCCCCACGCTCTCGAGCCACCCGCCGCCCATCAGCAGCGTCCGGAGAACGCACTCGACGCTCTGCTAGACGAGCTCCAGACGTTCTCGAGGCCGAGTTCGCAGCTCGGTCACGTGCAGACGTCGGTCAGAGGAGAGGCGCCAGCAGGAGCGGTCACGACGAGCGTCGGCACACCGGCACGGGCGCCGTGCATCTCGGACATCGGGAGAAAGGGAAGCATCGACTCGTCGAGCGGAACGGTGATAGCCGCCCTGGCGCCGACCGGCGCAGCTGCGAACGTCGCCGGTGGCACACTCCGCCGACTGCACTCTTATCCTTCTAGTTCGGACACGGACACCTCGCCCCCCATAGCGAGACTTCAGGTTTCGTTGCAGGATCAGCAGCCGAGTCTGCCCACATTGCCGCAGGGTTTCGTGCCGGGTCAAAAGCCGCCGGTGCCGGAGCGAAACGCGGAGCTGCTGCAGTTGGCCACAGCTAGAAGGGTCCCACCGCCTCCGCCACCGCGCACCAGCTCCAGATCCCCGTTGGCTAGCCCCACCAGTCCCCAGCTACCGCCCAGAAATCACTCTTGCAACTTGCAGACCGGCAACGCGACCCTGCGAAGACCTCCGGCTCGCGGTACTCTGCCGATCAAGGAGGGCAAGCCCCCGATGGCTCTACCGGCCGAAGCCGTCTCCGCTTTGGACGCGAGGCCGTCGCTGCTGCACAACAACGGGTCCACCGGGTCTCAGACGTTGGCGGTGCTGTCCACAAGCAACTCCAGCTCCTGCGAGAGCGTCAACTCGCAGGAGGGCCTGCAGATCGAGAAGGAGAGACAGGAGCAGCTGGACCAGCGACACCAGGAACTGCTGCGCAAGCAGAAGGCTCTGCAGGAACAATACGCGCGCCTTCAACAGCTACAAAGGAACACGGCCGGCCTGACCACCGTGCCACCCGCGCCCCCGGATCTCCTGAAGAAAACCGGCTCCGAAAGCAACCTGTTGGCCAAGATGGGTCTAGGACTCAGCGCCGCTAGTTCCGGATCACTGACCAGCCTCGCGGGCAAACCAATCGCCCCCATCCCTCAGGAAGCAACGCGAGCTGAACAGCCCGGCGAGCAACGGAACACCGCGTCCGTGAACTCGTCGACGTCCATCAGGGTCGCGACCATCGCTACCGCATCCACCGAGTCGAACGGCGCCGATCAAGTTCCGAACTCGGCCGCGATTTCCAACGGCGCTGCCTCCGCCACGACCGCCCCCGTCACCGTGACCCCGAGTACGACCACCACGACCACCAGCAAGATCTACGAGACGGACATTCTGTGACCGAGATATCGATTCTCGATCGACTCGACCGTCGAGCTGCTGGTCCGGCGGATCGCCAGGCTCGCGATCGCGAGTTAACGACTCCTCGAGGGCTATTCTCGGGCGCTGATTTTATCGGGACACGGATACACGTTTAACGGGAGGTATTAGACTGGCTAAGCGGCTCGTGGAAACGCGGCAGCTCGCGTTTCGATGGAAAGTAGGGTATCACAGCGTAGAGAACTTAGCGAGTCACGCGTTATTTATAATATCGATTATCATAATTAACGATATAGTGTTAGAGTAATCGTAAAGGGAAACGTAATCTCTGTCGGAACCCATCAGGGAGAGAGAGAGAGATCCTTAAACAGAGGGAGAGGGGGATCGCCCAACACCCTTCCAGGGTGTTCAACGATCACGGGAAGAGAAACAGGTACGTCGCGTTATGAAGTCGAAGCATTTCAGACTTTCGGAGATCCGAGTTCCTGTCCGAAACGCGAAGCTGTAATCGACTCCCTTCGGACGATGGGAGGGAAGAGGAGGAGGGTCCTCGTGTCGTCAAACTTTCGCGACGATTGTGCCAAACGAGATGAAAGAGTAAAGGAGAAAGAAACCGCGATTACTTGCTACCTTCTCGCATTTTCGACTCGGCCAATTCCATTTTTTACCCGCGACACCATCGCCGAACCATCCTGCGTACGTATAAGTATTTATTGTATCCATTGAGAAGAATACATATACAAGAGGGACGTGAGTAAAGGAGTATCATAAAGGAGTATTTAAACGAATATAGATAGGTAGATAAAGAGGCGGATGAGAGGGAGACCAGAATGTCGCAGGTGGATGCCGCAGACGAATTTTTCTCCTGCAATTTGCGGCGCGTTTCGAGTAGGTAGCTTTAATCACGAGCTCGAGCGAAAATGCGACAAAGGAGAGCGCGAGAAAATCCTGAGAGAGGCAAGATTTAAAGGAACATTGCTCAATATTTACCGATTGGAACGCGACGAGTATACATACGTATGTACGGTAGACTCTCGTTATATTGCCGCAGAAGTGGTTGTAGAGGTAGGAAATTTTTCAAGCTTACAATTGGAGGGAAATGGAAGATAAAAATATATCACTTTCGAGTGGTACTGTTATACTTGGAAATCTATATCAAAGAGAAATCCCTCGCGGGGCAATATAACGAGAGCCTACTCGTATATCGCGAGGCGTGCGCGGCGCGCCGTTTCAAATCCGATTCGTTCCACTTTCCAAGCGCAAATTGCGAAAAGAAATCGATTGTAAATTATTTAACAAATCAACCGCTTCTTCTCGAAAATCGACCGGCTTTTCTCTGTGTGCTTCGCGCGCTTTACGTTGGAACAGCGTCGCGAACGCCTCGACGATGCAACCCGTGAAACATTCATTCCTAATTCGATTAGTCGATCAATTAATTCGCTTGAATCGCATCAGCCAAGTTTCTGTCGTCGTACGGAGCGCGAGGAAAAGAATTGTTCTGATAAAAAGAACGTTGGAAGAAAAAGAAATGGTAGGAAATTAAGGGATCCGTGCTTCCTTCGATACCAGTGATTTTAATGGGTTAGGTTTCTCTGCGCATGCGCGACTTTTCGTGACGTACCATGATGGCGGCGCGGACACCAGAGTTTTTGGCGGGACTGCGCTGGACAGTAACAGGTTCTTTATCTTATAACATCGTATATACATATATTCATTATTTATAATTCCAAATTTTTAAGTAATTTAAATAAGATCAAATGCGTGGGCACTGTAGGTCCCTCGTTTCATGCGTACACAATGCGCATGCGCGGAATAACCTATCCCGCCTAACCTCGCTGTTCGATACTCGACAGAAATCCATGGTATATACGTACACACACATACATCCATCACACGCGTCACTTATATAATCTACACGCGCATACTTTGCTTCAGGCCTAATAGCCGATAGATTCGAAACCGTGCTTTTTCGATATTCCGTTCGTTTTCCGTTTGCCTCGTGACACATTGGCGCCGGCGGTTTCCTTTCCTCGTCGATCGTCGTCGAATAGCGAATTAGTAACAAGTTTCGTCTACTGTACGCGATCATCGTAATCGTGCTCTTATTTATTTTCTACGTACACACCATGAAACTCATCTATATGGAAGTAATAATTAATATACATATAAGGATAAGAGTAATACGAGTAAGATATGGATAATAACGATCGATCACACACAGTATTCAGTTGCGAGTGTTTATCAAAACAGAAAGAAATGCTACTCTATCCCAACGAACTAGCACTTGCCGTTCGATCGGTCTAGATCGAACCGCTGTGTATCGTGTTCCACCGAATACCACGACAAACTTAGATACTCACACTTACACGGGCAATCTACAGCCGCATATCGTCGCATTTGTACAAAGCTGCTTCTTTCTATCCGTCTCCTGTTCGTTTCATGCTCTTTGTTTATCCATAATAGTACGCGTTTCTTTCATCCATTTTACCTATCAATGTACCTGCGTACACCTGTCTCGTTCCCTAAAAATAACCCGCGAGAATTCATTCCCTGTTTTACCGTGCCACGGTAAGCAACCCTCAGACGCAGGAAGATGCACACCTATCGAGTTTGCGCGATGCAAACCGGGACCCGAATAGATTCTGTTCTTTCCATAACGTTAGCCGTAAAAAAAAAATATGTTTTAAGAATGTTTTCTGACGATCCTGTACGCCAAATCGAATTGACTTGTTACATTTGTAAATGTTTGTAAGTAACTATCACGTAATAAAATAATCGATTAATAACCATCGAAGTTGTAGCGACTTGTCGGTGATGAATTATTTATTCGATTCGTAACGATAACAAGGTTTGTACAAGATAGAGAAATTCTCTTGAAACGCTTTCGATTCACGTTTTCGGTTGGTCGGATTGGTCCGTTTCCTCAGACACGTGGTGCGCCTGCTCTATACGCTCCTGTACTTGTTTTTTCTCTGCCTGTATATGCTCGTACGTCTCCAAGGCGCGCTCTATGCCATACCGGTCTGAGGAATCCAATTCGGCGTAGAGCCTGATCAGCTCTATATCGTTCTGTGTCGGTTTTCCGGCGGATTGAGCCTCGGGATGGAGACAATGATACAGCTCCACCAACGCGGCCCCTTCCTCTATCTTCCCATTTTTAATTACATCTTCCAACAGAGCTTCGATGTTCTTCTCCGAAGCTAGATGGAACACCAGAGGACCAAAATGTCGAGTTGAACGCAATGCGTCGAATTTCTTCCATTCCTGCACTCGATGGTACACCGCTTTAGTGATCCTGTGATACTCTGAATGGTCCGGATCGTACTGCAAGCATGCTCTGTCCAAGATGAACTCGAATTCCTCTTTTTCCAGCAGTTCCTATAACAAAAAGTCCAGTTTATAGGTGCTTATCACCTTTGGACTAGAGTAACTAGCTTTCCTAGGGAAAATTGCAATGTAGCAAAGGAAACTCCATATGTATTGGCCTGTGGCTACCTATCATTTGGGTATAAATGTTTATGTTATCAAAATTAAGGTTCTGAGAGGCTCTGCTTCCTCTGCAATGCCAGTTTTCCTAAGGAAGCCCACTGTACTCATAGTCAAATGAACAGATGGTTAGAAGCCTTACACTGAAGTGGGGATTGGTTAACATCTTTGGTGTATGTAGCTCTCTGTCTTTTAAAGGAAAGTAGACTTGATTCATTCGATGCCTTTCATCGGTATTCGCGCGCCTCAATATGCCACTAGGCTCTCGCACCACTATTACTCTGTGCCTATTGGTGCCGCCGAAAGATATGTCGGTAAACACGTATTTTGCATCGTCGAAACCTTGTATGGCATAATCTTTGGATAATACTAGATCCGTGTCGTCCCTCGGATTCACCACTGGTGGCATTTGTATCCGTCCCTTTGCTTTCTTCTCCACCTCCAATTTCGCTTCTTTTAGCTCCTCGTCCGTCATAAATTTGTACGTCGGAGTGGTCAACGGTGTTCCATCTCTACGGGGCGCAAAGATTCTTTCGTAATTAATGCGAGTTAATGTTACCAACAACTGTTGTACACGTTCGTCGAAAAACATCGGTGCCAGATCTTTTTCGTTCCCTATAAACAATTCAATTTCGTTGAACATAACCTCCAAGCGATGGGAATATTTACGTACGTTCAGGAGGAAATAATTGGAGAATTTATCGTGATTACCTGCTGTTGGTGGAATCGTTGAACAAAATCGACAATTCCATGCTGGTCCTCTGTAAAATTGTCTTAAAAAGAAATTCAATTTATTGGTCATCATAACGATCTCTTGAAACAACTACCTAACCTCACTTACAGCAGACGCCGGGTTAGGTATATAGATAAAATGCGCATGCGAGATGATTCGAAAATTCACCAATCAGTACTCTGCTTTTCATGGTTATAAATTGAAATAACCCTAACATTTCAGCCAGTTTTTCATTAGAAATTTCTTCGCAAGGTGGTATTATTTGACGTTCGTTTGAAACGAAGTTTATGCACGTGTGTAATTCCCACGTTTTTTGTTCTTCTGTCATAACATACCGTTTTTTTTTTTCAACATTTAAACGTACAAAATGGAATTCACGTTGGAAGATACTCTCGAAGTTCTGAAAGATACTCAAGCAGAACGACAAAAAGAAATAGACGATTTAATGAATATAATTTTGAATAATAATCCAGTCGCTTTGAACAATGCTAGTAATCCCGAGGATGTGAGAAAAAAGCAACAGAATTTGTATCGTAGCCTGTTATGTCATGTAAATCGCGAAAAAGACAATGATCTCCCGATCGTTAGAACTCCTGATATGCATATTCAAGTTTTGTCGGAACTAGAGGAGGAAATTGAAGCCTCGCAAAAACTTTTGGATTATATGAAAGCTGAACTTTCTGAAATTAACGAAGACATATCCTGGTTCGTAAATGATCAAATTGCTTTCAATTTTCTTTGACACTTAGTCGCCTCTAAAATGTCGTTCCCTTGTTTGTTACAGTTTGGAAAGTAAACAGCAGGGATTGGAGAAAATGAAAGAAGCTTATGTCGTTACAGCTGAAACGAAAGCAGGTACAACATACATGAAGGAACAAGCTATAACACACAGAATGTTTAAGGAAGTAAAAAGTGATTTGGTATGACAGAACACGGTATTCATTTATCATTGTATTTTATTAGAATTATGTATTGATCACAATTACATTTAAATGTTTAGAGCGCTGTGGTAGATGTGATATTCCCAAAAAACCCGGAGTTCAAATATTTCTTAGCAGTGAGTATCATTCAAAGAGTTCATGCAAAATATTTCAGCATAAGAATAATAAAAAAATTTTTAGGATTTAGTATCGTCGTATAGCAAAGGTGGCAATAAATTATACGTGGATGTAACACCCAATGTTTTATGTTTTGTAAACTTCCTAATCGGAGCAAACATTGCTGTGTACCACAGAAATGACAAAAACAAAGTTAGATTAACAGAGCCGTTATAAGACATGAATCTACTATAAATATATACTTAATATATTTCACTTATTGATACTTTTTAAATAAACTTGCATAGTTAATTATACATGGAAAGGCTTGGTCGACATCACCACATGAAAGGCGCTCTTTCTCTCAATATTCGAACGCCGTTTCGTTCCCATTCCTGTCGACCGATCCACAGTTCTTGAGCAGGTTCCAAGCAGCTCAAAATCGCAGCACCTTTCCACGCCGTCATCCCAGGGTCCATTTCCTTGGGTTGAGTTATGATATCGAGTTGTTCTATAAATTGTACAAAATAAGAACAAACTTGAGTATCCTTACAACAGAACTAAAATACAATACCATTGAAATAAACGTACCAGCTCTGTACATGTAGGGAATTTGAAGGGAGATCCGATTGTGCAACCACATACCAATGCCTTGGAACTTCATGCCTGAACCAACGACAAGCACGCAGCTGTACATCTTTCTCTTCAAGTCTTCGGTAGCTGTAAAGTAATGTATTCAATGAGAAGCTTCTGTTAAACATTGCCGTGATTAGATTGAAATTAACATACGACAGCGATCGATGCTTTGGAGAACAGCGTGATCGAGGCCCAGGAGTTGCTGAGGGCCTACCACAAAATCACGCGGTGCGTCCAAATCGCGATTGGACAAAGCGATCGGCGCCGAATCCACAGCGTCCACGACTACTTCCTCTTCTCCTGCTGCTGTCGGGGCAGTTGCTTCCTCAGGCATCTCGGACGTCTGCTCCAGATTCTCTTTCATACCTCTCCTCTATAAATGATAGAAGCAGGTATTCCTTTTAGTTTTAAATTTCTATTTCAGAGTACTTACACTCGTTTCCCGTAAATAGTTTTCATCGTGCGGATCTTCTGGATCTCCTGTAGATCTCTTTTGTATATGTACATTGTGCGTTCCGGTTACTTTGAATAATTCTGGTTGAAACAAACTCAGAGGCGCGACTAAACATTCGTCTCCAACTTGAAGAGTGTACTTTTCTGTCTGTTGTTTTGGCTTTCTGACTACAAATGTCTTCTCTTGGGATCCGCATACGTTCAGATCAACGTGACAAAAATCCTTCTTCAGTTGATTCAAAAGTAAAGCGTCCAATTTATTGGACGGATCGCATGATTTGTAGGGAAATGCGCATTTCTGAAGTAACCAAAAGAACGTTTGCGTAATGTCTCCTCCACCGTAATCCATACGGACTCGGGTGTTCCTATGAGAAATTCCATCTTCCACGCAGGAAACAGACGTTTTCTGATCGCCCACGTCGACTACACAGGCGTATCCTAGTCCTGCGCCAAACGTAGCTGCTACGTGATCCTTTCAATAAAGCATTCATTCATTAATAAATCTTTGAGTTCCTGAGTGTACTTCAAAACATTTTATTGATACCAACTTGCAATAGAAAGCATGCGCCGAATCCGATTTCACAAAGCATCAAGGTTGTCAATTCTTTTAAATATTGTCTGTTATAAATATCTGGTATTATGAGAACAGCTCGGTAATGCTTTAGGTCTCTTAAAGGAATGTCCATTTTCTCTGTGAGAACATATTCCCAAATGGTTTTTAAGTCGGCCATAACGGATCTTAGACTACCACCAGGTCCTGAATGAACATTCAGCTCTCCTCTTTTATATGGAAAATGAATATTGAAGTTATCATCTGGATTTAGGGACAGTATGTCGTCTCCGACTATAACATCTTTGTCTGTTTTAATCCATTCAACGCTACACGGGGATGATATTTCTGGATTTGATCTGCGATTAAAGGCAGCTATTTGTTGAGGTGGAGTAGCATATCTTCTTCTTCCATCGGATTGAAGACAAGATTGTAACGTGTGCGATACTTGGAGACGAGATTCTTCCATCGCTTGAGTCAATTCTTTTGTCTACTAAAGCCAGTGGTAAATAAAATAACTCTGTTGAACCATGAATTATAAAAGAAAGAATCTTACTCGTGGAACAGCAGGTGGTAATAAACTATCTTTATATTCTAATCCTCCAGGTAAACGTCTTCTTGCAACAGCATTTAAGATTGTGCAAGGATTTAAGTCGGATGCTCTTCCCATCCTAAGATACATTGACCCAGGGTGAATTATAATGATAGTTTGAGCTTGTATTTGCTGAAATATAGAAAGTATTTATTCTAATTCTCTATATTAAATTAATTATGCGAGATTTGAAACGGTACCTCTGCACAAGACTCTTGAAAAACCGGCATAATTACACTACTTTGTGTAATGTTTTAGTTTGATTGGTTATGCGTCTGTTTCATCGAACAAAGTCACAAAGGATGAATAAAATATATTTTGTTAACTCGCTAACGTTATCTGGTGTAATTTCATTTATTTATTTGATTTCGACAATAAGTGTCATTTTCTTTTATACAAGAATAATTCTTTACTGTATAATAAAAATACCTGCAGAGATTATACCGGCTTATGTATCTATGCATATACCGACGGAGGATCGGTCGATAAGGCAAATAGTTTCCTATGCTTTTCTGTAGATTCTCTTCAGCCCTACATTCTTTTCATCCCTACATTCTCTTCATCCCTACATTCTTTTCATCCCTACATTCCCTTCATCCCTACATTCCTTACATCGCTTCATCCCTACATTCTTTTCATCCCTACATTCCCTTCATCCCTACATTCCTTACATCGCTTCATCCCTTATATCCCTACATTCCTTACATCGCTTCATCCCTTATCTCCCTACATTCCTTATATCTCTTCATCCCTTACATCCCAGTACCTCCCTGAAATTTTTGCGGCTATAAGGCCTGCAATTTTATACAAATTTAGTTCCCCTTTTCGCCACCAGAGGGCACTGATCCGACATCGAAATTTTAGTTCACATTTTTGCCGCCAGAGGGCCAAAAATCGAGCGTCATTTAGTTCCTTTTTCTAAATCCAGAGGGCGCTGATCCGACATCGAAATTTTAGTTCGCATTTTTGCCGCTAGAGGGCCAAAAATCGAGCAACCTTTAGTTCCTTTTTCCAAATCCAGAGGGCGCTGATCCGACATCGAAATTTTAGTTCACATTTTTGCCGCCAGAGGGCCAAAAATCGAGCAAGATTTAGTTCCTTTTTCTAAATCCAGAGGGCGCTGATCCGACATCGAAATTTTAGTTCACATTTTTGCCGCCAGAGGGCCAAAAATCGAGCAAGATTTAGTTCCTTTTTCCAAATCCAGAGGGCGCTGATCCGACATCGAAATTTTAGTTCGCATTTTTGCCGCCAGAGGGCCAGAAATCGAGCATGATTTAGTTCCTTTTTCCAAATCCAGATGGCGCTGATTCGACATTCGAAATTTAGTTCGCATTTTTGCCGCTAGAGGGCGCTATTTTTTCGAGAATGGAACTAACTTACCTTTACTTACCTTTACTTGAAGGAGTCTTTATAATATATTTATTATAAGGGATGAAGGGATGAAAAGAATGTAGGGATGAAAGCAATGTAGGGATGAAAAGAATGTAGGAATGAAAGGAGTGTAGGGATGATAAGAATGTAGGGATGATAAGAATGTAGGGATTTAAGGGATGAAAAGAGTGTAGGGATGTAAGGGATGAAGCGATGTAAGGAATGTAGGGATGTAAGGGATGAAGAGATGTACGGAATGTAGGGATGAAAACAATGCAGGGATGTAAGGGATGCAGAGATGTACCGGGACGAGGGATGTAAAGGAATTCCGTAGGGTCCGGGGCTGGGGCCCCGGTCTCCGCTGCACGCGGCCCTAGGAGTGCCGACATCGGGTGTGGCCCTCGATGTCGGCGGAGTTTGGCGCATGGGGGAGGGTCAAAGGACCTTCCCTACCGCCCTAGTGCAGGCCACCGTGGTGGTTTTAGTGGGTAAAAATCCCACACTACCTGCGGCCCCTCCCCAGGGGGGCTGAAGGTGTCTTTCTGAAGATTTCCACCACGTTAAAAAAAAAAAAAAAAAAAAGGGGGTATTTAAGGGTTGCAGGAATGTATGAAATGCTGGGATGGAAGGGATGCAGGGATGTAAGGGATACTGAGATGGCCTTGCCCTACAATGAGGTATAAAATTATATAAATAACTAGAAAAAGTAAAATAAGTGGAGTCCTCGGCTGAGTCCCAGAAGAGGGATATAATCATAAAGGTTATTCCCCTTCGATGAGCATATTTAATAAGCAAAAAAAATAGATTAAATAAATTAAATAAACTTTGGAAAAAATTATACTGGTTGTGCCCTGTTCATACGGACCTGATATTATCCAGGGGTGTTAAGGACCCCGCTGCGCCAATGATACCCTCTTCGTGCTGACCTGATATCATATTGGGGTATTAAGGACCCCAAACACTGTCAGCTATCTTTGCCTACTAATAAAATATCATCCGGGGTGCCAGGGACCCCTGAAGCACCAGTTACTATATCTGCATACCGACATGTAATCATATTGGGGTATTCAGGACCCCGAAACACCGTCGACTATCTTTGCCTACCAACAATATA
Source organism: Osmia bicornis bicornis (assembly GCF_907164935.1). NCBI lineage: Eukaryota > Metazoa > Arthropoda > Insecta > Hymenoptera > Megachilidae > Osmia > Osmia bicornis. The sequence continues at coordinate 6,618,875 of NC_060231.1, forward strand.
GCATGTGGGGTGTCAGGGACCCCGAAGCACCAATGATACTCTGCTTACCGGCATTCGGGGTATCCGAGACCCCGAGGTACCAGTGGCGCTGCATACCAATATACCGCCGGGGTGTCAAGGACCCCGAAGCAAATAGCGAAATATAAGACCTAAAAACGAACAAATCGTGAAACTCTCTTGTTCGGACTAGTGATGGGTACGACCGAATCTAGCGAAATATAAGACCTGAAAACGAACAAATCGTGAAACTCTCTTGTTCGGGATAGTGATGGGTACGACCTGATTCGATCCTGGGGTGTTAGCAACCCCGAAACATTGCCGACGCTCTTTATAAACCGACATCACCGCAACCGGGGTGTCAGCGACCCCGTTGGCACTATCTGCCTACAGATCTGATACCATCGTGGGGTATCAGGGACCCCTAAGCTAAAATATTCGATCCATAGACTTTTTATAGAAAAGTTAAAACCTCTGTTTTGAGCTTGTTTCATGTGTGTAATGCATTAGAACCGTTGCCAGATAAAGGCTTTATACGACCATTTTCCCTCTATTTCTGGCAACGGTGATATATTGTCAACACGATTGTGTGTATAACCTGTCAGCACGTGTGAATTCCACTGGAGTCCACGTAGCGGAGTAAATACTTATAGTCGAATTTGTAATGGAAGAAGACGAAAGAGCTTGAAAAGAACATAGCTTAAGTATATCAGAAATTAAAGAATATACAGTGTATTTTACTGTTTCAAAATGAGCACAATATTGGAAAAGATTGCTTCGATCGAAGCCGAGGTAACCCTTTCCTTTTTTGATTTCCTAGGTTTTTAAATATATTCATACAGAATAGGTACTAAAAGGTATATTTTCCAACAGATGGCTCGTACCCAAAAGAATAAAGCCACCTCTGGCCATTTAGGTTTATTGAAAGCAAAGTTGGCTAAGTTGAGACGAGAACTTATCACTCCTAAAGGTGGTGGAGGTGGTGGTGAACAGGGGTTTGAAGTGGCTAAAACCGGTGATGCTAGAATAGGTTTTGTTGGTGGGTACATAAATGACAATGATGTATTTCTTTTAAAACACTGTTACTTTATTTAAATACAAACCATAGGCTTCCCCTCCGTGGGTAAATCTACATTGTTGAGTACACTTGCTGGAGTATATTCTGAAGTAGCTGCATATGAATTCACAACTCTTACTACAGTACCAGGTTGCATAAAATACAAAGGAGCAAAGATACAGGTTTTTATACTTATCCTTCAAGCATAAGACAGAAAGAAAACACTCTCTTTATACAGTAGAAAGTAACTTAGTATCTGTTATAGCTACTCGACCTTCCTGGTATCATCGAAGGTGCTAAAGACGGTAAAGGACGTGGAAGGCAAGTTATCGCTGTTGCCAGAACTTGCAGCTTAATATTTATAGTATTGGATGTATTGAAACCACTCGGGCACAAGAGATTAATCGAACACGAATTGGAAGGTTTCGGGTTGCGATTGAATAAACAGCCGCCGAATATTACCTTTCGAAAGAAAGATAAAGGTGGCATCAATTTTCAAACTACGGTAATTAAATGTATAAACAAATCACAAAGAAAACTACACCTGATTTGATTCATTAAGCAATGCTTTTATCTCTGGTTCTATTATATTTTTTCATGGAGGATAAATCAGGTGCAGTTTTTCACAAAAAGTGGTCTCCTTTTGTTTGCAAGGAAGAAAAATTAAGATAGTTGCATTATTTGACAGTGCGCACAGTCAGAGCTCGATTTAGATTTAGTGAAAAGCATTCTATCAGAGTATAGAATTCACAATGCAGACATCACTTTGCGATACGACGCCACTTCCGACGATTTGATCGATGTCATTGAAGGAAACCGCGTTTATGTACCGTGTATTTATTTGCTCAACAAAATAGGTAACTTATTAAAATAAATTTTGAGGTTAAAAAATTTTAATTTGAAAGTTTATAAATGAAACTTTGGAAGGATGATTAGAATTTGTTTGATTTAAATTTCTAGATCAAATCAGTATCGAGGAGCTCGATATCATTTATAAAATACCGCACTGTGTACCCATTTCCGCTCATCACAAATGGAACTTTGATGATTTGCTTGAAAAAATGTGGGACTACTTGCAGCTGGTCAGAATGTAAGTTTTCCTTACTATTTGGTTTAATTTACTAAATTATTAATTGTTCGATGGCATCGTTTAGCTACACCAAGCCTAAAGGTCAGCTTCCGGATTATAATTCCCCTGTGGTGCTAAACAGAGAGAGGAGAACCGTGGAAGACTTTTGTAATAAACTTCATCGATCCATCGCGAAGGAGTTCAAATAGTAAGTTTTCTTTCTATCGTACCTGTAGCTCTGCTCTTCGCAATTCACTATATTTTCATTATATTTGCAGCGCTCTTGTATGGGGATCGTCCGTGAAACACCAGCCTCAAAAAGTAGGAAAAGATCATGTGTTGTGCGACGAGGATGTTGTGCAGATTGTGAAGAAAGTTTAATTTTCTCCAATTTATGATGCATATTTTTAAAGAACATTGTACGTACATTTGAATTGATGTATCTTCGCTTAAAAGATCATGTAATATTTTTATTTTTGATGTAATATAAGGCGTGATGAAGGTTAGGGAAATACCGCATAAAAAGAAAAAAGAAAATGATCCAATCATTTTGGTATGTATCTGAGAAGAAATATATAATAGAAATGGTTGAAAAATAGTTTTTTACCGAATAAACAGTATACAGTTCAATTGTATGCATTTGAATAAAAAGGTGTCATCAGTAAATTAGGCATAATGCCTGCTCCGCTCAGGGTGTCATACCCACTGGTGAGGGCACCACCTCCGCTAGCTCAGATCGCCATTTTCCCTAAGGGGACCTCGAGGGTGTACATGGAACAACAGTTTTTCATAAACTTTTTAAAATATATTCTCTTCGCTGTTGATCCAGTAACTTCTCTAAATGTTCGCTCTGTCGTTTCGCATCGTCCAGCTCTTTGGTTAAATTTTTAATCGTCAGGACTTTCTGGGTCATTATTAATTTAATTCTACAACAAAAATATGTTAAATAGAAAATGTAATAAGAATTGTTAACATATTCAACATAAATCTTCGAGATAAGGTTATTTTTTTAAATTAATCAGTCTGAATAAACATATATTTTAAAAATAAATTTTCTATTCATTTACAAATACCTGCTATGTAACTGAGACATGGAGGCATCTTTGTTCGAATTAATACGAGTTATTTCCTGATAAAGCGAGGCGATTTTCTCCTCTAATTCTCTTTTCTCCCCTTCAATTTCTTGCCTGGCCAATTTTTTCGCCTGATCCTTTTCCATACGCAGCTCCTGTATTACCTAAAAATCCATATTCGTTCCAGAGACTGAAGGATTCTTTAATAAAAAGAAAATCTTACCTCGTTCGCGTCGTTCAACTCGGACAGGCATTGCCGCAGCTTGTTCTCCGTTTGTTGCAACTGAATTTCAACTTTCTCCAGTTTCTCCTTCGTCAGGATCAACTTCTCCTTGGAAGATCGTTCGGCATCGATCGCAGCTTGCAGACTCGTCTCCAATTTTTCCCTCCAATATCTAAAAGCGATGAAATTTTAAAATCCACTAGCTGGAAGTCTAAACCATACCCTACCTAAGATTACGATCGAAATTCTGTTGAAGGGTCAATTTAGCATCTCGAGAATGTTTCTCAAAACGTTCGATGACAAGCTCGATTTGTCGATCTCTCTCTTTGTCACACTCCTCCCTAATTTTACTCTCAGCCTGCTCGATCCTCAAATTCTGTTGCCTCTTGTAATCAGCTAGCCAGGCCTCCCATTCCATCTTCAACGATTCTTCGACGACCTTCTTCTCGTTTAAATGGCGTTGCTTGAGAAGCTCTGTTTCTTCCTGAAAAAGAATTTTTTAAAAACTGTTCTTAAGAATTTGAAGAAAATCCTACCTGGTAGCGAAGGTGCATCTGTTCCAAAGCTGCCTCCTTCTCAGCCTCCCATTTCCCTCGTTCTTTACTTAAATTCTCCCTTTCCAGCTGCAGCTCTTCCAACAGTTTTCCTTGCTGGGCTTTGAACTGACTCTCTTGCTCTTCCAGCTTCTCTTTATATCTGAAAGAACAGCAATTTAATAGCTAAGGTCCTAAGGTAGAAGGAAGAAGATTTTCTTCTTACCTGGTCCACAGAAGGTTCTTCTCATTAGTCATCATCCTCTCCTGACTGGCAGTCAGTTCCAATCGCAGCTGTTCCAACTGTTCATTCGAACGACGTATGGTTCTCAGTTCCACATCCTGCAGCTCCTTCATGTGGACGTTCCTCAGCCTCTGAATCTCCTCTGCATGCTGCTCCATCATATTATGCAGCTCTGATTCCAGCCCCTTCACCGTCATCTCCTTCAATCATAAAAAAACTGATCAGAAATTTTACAAAATTCTAAGTTAAACTTTTTAAGTAAAATGAACCTTGATCTTAGTCGTCCTAGCTTCTATCCATCGCTCCCGTTTGATCTTCTCAGCGGCTGCGTACCTGTCCTTCGCCCTCTGCAGTTCCACCGCATGTCTCTCAGCTGCAGCCTTCAAATCCCGCTGCATCTTCGTTTCTATCTCCTTCACTCGCTGCACCAGGGAGTTACACTTCTCAGTCAGCTCGGTTTTCTCGGAGATCAGCTGCTCGATGAACTTCTGATGCCTCTTTACTATTCCTTTGTACTTGTCTTCTTGTTGCTGCAGTTTGCACGCGCTGTTTCTCTTCTGAGCTTCCAGTTTATCGCAGGCGAGCTTCCTCTCGGATCTTAATTGTTCTTTGAGTAACGATACAGTGGCGTTCTTTTCTTCTAGTTGTAATCGAGCTGTGGCCAAGTCCTCTTTGAAGGTGTAAGGAGAGTTGTCCTCGACGTTAGCGCTGAAGAAATAAATATTCTTTGTAATTTGCTGTAGATGGACTAGTTTTATTACTAGTGGCCCAACTTGGCAAATTTCCCAAAATGGCTCAATGAACTCAGGGGCCAAAGAATCAGAAAATTCCTGACATTTACCTAGGAGTTAGTGATTATGGCAACGTTGGGTTAAAAGTATATTGGTATAAATTTAAACGAATTGGCTCAAAGTAAAGGGGTAGCATTACCTGTCGCAGCTAAGGCAAGATAGACCTTGCGGCTCCTCCAGCATCTCCCTAAGCATCGTCGCAGCATCCACCTCAACCATGTCCAGCTTCTCGTCTAACGGACCTATACAGGGTATTCGACAACAGGTGGGCAAAATTTTAAGGGGTGATTCTAGGGGTCAAAATAAGACGAAAATCAAGAATAACGAAATAGCGTTTACGGCGTTGTTTTCCAGTTATTAACGTTTAAAAATTCGAGTAAAAAGCGCCTGAAACCTGCAACCCGCCCAGCACCGACGACTGTACCAACCCCTGCCGACCTGACGTTTAGTCGTCGGTGCTGGGCGGGTTGCAGGATTCAGGGTGTTCGACAACAGGTGGGTAATATTTTAACAGGTGATCCTAGGGATCAAAATAAGACGAAAATCAAGAATAACGAAATAGCGTTTACGGCTTTGTTTTCCAGTTATTAACGTTTAAAAATTCGAGTAAAAAGCGCCTGAAACCTGCAACCCGCCCAGCACCGACGACTGTACCAACCCCTGCCGACCTGACGTTTAGTCGTCGGTGCTGGGCGGGTTGCAGGTTTCAGGGTGTTCGACAACAGGTGGGTAATATTTTAACAGGTGATTCTAGGGGTCAAAATAAGACGAAAATCAAGAATAACGAAATAGCGTTTACGGCTTTGTTTTCCAGTTATTAACGTTTAAAATTCGAGTAAAAAGCGCCTGAAACCTGCAACCCGCCCAGCACCGACGACTGTACCAACCCCTGCCGACCTGACGTTTAGTCGTCGGTGCTGGGCGGGTTGCAGGTTTCAGGGTGTTCGACAACAGGTGGGTAATATTTTAACAGGTGATCCTAGGGATCAAAATAAGACGAAAATCAAGAATAACGAAATAGCGTTTACGGCTTTGTTTTCCAGTTATTAACGTTTAAAAATTCGAGTAAAAGCCCCTGACACCTGCAACCCGCCCAGCACCGACGACTGTACCAACCCCTGCCGACCTGACGTTCAGTCGTCGGTGCTGGGCGGGTTGCAGGTTTCAGGCGCTTTTTACTCGAATTTTTAAACGTTAATTATTGGAAAACAAAGCCGCAAACGCTATTTCGTTATTCTTGATTTTCGTCTTATTTTGATCCCTAGAATCACCCCTTAAAATATTGCCCACCTGTTGTCGAACACCCTGTATAAAACAACTAATATAATGATAAATAAAAATTCAACAATATTTCATTTATAAATAATAAAATTACTCCACGGTACCAGTCTCCTCGAACTTCGTCAGAAAGGACATTATATCATCATATGTCGTCCCATTCCCCCCACAGGTCCGATCGGAGTTATCCTTTTCCGGTTCCAACTGCATCATCGTAATTTAACATTAGAACTACCGAACTAGTTTCAATTTAATTTATAAATTTTCCCTACCTGGAGATGATTCTCGACTTCCGGCATCTCGTTGACGATATTCTTCTCCAGATCGTTGATCATATTACACAGTTGCTCGAAGGAGCACTCGACGTTCTGATTGCAGTCCGCCTTTTCCTGGACCGCGTTCGGCCTGTTCACGGGCGGCTTACCCCGTGTCTTTGGATGCTTTATATTAATCATAGACAACAGTATAACAACACGCTTCACAAAAACCTTTTCGCAGATTGTTTACGGTCGTCGGACGGGTACCAAGGTAACGAGTAACTCGAAACGATCAGCTGTTTCCTGGGGAACGAAAGTTGCACGAAGGGGTAGGTTTTCACGGACGGATGGTAGATGGAACAGGGTGCAGATCGACGGAGCAGGGGGTAAAACAGTTGGCGGGCTTTACCGAGGAGCGTTGTTGGTGCCGCGTCGCCGGGGGTTGGCCGAGGGTTGCAGGCAGCACCGTCTGGGAGGAAGTCGGCTACTCTGGAAGCGGCTAACCAGTGGGAAGATCGCGGCCCGTACGAGGAGGCAGTCGGTCGTCAGTCGGAAGAGAGAGGCGCGCGTGGGGCGAGGTTGTTGCGGGCGAACTGTCTCTCTGCAACGGTGAAGGAGAGGCCGAGGCCGAGGGTGAGGGTGAGGGCGAGGGCGAGGGTGTCTGTACGTACACCGAGAGAGAGAAATCGATCTAAAACTAGGAGTCGCCGCAGTAACCGCTGGGAGGAAGCCACTGTTACAATTTGCCCCCATATGCGCTAGTGAAATCTTAGATCGGGTAATTGTACGCCGAGAGCGGTGCTAGGATGAGGTGTACCCGCGAGGTACGTGGCCGCGTTCGGCCCGCGCGTTGATACCGGGGCTCGCGCGAATCGCCACGCCGACACGGGCCTGATACGGTGCGGAAATCCAGAGAACGACTCTCGGTAAACCCGAGAGTGGGAGAGAGAAAGAGAGAGAGAGAGAGCGAGAGAGAGAGAGAGAGAGGAAGGGAGAGGGCGAGGGAGGCGGATCGAGATAGATCAACGGGGTTGAAAGGGAGGAAGGGAGGAGGAGGAACGGGGTGTCGCATCGCAAGGTGTTTCGGTGAACACGGTGCACAGGAGGATCGCGAGGTGCAGGCGAGCTAGGAACGAAAGAAGAGACTCGCGGAAGCGAGAGAAACCGGGAGAAACGGAGAGGAACAGGCCGTGCAAGAGAAAGAGAGGGAGAGGGAGAGATAGAGGGAGGGAGAGAGAAAAAGACACAGGGAGAGAGAGAAAGAGAGCGCGGTGCGAGAGCAAGGGTGGGCGGACAGTAGTGCACGAGAGCATCCCGTCGCCGCGATAATGCGACGTGCAGCTTCTTTACTGGTTCCTTCTGAATAAGTGCTTGCTGGGACGGTCCCTTACCTGCAGGGATATGACGTAATGGCAAGAGAGGTACGCATTCTTAGCTTACTATATAACGAAAAACGCACCGACCGCCCCTGCACGACCCTTGCCCGATCCTGTCCCCGAAATTTCCCTCTACCTTCCTATGTTTATCGCCGCGTTTATCGTCCGTCGAACGAGCCTTACGGCTCCGCTTTGCCCGCGAGTGCAGCATCCATGTCGTGTCGGTCAGTTACGCATCCGCGACGCGAGTTCACGCGTACGCACGCACGGCTTTGCCGCATACACCGTCCCCGAAGGTCCTTGCTTCATCCTAGAATCGAGGAAGGCGAGGAAGGAGGCGATTTCGTCTCGAGATCCGACCGGATCAACCCTTTCCTCTTTTAGGTTATGCTCTCGTCCCCCGTGGGGGAGCATCCCTCGGGATCGGTGCAGCCCTCGACTTCGCTGTTAAACAGTTGCATTGTTTACCGAGGAAGCTGCATCGAGTGCGATCCCGTTGCGGGACGAGAGCATCGGCGAAAAGACGCGGACCTCGTAGAGATTCCCTTGCATCAACCCTCCCCCGGTTTCATCGTCCCTTGTTTTTTTCCTCGAATATTTCTCTTACTTCCCTTTATTTCCCTTCTTTTTCTGATCGGTTACCCGAAAATGATTGAATCAGGTCAGTGTTTTCGACCATAAGTTGCGCCCGCGTCTGCGCCCTGTTCGCTTTGCGCCTCCCTGTTGAAAACTAGGGACAACCCAAACATAATATTCCTCTTTGCCTCGGCATTATTCTAATATCGTTTGCCAGTCCCCGTAGCCCGATCCGGAGACCCCTTAACCCCGATAATCGAGTAATCGGTGGCCCCGTTCCCGCAGCCAGTCCCCCCCCCCCCCCTTGCCACGGCCACCATTCGCGCAGCTTCTTCGATGTTCAAGCGGAGCAAAGTAGATTTCGCTTCCCTTCTTAACGCCGCGTCCAATTCCTTCGGGGATTTTCTCCTTTTCCGACGGCTCGGTCTCTCTTCGAGGTCCGCGCGAATCGCGAGGTTCGCGAGACGCCGGAACCTCCGCGAAATCTGCGCCAATCACGCGCTCTCGGACTTGGGATACTGTTTTTGGTCCTGTATGTCCTACTTTCGACTAACCCTAGCGCGCTTCCCTTTATCAACCACCCCGACCTGTCTCTCTCTCTCGAAAAAAAAGAACACGGTGCAAGGATGCGTATGGATCTTCGATAATAATTCCTCGGAGGCGCGTGCGATAGGCTCTTGTTTATAGTTCGTTCTACTTAGTTATCGCGTATGAAACACGTAAGGGTAAATTACTTTCCCGTTGACCCGGCGCGGACACTCCACTTAACATCTAGGCGATAAGCATTTTTCCACGCTCGCTCTTTACACGCAATTACGTCTCCTTTCGAACTATCCTACCCCCGATACCTTCGATTCCCTGGAACGTTTTCCAGAATTTCGGTAAGCTATGCAAACGAACGATCGAACGATAAGAAATTCCATCGTTTTTATATATTTCTTTCCGCAGGAGTTACGGAGCAAGAGACCTTTTAAGATATGGGACAGCTGGCGTAACGTAAGAAAGGGACTGGTTGTTAGCAATTTCGAGGAACTGATACACCGTGGTAAGAAACGTGCCCTGCGAAATCGCTGTCGACGGTAACGATATCTCTGGGAAAGTACTTTCCTACGGCACGGAGCTGTTCTTGTCGTTCGCTTCGATGCTCGCGGTTTCTCGCGGCAACGCCGACGTCTGCGACAATTATGTACATAAAGTGCTTTCTTTCTTTTCACGACACACGAGATATTGGATTACTGGGTGCAAGGTATCGCATCATATTTTTTTTTTACGCAGAACAATTACGGGGTTCAAAGGGGGGGGATGGATAATCGTCGAGAGTGTGGAGAAGGGCACGGAGAATAAAATTAACGTTATCGAAAGAAAACGTCTTCTTCCGTCTAGTTCGAAGCTTGAATTTAATTCCTTCGATTAACAGGAAGGACAAAGGAAAATTCTAATCGCGGTTTCTTTACCTTCGCAGGCAAAGAGAAATTGGGCGTGCCACAGAACGAGAATGTGTCTCTAGTGTTGGAATCGGACGGCACCCAGGTAGAAGACGGCGAATACTTCAAGACCCTAGCGAACAACACGATCCTGCTGTTGCTGCGGCATGGTGAACGTTGGTTTCCAACGGGGGTCGACATCATACGCGCCGGTATCTATCCCTTTACCTCGGAATCTTCTCGATTAAGAAGGCGGATCCTGGGTGAACGGGGACGAAAACCTGAAAATACATATCCAGGAATATTAATCTTAATTAAAGAAAAGAGTTACGTACGTTGGAATAATTAATTTTTGAAGAAACAGCGTTGAAACTCGAATCGCGAATCGAGTCTCTCTCCATGGTCCGCCGTCCGAAGGGTTGATCGTCGAAACGAATCACCGCGAGGCTGGGAAATCGGATTGGCCTAGAAATCAGTGGATCGGATCGGACGATAGGAGAAATAAAAACATCAGGAGCTTCGCGTGGCTCGCGCAAAGTAGGCAAATTGGATGAGGGAAACGATTCGACGAAAAACGAGGCAGCCTCGTCGTTACGATAAAAATTCCCTCTCGCCTTGCTAGCTATCTTGGTCGCGTTTATTTATTCTTTTCGCGTAAACAAGGACGAGAACGCGGGTGATATTTTTACGACGCTCGCACCTTGGACTCGATTATGGTCGCGATCAACTATCGGGTGCAAAGGTGTTCCCCCGATACCATCAAATATTTACGACATCGATATCGAGCGCGGTACGCGTGGCAAAGTGACTTTGCGATGATAATAGGCGGTGCTGGTAGCGGAGGACGCGGACTGGCCCGTGAATAGAAGACGCGGCGCGTATCGATTCGCAAGGGACAATAAGACAAAAGTGCAGATTCGTTGGAGAGGCCGCGATCAGATAACCGCCTTGCGTCCGCCTACGTAAACCAGTCGGACAAAAGATCGATACCTGTGTTTTCTTGATGTTCCAGCGATTTCAGCCATACCGAAAATAGTCTGCGAGACGATACACGCGCTGGAGCTGCACGATGAAACGCCGTCGTGGAAAATCATGGACAATAAGGGACGGGTCACCGTTGTGTTGCACTGGGACCAACGTTCGTCCGCGTCGTCGCAGGTGCAGCAACAACAGAAAGTACCAGATGCCCAGAGCTCCAAGTATTCGCCGACTAAGAAAACGGATCTGAGCGGTAGCCAAAGGCCGTCGCTGGTTATACAGACCAGTTTGGACAAGTTGAACTACGGACCGAAATCGGGGCACCTGGCGGGCGAGATCGGTCCCAGCCGCTACACCAGCCCCCAAATCACTGTGATAAATCATGACGACATGGTACGAAAGCGTTGATCCATTTTTTTTCTCTATATTATTCTTCACGGTTCACGGTTCTTTACTTTCTTCGAATTCCGTTCTCTTTATTTATCATTTTACTCTCGCCATTTTTCTTTCTTTTTCTTTCTTATTTCATTCACTCTGTAGCATCGATTCACGCGAGGTTTCCGGGTAACGAGTCGATTTCGATGGCGCAGGAGACACCGAGCGCCACTGTCAGGTCCAGTGGAGAAACGAGGCGCAGTTAAGGTCGCACGATTCGAGCCCGGAAGCCTCGAACGAAGCATCGCGTTCGTAGTAGCCTCGAAATCCTCGAACCCTCGATCTAGAACAGAGTTACGTTTAAAACTGGCCCGTGTGGTAACGACAGCAGCAGCAGCAGCAGCCGCAGCCGCAGCCACACGGAATCCCGGCCAGGCTGGTGAAGCAGAGTACCAATTCCTTCGACAGCACCACCATTCATATCCACACACCCGAGTGTTCGAATCACATTCATCAGCCGGTAGCGAGGAACGGGAGCCCGGTGAACGGTGCGGACGGCGGACCTAGCGGCGAGTGCGACTTCCATTGCTGCGCCCTGCACGAGGAGGGGCGTAGGATCGCTGTCCACAAATCGGTCGCCACATCGCCGATCCAGGACGCCCAGCACCAACAGTACCAACAGCAACATCACCACCCGCATCCATCGTCCCAGCAGCAACAGCAACAACAGCAACCGCCCCAGCAGCAACAGACGCAGACGTCCTCACCTCAGCCACCCTCCTCGTTATCGGACGGCACCCGACGGCCAGGTCTGAGCAAGGGTCACGTACGTTTCTGCGACACCGCCGACGAGGAGTCGAGCTCCCGTTTGGCGGGCAACTCGACCGGCGGCTTTCATCTCCATCATCATCACAATCATCATCAGGAGCACGACAGCTCCGAGTCGGAGACCGAGAACACGATCATGGAGGACGAGATCGTGACCTCGGAGAAGTTTTTACTGCTGATCGATCAGCTAACGGTAGATCAGAAACACTTAAGCATCAAGGACATAGGTATCATCCTCGAACGGCTCAGCTCGAAGATCCTCGACGTCGAACGGCTAGATCGCGAGAGCGAGAGCGAGGAGTGTTACAACTGGACGATCAAGGCGATCATCAGGGGAGACGTGTTGAGGGAGCTTGGGGTTATCTACAACGGGAATTACTACGCTATCTCGGAGCATCCCGGTTACAAGGAGGAGTCCGAGGAGAATAACGAGGATAACGAGGAGGAGGAGGAGGATAGACTTTAATATGATGCTGTTTTACTAGATAGATAGTTAGATAGATAGATAGATAGATAGATAGACAGATTATATACCTATTAATGGTTATTATTAATATAGTATGTATCGAGCTGCGGGGGGAGGCAGGGGAATCGAGAACGATGGTAGAAAAGGGTGCAATAGATGGGGGTGGGGAGGGAGAAAGAGTAGAGAAGGGATGGAAAGATTCGAGGGTACGTTCCATTTACGATATGGGGGAGATATTGGGATAGGTCGGGGAAGACGGTAAACGAGCGATGAAACGTGATTTTTTTTCAAAATGTTTTCATAATAAAACACAAAAGAATGCATCATAATAAAAAGAACAAAAAAAAAAAATGAAATCATACGATACCTTAAACTTAGTTCTAAAGACGGTTGTTGAAATATGTACTTATTAAATAGTATGTATACTTGTAGGAAACATTTTTGGGATTACGGACATTGATTCCGTAACCGTCCACAACACTGCCCTATCTAAAAAACAAAAAACAAAAAAAAGAAATAGAGAGAAATGAAGAGGAGGATTCACGCGAGCGTTGTTCGCGCTGTTCTACTCGCGATCCCGCCGACGCGGCGCGTTCTCGTCCCTCGACGTCTCGACGCCTCGAATTACTCGTCATACGATAACCCGGACACGGAGAGGAGAGATTGTCGGCTCTGACGAGGGAAACTGCCAAAAAAAAAAAGAAACACGTCGCTCCTGATACCGCGAGGAACACCGTCGAGAGGATAGAGCTGCACCGGAGGCGGGTAACGAAGACGAGACGACGGGAGGATTTATAGGAGGAAGAGGAGAAACCGTCGATCGCATCGATCGTGAATTCTCCTTGCGTTCACGGGGCAATATCGCTATAAAAGCTCATCGACGTCGCAGTCGGGCACATTCCTTTTCAATCGAAAGGATTCTCGTTTTCCTTCTAACGCGATGTCGCGTGTGCCGTTTCTTCCAAAAATCCTAGGGATAAAAATCAAGGGTCGAGGTCCGTTCGGAATGATAAAGAAACTTTGTTCCTCGCCGGTCCGTAAGAAACGAATTGATCCGATTGCCCGATTGTACGACCACGCGCGTACATACACACACGTACACGTATATACACTAGGGATGTGCGGGTACCCGAAAATTTGGGTGGGTTTCGAATTGGGAATTTCTTCAATTCGGACGGAATTTTGAAAATTTTCCCTGGGCGTCAATTTGTTCGGGTACCCGTAATTTCGGAACGGGTACCTGAATAAATTTATGTTCTAGTCGAACTTTCAGGATACCGACTTGATCCGATTATTACCCGAACCGACCCGAGTCTCGGGTACCCGGATAAATTTATGTTCTGATCGAAACTTTGGGATTTCAATACCCGGATAAATTTATGTTCTGGTCGAAATTTTGGGATCTCAATACCCGAATAAATTTATGTTCTAGTTGAACTTTTGAGATATCGGCTTGATTCGATTATTACCCGAACCGACCCGAGTCTCGGGTACCCGGATAAATTTATGTTCTGGTCGAAAATTTTCGGGTACCCGCACATCCCTGATACACACACACACACATACATAAATACACTCAGCAATTACAGACACGCGATACGGTAGAGAGATAATTACGGAGGACCTCATTCAGGATTTAACGTTAGCGGATACGCTACGATAAGTGATACCGATACATAAGGAAAATTAGCCGCGCCGCGTACTAAATGTCCGGCGTACTCCGTGAAAACTTTGCAATTTTAATATATTTCTATTGTAAGTATATTTGACACTGCGAACAAGAGAACACGACGACAACTATTCGATTAAACGTCGTACGTAGCGATAACGTCGTGCAAGAAGAAACCACACTTTATACATAACGTATATATATATATAATATATATATAAAACGTATACATATAAATATATACAGAAACGATGACTCCGTAGAGAGGACTCGGTGCTCGAGATAAGGAACCAACGATGGAAAAAGATCGATTCGATTCGATCCGTTTGCTTTCAGGGTTCGAAAGCTGTTTCGTTCGGGCCACGTAGCTCGTTTTATCCTCGATTCTTCCTCGCGTTGCGTTTCTCGTATCGACTGGAGGAACTTGACCGTACGAGGTGAACGAAAACCGGGGGGGGAGGGTTGAAAGAGAACACAGAGGGTGCGCGAGATGGAACGAGTGGCTGTGAGAATCCTGCGATTGCCCGTGTGTATGTGCGAGTGCGTGTGCGATAGAGATGGAAAATTTGGTTGAAAAAGGAGAGGGAGACGGAACGGAGCGCATCTTTAGTTGCACGATACTTTTCTTCCTTATTTTCTCTGATATTGTACACTCGAGATGAAATCAGGCTTCCTTAGAGAAAATGACTATATAGGGATTCTGAAAATCCTGATTTTCATCATATTAATGTTAACAGTAATTTAGAAAAAGAAATAATATAATTTTATTTATTATATACGACTGAAAAGCGAACATCAATTCAAATTTTCCCGCGTAAGCGTTCATACGCAAGAGGTGGGAGGTGACAGGCCCCTGTTGCTCCTGCGTCACGCACCGCGCGGACGCCTACGTGGAAGCATGCTACCAGGGGCAGTATCATTTTTCCCGTGGAAGCCTGTTTTCGATTTAACGAAACTGATAGACGTGTTATCCGTGCTTTCACACGTTTACAGGTTTATTTCGTAGTGCTACTTGAAACTACCAATCGGTAAACGAACGAATCATTAAAATTAACTAAACGAACGGATGAAATAAAGACGAGAATAATAAATCCCAACACTACTACTAATAATAATTAAAAAGGAAAATAAAAAAAAAAGAATAAAAAGGATTGTTATAAGTTGTAACTGTTGTTTTTGGTACGCGCAGATACTTAAACGAACCTCATGAGAAAATTACGTTCATTTTGCGTTCATTTTCGCAGCCTTTCCCTGGATCCTTTGATCGAAACAGCGAGCGACAGAGTACCGAGGCACAGAATAAGTAACCTCGCATTACGATTACCTCTGTGTATCTGCATGGCCGCACTACGGAGGAAACTAACAAGAGCGAAAGTGAGAAAGTATGTAAGCGTGAAAGTGTGAGAGAGCGTAACGTTACGAAACAATTAATAGTAGCTACACATTTGTCGTCGCTTAGCGTCTCTTGCCGCGTAGTACGTTTTAGGATCCTACCGATCGAGGTAAGATTAGCACCAGCCAGACTGGCCGATGTAATATCGGCGATGGATCAGCGGAATCGAGAAGATTGTTAAGCGATCGTAACGTAGAAGGAGTCTTCCCTCGCGCGGTCAGCAGCGAGTTTACGCGCACCGGCACGCGTGAACGTGAGATACAGGCGTGAATAGGAGATAATTAAGGGGGAATTAATCACAATCCGCAATCCTACTGTGCACTGTCGAAACGAAACATAAAATGATGTAGTGCGAATTAAGATTTTTTAAGCATTACGAACGATGTACTGACTTTTTTAACGACGTTTTATCACGTTACGGAGTACTATATATATATATATATACATACCGAAGAAATATAAACAAATATAAATAAATGAATATATATATACACACACACACATACAGAGAATACATACACGATAACAGACGCGTACACCGTAAAACGTATTATAAACACACAAGTGTCAGCGAGCGAGTGTCTGAATCAGTTTGACGAATGATGCGCCAAAAAGCAAGAATGTAAATAATAAAGAACCATATATATACACACGATATATCGTTCACGAAGAAAACCTACATTCGACCGGGGAAAGCTGCTTCCCGTTCTCGTCGCCGCGAAGGAAGGCGTTCAGCAGCAGGGGTAGCAGCCCCCTTTTTCGGGAGGATGTTACACGCTGCCAGAATGCGACGACTCCTACCCGCTCCATTGATCCCGATCGATGCGAGGAATAAGAGGGGTGAGAAATGATCACCCTCTTATTCCGTTCGTCGATCTTCGAGCAGACTCAACTAGGAATAAACACACACAGCAACTGTACCTACTATACGTAACTAAATAAATAAGTGGAATGAAAAAAAAAGAAAAGGGGAACACTAGGTCGGGCTTTTCAATGCTTCTCGTTCATTGCTATCAGGACCGGATTAAGATTCCTGGGACCCGAGGTTGCGGCACCTTTAAGGGCCCCCCTTAGTCGATAAAGTATATCGAGACAAGGTAATGGTATAAAATAATTGCACAGGGGGCCTCGGGGCATCAGGCCCCCCTTAATTTTCCGCTTAATCCGGCGCTGCTTGCTATCATCGTTTTCCGCGAATTATTTTTCAAGCCTTCCGCTCGCAAAGGAATTGAACAGGATCGAAGAAACGCGGTCAGTGGTTTCATTGGATTGAAACTGTTCTTCTTCTTCTTCTTCTTTTTTTCTGTTGGCTTGGAACGCGAGTTTCAAAGGAAGATTGATATTTGGTTTGTATTGTTCGTTCTTATCTCTCCGGGAGCAATTTTCCCTCGCCTTTAATCACGTTGGATGAAGAAGAGATTAAGAAAACGGTTCGAGGCTCTCAGGTACGCGCAGTTACGATCTACTAAAAGTTGTTATTAAAAACCTCGCCGAGTTAACCGTCTGTCGGCGGGATGGTTCCGTTCGCCTCTTCAGAAACTCGCGAGAAGGATATTTTTATCCGGTCTCCTTAGGCGGCCGTAAATACGGAAAGCAAAAGGTATAATCTCGCAACAGGCGAGTCGGGGGGTATTGATCCAAGCCGTTCCACGACAACGTCCTTCCTCTTTCATCGAGCACGTCATTTTCCGACTCTTTGCCTCACGACCGACGTGTTTTACGCTATTTTCCACTGTAACTTCCGTTTATTCGTTCGGGTTGGGTGAAAAAAAATTCGGGTACCCGGGTACCCGGGTCTCGGGTCGGGTACGGTCAGGCCGAGTAATGATCTAGACGAGTTGGGTAATGATCCGGTGGAGTCGGATAATGATTGGTTCGGGTCGGGTAATGATCGGGTACTAATTGGGTCCGGTCGGGTAATGGTCGGGTAATGGTCGGGTCGGGTCGGATCGAATTGGACGAGGTCGAGTAAAGCCGAATAATATTCGGGTAATGATCGGGTACTAATTGCAGGATTTGTTGGACAAATTTTCGAAGTGTCACCCGAACCCAAAAAACTTCCCGACCCCCGACCCGAGACCCGGGTACCCGCGCCCCGCTAATAACCAGCCGTCCCGGATACGGACACGATCCACGGTATGCCTGAAATGCGGTACGCGTGCATCCTCGAATCAGGGAAATGTGTTTTAATTACGGAACGATTTGGTGGAGTAGGAAGGAGCGGGATGCAAGCAAATTCCTCGCTTCTGACGTCACCGATGCACACACACACACACACGCGGGGCATCGATTATTCGATACACCTTTGGAAGGAAAATCCCGCCCTGCCCTGTTCATAAGAAGATCAAAGAAACTGAAAGCTCCGGGAAGGAAATAAACTATTCGCCGCTCGAATCCGCTTTGAAGCCGACCGCGTATTTGTTGCTCGCTAATTAACTACGTAACGAACTTTCTTCTGTCGCGCTTCTTACGCCACGGCCCGCCCCGTCGAATACTCGGGCCAGCGTCAACGTCGGTAATCGGAAATTATAACTCGAGCGTAAAATAGCATTTACGCGTCCCCCTCCCCCTCCCCGACTGACGTAGCTATTACCGCGACGGTAATTATAATGCGGCCAAGAGTCGCTGTAACACGTTGGCGTATCGATGCTGACGACGACGGTGACCCGAAAGGCTAAAGGTTCGATTTGATTGACACGCCGGCCACGCCGGGCGAAGAACCTTTTGACCTGACCCGCATATCCCGAGAAAACTTTCCTCCCCTTTGACTGGCGTCCGTGCAGCCGGCCAAGAGTTTCTTTTCCCTTTGTAAAACGAGAAACGAGAAACTTTTTCCTGCTCGTTCCAGCCGTGTCCCCTCTCGCGAATTGAATTTCACACACAACGCTCCGGACAGCCGGAGTCGCCCGTTAGTGCCAGTAGTTCTCGCCGGCGACTGGTCAGACGCGGCGGGACGAAAACGTT
The DNA here is from genome assembly GCF_907164935.1 of Osmia bicornis bicornis. Classification (NCBI taxonomy): domain Eukaryota; kingdom Metazoa; phylum Arthropoda; class Insecta; order Hymenoptera; family Megachilidae; genus Osmia; species Osmia bicornis. The sequence goes on from NC_060231.1 coordinate 6,637,446, forward strand.
CCCGTTCCACTGACGCTCCTCGTTTCTTCCATTCTCGAGTCTATTAAAACGCGCACGGTTCTTCACATTTTCCCCCGACACACAGAGCACCCCCCGTTAGGAAGTTTCGCGTCGTCGCGCCTTTTGCCCGCTCGATTTCGTTACTCGACGTTGGGAGGGAAGAAGGGTCAAAGGGTGCATTATCAATTTGCGGTCGTTGCGAAATACAGTTGGCCCTGAACTCGGTCGAGAGGAAACCTTTTGCTCGTCTCGGCCACGGCTCGGGTACTGCTGTTTTTACCCCGAGTTCACCGCGAACCTCTGTGAAATAGCATTATTACAGTCGCAAACACACGGACGACGCTAAACTGATCTCCGCCCTTTAACTAAACTCGTCCGGCACGCGTTGGCAAATACGAATTTCCCGTTCGCAAACGAGGAATCTCGGTGTCGGTAAACTTTCTCTCCGTCTCCGTTCGTCCGCGGCGACGCCGGTTTAATCGCATTCCCTGTCGCCTAATCGTCGTCAATTTCATCGGGGGGCGCGAACGTTTTCACGCGTCGCGTCGAAAGGGAAGGAAAAACAAGTGTTAGGTGTTAGGAAGTTGCTCTCCGCCGTTGGTGGACGTTTGTTTCCTCGCTTAATTCCCGAATCGCTGATAAATAAACAGCGTCGTGACAGCGACAAAGGGGGGTAACTCGAGACGTCAATATTTGTTTCTCCTTCGACGTGGGGGCGAGGAGAGTAAGGTGGTAGAACGCAGACGTCGACGAGGCAAGGAGTCTTAATAATTTACGAGGGAAACCCGTCGACGATCTGATAATCCGCCGTCAGTCATTTTCAGAAAACTTAGCCTCGAAGGTGTGTTCCCTTCTATCTAGACTCGTCTCTCGAGAGAGAGCCGCCTCGGCCAGGCTGAAGAAGCGGCCGGTTATCTCGTTGAATCGCGCACGTACACCAGTTTCGAGCAAATTGATTGCAGCCTAAGATTTTACCCGGCCGAAACGAGCCCCATTATCGTCCACGTGAAAGTGGCTGGATAAGGCTCAGCTACAGTCTCCTCTACACTTTTCCGCTTACAGGAGAAACGCCGCGTCTGCCGACCGATCTCCCGGCCCCGTGGAACACGCTCGAATCCTATCAATATTTATTACGTGTACTCGGGATAATTCGAGTACGACTTAACCGTAGCCTCGGTCGCCGGCCTTTTTATCCGGCTTAATAAAACGACCGATCGCTGGGAACGTTTCTTGAATTTCCTTTCTAATTTTCTTCGGGGACGAATTTAAGAAACGGGGACAAAGGTTGAGGGGGAAGGGCGCGCGTGATATCCGATGCGGAACGATCGGAGGAAAATTTGTGAAGGGAGGAGGGAAAAAAAGTTAAAAATGACGAGTTCTCGAAATGGGAGACGGAAAAGCCGGGGTCCGCGCGACGAACCGTAAGGTCCGTTGAAACGTGGATCGAATTTGGCGCAGCTGGCTAATAATATCGTTTATTTTTACGCTGAGATATTGATACGCAAAGCTTGCACCCTCCCCCCACGTTCCTCCTCTCCCTGTTTATTCGTCTGAAAAAAGTTAATCGTCGAAAGTTGTCGGTGAATTTCGCGTCGGTGCAGCGCGAGAGAACAAATAAAGGAAATGGCGCGGAACAGATGACAAAGTACCGGGAAGATTCGCTGGAAAGTTTCTGTGTTGGCAAGGAATAAGGAGAGAAGAAGGAAGACCGCTAGGAAATTACGCGCCTTTCGAAATAACCAGTGCAATGCCGCGATTTATCGCGTATGCCGGCACGCGTCGGGCATCTCTTCCTGGTCCGCGCTCGCCACCGGGCAGCATTGCCCTTCGATAAGGGTAGCAATCGACGGACACGTTCGAGACGTATTTATTAAATCGGGACCGAGTTGTTTTTTTAATGAGTAGACGGGAAAATTGAACACGGTTATCTACGTAAAATCGGAAGAAGAAATTTTTAAGCATCCGCACTGCGTCAGAAGATCGTTGACCGCGAAGATGCAACTAGGCTACTCGCGGTTTCCGAGCTCACCGCTTGCATCGGCACTCTCCATCTCATAATTTATAATAACAGACGTGGAAACGTGTACGAGCCGGTGTTACCCAATGCGCAACACTGCGAATTGCTCCCGTGCCTCGGCGATGTTTCTTCTCCGATTTACGGTTCATTAGTCAACGAGATGCTTGAACGAGAAACGCGTATCCCTTCTGGTATACACACGTGTTGCTGCAAAATTAATTTCCTGCCTCGAAACGGTCGAGCCGACGGCGGTACGTAAAATTGAAACCGCCCGAACGGGACCGACGATGATAATCGGCGAGGCTGTATTCGTAAAGATCGACGCGGTGAAAATTTAATCAAACCCCGTTTCAGCGTACAAGCGAATCGCACGATCAGGAGGGAGAGTGTTTCCCTGTTGCTATCTGCCCGAACTTTCAACCCTTTGCTGAACTTTGCGAATTCTGGGTTCCCTCGTTTTTGTATGGTAGGAATTTGGTTGGAAAATTTGGGTCGGAAAGATTCGGGTACCCGAAATTTCCCTTTCCATCCACCGAACTCGAACCGACTTGTAACTGACGATCCTTCCATAATATCGTATAAATACATAAACCAGTCATAATTCACCGATCGTCATTTCCTCCCGCGTCTATTAATCATCGCCTCCGCCGAAACGTGCCGATTCCGTTCGCGATCTCTCGACCTTGCCCGGCTACTTGAAAAACTTCCATTTCCTTCGCAATCTCTGAATTCGATTCGCCAGGCGAAATTGTAGCTGCACCCTTTCTCCTTCGCCTTTTGGTAATTAGTATGCATCCGCGAAAGTCGTTGCTTTTTTCGACACGCGACTAGGAAAACGGCAGAATTGCCGCGTTTTAATCTGGCGGCCTTTCTGAAATGATAATTTGTCGGCAGGCCGGTCGGCCTCTCGTGCCGCTACCATTTTTCATCAAAGTCTCAGTTTTTGCAGCGTGTTCCGTTCGGGCTCTCGACCGAACAGAGGGTCGAACGAGGAAAAAAAAAGGAGAAAATTATCATGGTGGTATCACGAGATGACCGGTGGAAATCCGGGAGGAAATGGAGAGGCGCGATCGGGCGCGTTTAACAAGCTTCGGTCTTCTTTACGATACTCGAAGAGGACGAGGGAGAGCGACGTTAAGCGTATCGATAAACGAGCCGCGTACACCTGTCTGGCTAGACGTACGGCTTGCCTTCGTGTTTCCACGTTATTTGCCAGAGGACGAGGTACGTACATGCTCGAGGCTACGGATCGCCAGGTATGCGGGTCGCATTCGAGTCTCGTGAAAGAGTCATTCAGCCGCACCTACCTCCTCGTATTTAGATTGTCGCGACAGCTTATTCTTCGAACGATCCGAGCCGCGATACGGTTCGCATCGTCGACTATTTATATCATCCGAGGCAGGTCTCGCGTCGCATCGGTGTGCCGCGAAAACTCGACGGAGAGAGGTCGGCGAGGAAAAGTTGCGGAAACCGCGTAGACGAATAATAAATAGCTCGGTAAAATACGGGAGTAGCGGTGAATTACGAATCGCAGCCACGGTAAATCCCTTCCTCGACGCAAGACTTTTATAAAACAGTAGCGAACGGGTAGAAAGTTTCGTTGAAAAAAAGAGGAAGGAAAAAGTCAAACTACGATTCGATAGGAAATTTAAGTGGAGCGGATTTTTTTGCTCGACTCGAGCTGCTTTTGTCGAGCCCGTTTCCCTCGACGGGGAATATTCGAGCCAATTACCGTACGCATTTTCCGTGAAAATGTACCGAGACCTCGTTTCGCAAGTTTCGAGGGACGCGCGGACCAGGGAGAGATTCCTCCGTCTCCGGTCGCCGCGGTAAGAAAGCTTCTCGGAAAATAATATTTTACGATACCAGTGAAATTGAGTGCTTTAAAAAAAGAAGAAAAACCGCGTCGCGCGAAACAAACAGGTGAGAAGCAACGAAATTTCGTTAGCTACGAGGCTGAATAGACACTCGATCTTCTATGAAATCCGTGTGTGCGCGCTGGGTCTCTAAAAAAGCCTGAATAAACCGCTTCACCAAACGCTCGAGCAAAGACAGCATCCATCGTTCGGATCTCGCGGTTTAAAACTTTTGTCCGACCAGGGAACCCGTTCTTTTTTCCGTTGAAAATCGATACATCGGTACTTGGGGCCTTGCATCCTAGGGGTATTCGAGGGCGACTCCACGGCGAGGATCCTTTTACCGAGTCGAGGTCGAGTCAAGAGCGAAGGGTGTAAAACTCGAGGTACGAGGTAAGAGCCGTACGCAGAGAGGGCAGCGAGTGGGGCAACGTCCGGGCGTCGAGGTCCAGCGGAGTAGGCAGGGATACAGGTGAACCCGTCGGCCAGTGGCCCATCTCTCGGATGACGGTGGTTCGTGGCAGGGGGATGGAAAGAGAGAGAGAGAGAGAGGGTGTTCCGGTGCGTTCGGCTGGGGATTTCGCGTCTCTGTATCGGCGCCTGATCCGTGGCGAAGAAGGAACCGTGGCTGCCGTCGGCATCGGGACCGGCACCGGTACCGGCACCACCACCTCCGCGTCGTCGTCGACCACCACCACTGCCAGCAGCACCACCGGCGTCGCCGCCACCGCGTTATTGATTTGACAGGAATGACGGGAAATGGCGCAGGAATCGATAAGAGGTGGTCCCAAGCTGGTGGTGGCTCTGCGCGGGTGTACGGCGCGGGTGAACGAAACACGGGTGTAGATGCCAAGGGGTGGGATAGGAGGTTAGAGCGCGTAGAGGGGTTTAGGCGGAATGAGCTGGCCAGGGGTGGGATGGCGAGGCGAGAGACGAGCAGGGGGGGATGGTCGGAGAGGAGGCAGCAGAGAATATTTTCATACTCCAGACTCCCGGCGTAGGTAGAAGATGGCAGCCGAGGCGTGATTCGAGACCGGGACCTTCACTCTCTCTGGGCGCGCGCGAGTAGGGGGTATCCTTCGTCGTACCGGACCAGATCGCGGAAGTAGTGCGCTAGCGTGGTGCATTATCGCGTGTCGTCCAGTGTACCAAGAGATTCGCGATGTTCTAGGAGGACCGGTCGTTCCTTCTATACCGTCGGTGCCGGTTTGTCCTCCTATCGCCGCGAGCCTTCTTACTCTCTCTCTCTCTCTCTCTCACACACCTCTCTCTCTCTTTCGCTCTCTGCACTCTCCTCGCTATCTCTCTTTCTGTCACCTACACACGTACACGTACATACACCTACACTCTCCTCTTTTCTCCTGCTTCTTTTCCTTTCCGATACCCACGGCCAGCATCCAGTTTTCTCTTCCACGATCCTCGATTACGTTGACTTTCAGTTTATCTCCCGGTTCAGTTTTCGTCACCTTTCGAAAAGCAGAACACACTCTGGCCGTGCTCCTCTGGTTCCTAAAATCGCTTTAAATTCGCTCGCTTCTTACGCTCCTACCCCCCGAAAACCGCGTAATCCAGTCAGTCAGTCGCGTTACTGATGATCCGACCGGCGACCAGGTAGTATCGCTGATTATGCGCGACATGAGCACCACCGCCATCGTAGTGTTTTACGAGCGTCATGTAAAATGGAATTAAACAATGTTGTTAAGACGTAAACATGTTTTGGCTACACTGTGGACTCTTTGTTCTCGTGATTGCCGTACCTGGATTTATTAGCAGCGCCGACAGCACGTCCAAGCGAGGTAACGCCTGCTTGCCTGCCTGCCTATTTGCTTGCTTGCCTGCCTGACTATCCGTTTCTTTCGCTACTCGTTTCCCCTCCTATTATTTATATATATATATATACCACCCGCTTGACTGTCTGTTAACAACCCTCCACCAGTATGTGTCTTTACATCTTTGTGCACCTAATTTGTGCGCGATGCAGCTCAGCCTCTCTCTCTCTCTGTGCGAGAGCGAACGTTTGGTTCCTTATCGAAAGGATTTTCTCGAGAAAAGCGTAGTCAACCGACGCGGTCTTATCTCTTTGGTCGCTTCCTTGATTTATACCCTCTGGCACGCGATCCTGTAATTTCGTGCATCGTCGTTGCGTGCCCGTTTCAGCCGCCTCCCTCGCTTAGACCTCTCGTCTTTTCCCAGCTCGTTCTCGTAAATCCTCGCCTCTGTCCCGCGGTCGTTAATCGTTCTCCCCCCGTGCTGGCATGGCGTGTTCCGGTTACACACCGATTGCCTGTTGCAGACTCGCCGACGATTTTCCTCCAACCGATTGTTATCCAATCCCCGAAGCGCGGAACCCTCTTCCGTACGTTCCGTTCGTCTTCCGGTCGTCGAGGGATTAAAAAGTAATCCCTTCACGCGATATGGAAAATAGATCCGTATGCTGAACGGACAGGGCGTAATACGAGGGCATTAGCGTACATTTCCGTCGCGTTTCAATCGAAATGCTAGCATTATTCGTAATACGATCGCGGGCACCTTGCATGCCGGGGATCCCGTCAGTGTGCGTAAAACCGCGCGCACGAATCTATGTTTTGCACGGACGAAATTATTGCTCTGTTATCGCGTATCGATTTTCCCCGATGATGCATGGCCGCGGCGCGTTCACGCGAGATCCCGAAGCGTGCACGCGCTTCCTCGCTCGCGGTTTAAAGAATCGCGGTTCCGAGCGAGCAGATTTCGCGCCCAAAGTATTCCACAGGGAGGAAGATTTATGGACGGGAATCCGTGGCGAGCGATTCATTTTTCCACGACGCGGGGCGTCATTCTGCCGCGCTATTACGCGTAATTAAGTTTGCATCACCGACTGGCCAGCCGTCATAAACGCGTCACGATACACCGATTCGTCGCTGTATTTGCCCGGCTAGACTGAATCAAGATTCGATCGATTAATCGACGTGATTAATTACGCGTCTATGCGACCCGTTATCGTTGCTACCTCACGGGATATTCGCTCCCGACGATCGACGCCGCCAGCTTTTCCAAGGGGGAAGAGATTGGAAAAATTGGGGAAAATTTGGGAAACGTTCGGTTATCCGACGATCTATGAAATCGGATTTTGTTTCGGGTCGGTTTTAATTAACGGAAGTTACTTTTCGACGAGACGATCTTGAAATTTCGAATGGATTTCTCGAAATCTCGGTTCCGCGGTGTCCTTTAAAATCAGCCAGCGTAAAATTTGCAATTAATTTCTCGTGGCGGAACCGGCCGCCTAGCCGAGCCGATCAAACGATCGACGCGATGTAAATTCGTTGCTCTCACCCTATGTTCCGAGCTGCCCCTCCTGGTCCGCGCCGTCCTCCCGGCCATCCCTTTCTCGTCGGTTTTCCTCGTTGCTCCCCGTCCGATGACGTTTCGTCCCGAAGTGGCGGGTTAAAAGATCCCTGCCACTCCCGTTTCCCGAGCCCGCCATATTCGTCACAGGTTTACGCCAGCGAGGAATGACGTCATCGAAGAACGAGATGGGTCACGAGTGCAGTGACACGCATACCTACGTGCCGGGAGACCCCGATTTAAACGTATCAACGAAAACGCGAATTAAAATCGATCGTAGTATTCTAAAAGCGATCCGTTCGACGACCGTTCCCCTTCACCCTGTCCGCCTTATTTCTCTTTTCGCAAAGGAAAGGAAGAAAGAATGAAAGGAGAGGAAAAAAAATTGCGCCTTCTCTCTAATTAAATTGAAATTATGCGAGATTTCGCCGCGGAAGAAAAACTGCCGAGAGAAATCTCGATATTAATTTCCAGAGGCGATCAAAAGCGGGGGAAAGGAAAAAAGTAACGAGCTCGAGACCCACTTTTCGAATTCCAATTAATTTCCGCGAGATATTAACAAGCGTTAGAAAAGCGAGCGAGATCAGCCGGGGGGAACAAAAGGTTTAACCTTCTATCCTCATCGACTACTAATCTCAAGTCTAAACGCTAAGGATTCACGGGTACCCGAAAATTCGGCTCGGGAATTTTCTTCCGGATATTCTTCTGGAACCCGAAAATCCGAATTAGGATTTTACCGAGTTCGAGGAAGACCTCAAAAATATATTCGGGTACCCGAGCCTCGGGTCGGGTAACAACGGGTACCCGAAAATCCGAATAAGGATTTTACCGAGTTCGAGGAAGGCCTCAAAAGTTTGCCCAGTACAAAAATTTATTCGGGTACCCGAGCCTCGGGTCGGGTAATAACGGGTACCCGAAAATTCCGAAAATTTGTTCCAGCGACAGCTTAAAAGTTTGCCCAGTATATAAATCTACCCGAGCCGAATTTCCGGGCACCCACGCACCCCTGCATCATCGAAAGGTCTAACAGAAATTTATTCGAGGATGCCGAGAAACGACGCCGACGCGACGCGACCCGACGCGTCGTAGGAAATTGTTCGTGAAAGAAATACGAAAAAATTACCCGAGGAGCTGGTTCGCGTTCTAATCGGGAAACGAGCCGGAGACAGGAAGGGGCGGTTATGGGACACGCGTCGGGCAAAGTTATTCGGGCAACGCGATAAAGCAGCCAGTAAAGCAGAGATTGTTTCGACGAAGGGCAAAAAGGAGACGTAGGGAAGAGGTCGGGTCGTAGAGTGAGGAGAATATGAATAGCGGGTATAATTTGAAGTAGTGCCGAACCCTTGCCTTGCCTACCACGTCCTTGGCACCCTCCGAGAACGTTGCTCGCTGTACGGCCACAACACGTAGGGTTGGGGCAACGGCAATTTCAGTGGAACGCAACGGAGCGGCAGTTGTGCAACGCCACACTTACCTAATACGTGCAATTCACGGTGCGGCGTAATGCTGGAATAAAACCGGGACAAAGCTCGCCTTTAAAGCCTTCTTTCCTGATAGCGGGCCGAATGTTCTGAACCCTTGCGAATATTTCTTTATCGGTTTCTTTATCGCTCCTCCCGTACGCGCTCGATAACGCGTTTCCCTTCGGAGGGAAAAATAAAATTCCCTTCGGAGGAAAAATAAAATTCCCTTTAGAAACGCGTCCCCGGCTTCCCTCGACCGAGGGACACCGATTCCTCGATCGAGGAACGCGGTTTCCTCTAATCTTCCGACGTAAAAAATCCACCGCGAAATCAATCAATCCGCGTGGCGCAATTAATCAACTCCTGCCCCTCCGCGTCGACGAAATGATGCCTGGTAGAAGAGTTTTCAGCGTTCTTGTCTCGAGCAAGATCCGCGAGATTGAAATGGCAGAGCGCCAGTTCTAATTTATTGGCCTTGTAGGTACTTTTAATACATGAACTTTTGGCCGATTTTTGGCCCGGAAAAAGGGGGACGAAGGGTCTCGTCTCTGTCGAGAACACGCGACCAACCGTTCGATCGCAGCAGCGTTACGCATCCGATCGAGATAACGAACGAGTCGCGTTATTCTGCCAGATCTTCGAAGGTAATCGAGCCACTCTGCCGTTGTTATTAATAATTCCGCTTGCTAGAACGAGGCTGGGTCAATTCGTTTCGCGGCATCGATAAAACCGCGATGCGGACGGTTTATCGCGACGTACGATCGCGAAACGAACGTGCAATTTTCTATGCATTCGCTTCGCCGCCATTCGGAGAACCGCGGACAGCCCCTGGCATGATTCGCGAATCTATAAAAGAAGCAATTACGCGATCCTGGGAAATCGTAAATTCCAATCGCGCTAGAGCGATGCATCTTGGCGACGTGGGAAATAAACGGTCCGTGGTTAATTTACATTAGGAGGGTGATGGTAATTAACGCGGAGACAGCGTTACGTTCACGGGAGCGGAGACAAGGTTTCGGTATTCAGGGAAGGAACAAGTTTATCGCGAAAGAAACGAGCCTGCGCGATATATCGGTTAATGGAACGGGTGCCTTCGGGGAAGCTCGATATTATCGTCGCTTCGACCCCGTTAGATTTATTTCCACGCGTCGCCCCTTTCGAGCAGAATAAGCACATTTACCCTTCGCGAACAGGCTGGATTTCAGAATTCACCCTTCTGTCCACCCCCCCTCCTTTCTCCATCTTACCCTCAGTCCTCTAATCGCGCAAATAACCCGCGTACCCTCTTCGGGCTGGCTACCGATCCTCGTTCCCGTTTCTCCTTCGCTTCCGATCCTTTGCCTTCCTTCCCAGCTGATACTCCAACCGAGTCTCCCGAATCGATACCGAACAAAAACTACCCCCCTTTTCGATCGATTCGACCGCCACGAATTTTCCCGGAACCGAGTTCACCCTCTCCCTGTATCCCTGCGCCGTCTTTGGCGATGAATTTTTCTGAAAGAATAAAAGAAAAAAAAAGAGGGAAGGGTCCACGGTCTCGTTAGCTCGAATTTCAGGCGTCGACGCGGTTCCATCCTGCAGGATTCCCCGGAGTATTCGATGATCGATTCCGAAACTGTTCGCCGGCTTCCGCCTCGATGGCCCTGGAATATTTCAAGTGGCCATTGCGTACGATCGATCGGCCAATTAACGGATCGAATTTTACCGGACGCTGCAGCGAACGCGGCTAATTAATGCGTTCCACTTCGTTCGTTCGTCCACTATCCGTCTTTCTTCCTCGAAAACGATTCCGCGCACGAATTACGATCTTCGTCGGTAATTACGCGTCGCCGGGTGATCGCGTGTCTTATCGGTGTCTTATCGGTGGAACCGACTCGGTAAGGGGGTGAATAATTAAGAGAAAGGTTTAGACTGTTTTAAAGAACGTCCGGCTGTAAGTCTTCAGGGTTGTTCGAGGGAAAATATCTGGCGACGGTGGCGAAATATTCGTTATGATACACCTTACGTGTTTGCGCGTGTTGCGACGAACGAGGGAAAACGCAATATCGAGTTAGCGCATGCCAGCGACTCGCAGCAAATGGAAACGAACGGGGGATCAAAGGGAAAAGAGTTATTGCAACGCAGAGCGGAAAGGCAGCGTTTAAAGCCGCGTCGAGCACGCCATTTCATGAACGGATACTTTCGATTCCAGACATATTTTTCTTTTCTTTTTACGAGGATCAGACGCGTACGCTCGTTTAGAATCGTTAGAGAAGAACGCTTTTCTTGCGTGATATACTTTGGGGGGCTGATGGAATTCCTTGGAACGCGTTCCTCCCCTGCCTGCGTGAACGAAACGAATTCAATGAACAGTTTTGCTTTTCTTTGAGAACCCTTCGAGCAAGGTGTTCTTCCTTGGGATTCCTATTACGGGGATTAATTACCCTTTCAGCCGTTCAAAGGGTCAGTCGCTCAAATCGAATTCCCCCCCGGTGCGGTGAAAAGAAACTTCCTGGATGATTAGAAATAGATTCAGTGAAGAAGCACAGTAATTTTAGGATCAAGGGGTCAAAAAATTTATTATTAGTATCGTGATAATACGGTAAACTCTCGCTATATTGCCGCTAATCCTTGTAAAGTGGAAATCGTTGAATCGGCAATATAGCGAGGGTGTACAGAGTTATGAAGAACGTTTCAGTACTGTAGACGCGAGAAAATGAAAGGAAAGAAATTCACGAGAACACGTTGGTAAAGTTTCCGTCGAGTAGCCGGCCCCCGGCTCGATTGGCGTCAAATAATTACTTTAAAAGTTGGAAAGGGGACAAGAAGAGAGGTACCGGGCGCACATGCTCGAGCATTTAATGAGCTTCAAGATTTCTCAAAGAGGCCACGGCTAAAGTTCCTTCGATCTGTCCTATAAAATTAATGAGTTTGCGCCGGCTAACGAGGTAACGCACTCGTTTGTAATTGAACGTCGTATCGAAGATGCGCGTCGTTAAGGATATCGAGACTACGGTTGAAGCACGTACGAGCAACCGAGCACCAGTCAAAGGAACGAGTCGATTTGCCTTCAATTATCCACGGACCATGGATCCATTGCTTTGAAAAACATCCACCTGTGTGTGCGAAATCCGTGTTCAAGTTCGTCAAATTCTTTCCGTCTACTGAGGGATGTACGGGTACCCGGGTACCGGGTCGAGTCGGGTAATGAAGGGGTCGAGTCGAGTAATGATAGGGTTGGACGGAGTAATGATCGAGTCGGATCGGGTAATGACGGGTACCCGGGTATCAGGTCGAGTCGGGTAATGAAGGGGTCGAGTCGAGTGATAGGGTGGGACGGAGTAATGTTCGAGTCGGATCCCGGGTACCCGGGCATTGTAACGATCGAGTAATAATCAATACCCGTAATTTCGGGTACCCGCACGCCCTTCTCTTAAAATTAAAGACAGAAGGAGAAAAGTCTAACGACACAACGGATCGAGTCGAGATGGCGGAGGCTCATCGAAACGCGTGCCACGATCTTTCCTTTTATTCCCTACCCGAGCTTACGTCCGCGTAATCGTCGCAATTCTCCCTCTGCCTCAGTTCCGGGGGTGGAAGGAGATTAATGTTTATTCTGTTTAAAGCTTGCGTTACCGTTGAAATTATTCTTCGAATTGCGCGGAACAAAAAAAAAAAAAAATATCCCGGGGGCCGGCTAAGGCGGCTTAAACGTGATGGACGGATCAGAGGATTAAGGGATTAAATTAAGTTTCCCGGTTGGAAACTTTAGCGAGATAAAAGAACGGAGGAAATCGAATTCGTAGCAGACGCACTCCTAACTCGCTCGATTTTTTTTCTCTCCCCTCCGCTGTTCGGGAGGGATGGCACGAATATTAGAAAGCAATTCGGAAATAATTTTCCTTCGAGGATAGGCTTGTAACCCTCGTGACAGACGTGCGGGAAACGAGGCGACGTAAATTGCGGAGGAAGTTTCGTGTTCGCAACTATCGATAACGGTTGTTCGAGCAATGGAAGATCCGTGTCACTAGGAGGCCTCTTTCCGGGACACTGTTCTCCCCGTATCGTTTAGCCGGCCATGTAAACACCTTCGTGTCAAAGGGGGATGGCAAATCGTTCTCCCTCCACTAAAAACGTGCGAAAAAAGGGTTACACTGAGGAAAGAAACATCGGTTTCCTTAGAACGAGGCTCCCTCGTTAAATAACAATTAAATCGGATACTCGATGGGGTGAAAAGTTCTGTTAAAAGTAGAATAATAGAGTCGAAAGGGATGGAATAATGTTTTCGAAATACTCGAATGATTTTTGAGCGAATGCCAACCGAGTTAAGCGATGGGATGGAAGCCAATAAATACTCCGCTTCCCTTCGTGTTCCATCCACGTCGGGAAAGGAATTTCAGCGAACAAAAGCTGCCCACGTTTCCCACCCCCACCCGTGTCTTTGTAGAAACATTTTCAATTTCGTTATTTCTCTTTCCTTTTCTTTTCCTTTCGACACAGAAACTTGTCCAGAGCGCAGAGACTAATAACATTGATCATTAGCAGCTCGACCAATCTTTTTCTACGGAATCAAAGAAAGTTACCTCGCGGGGATGGAAAAACTTTCGAAGAATACTAACGACCTTTATCGAAAAATCGCATTACCAGCCATCGTTCTATTTAACGTTTTTTTTTTTTTTTTTATAAACGAGCCACGGCGAAATGCAAAGTATCGAGCGCGATTGTACGCTTTAAGGAAAGTTCGCCGCGCAACAGCTTCCATCTTTCTTCCCTGCCCCTCGGTTCGACCCCTTGCAGTTAGCCGTTCGCGTTTGCGTTGCGAAGAGAAAAGGAGGGTGGGATTAAACGAAATTGGAAAGTTGAATTCTGGGATCGTTGAAGGAGCCACGAAGCTGGAGGGAAGGAAGAAGAGGACGTCGGTTCGCGAAGAGGAATCGCAAGAGAGGAAACAGAAAAAGCATGGTATTTGTTTTAGAATTCTTACGCTTTACAGATGTTCGAAGTGGCAAAGCGTTTGAAATCTGAAACGAATGCGCATAAACCTTCGTCTGTGGAAGCTGGCCAGGATACCGTGGACCGGGAGCTGGACACGAAGGGAAAACCGAGCTGTTCGAGCGTGATTAATCGTCTGTCCCCTAAGGATTACCTAAGGGTAGTTGCGTCAATGTAACGTTGCTTCTCACCACGGCATACGCCACGTCCCTGTTTTCGCTGCGATAAATATTCCATCGGAATACAGGTATCCGAGAGATATTCGAAGATCGAATTGAATTCGAGTTTGTTCGCCGTCGGGAGACATTTTCCTGTGCGCCTTCGTAGCGATCCTACTTGAAAATAGATTAGGAAAGAAGGAAAGCTCGAACTGGGCTTCCCCTTTCGATGTGGAAACGCAATTGACGTCTGAAGCGTCTCGTTCCGTCGCGTGGATGAATTTTTAACGACCTTGTCTCCTCCCCCGCCTCGCCTGTTTATTTCCCTATCAATGTTTACGAGTTTCGCACTCGTTTCTTTTTGGAAACCGAAGGAGTTTTGCAGGGGTGTGCGAGAAAACGAAAATATTGCGTCGGGTAGTACCGGGTAATGGTCGGGTAGAAGCGGGTAGGACAGGGTAAGAAATTATTCGCGTCGGGTAGGAATTGTTCCCGTCGCGTAGGAATCGGGTAGAGTCGGATTCTCGAAAGCTTAGTTGTGTAAGATCCCAAAAACCATGAATACCCGATGCTCGGGCCGGGTAGGAATTGTTCGCGTCGGGTAGGAATCGTTCCCGTCGGGTAATAGTCGGGTAGAAATCAAGTCTAATCGACGTACGAGAACCGGAAAACTCCGGGTACCCGATACTCGGCTCGGGTACCCGAAATTTTCAAACTCCCCGAAATTTCAAAATTTTTAATAAAAAACATAAGCCTGCGAATCGTATAGGGTGTCTCGAAAAACGCTACACACCTTGGAAAATATACAACGCAATTACCGCGAGCAGCAGGGCGTCAAGCAGCGGCGTAAATTTTTCACGGATCGTTCTTTTTTCTCTCCTTGCTTCTTCCTGAGCTAGCAAAGGCCGTGAAGCTTTGTTAGGACGTTCCAAGGGTAAATCCCAGGTCGTTTGCCGTTCCATTACCGTTTCGCGGACAGTGGAGCCCTACTTTTGCACGGACCGAGGCTCGGCTGACTGCATACTAGATCATCCACGGCACATGCCCTATTCACGACTTGCTACAGAGCCGTGGACAGTCGTAAGTGATCTTGTTAACTAATTTCCACGAGATCCTGCGACACGTTTTTCTTTCTCACTTTTTTTCTTTCCCTCATCCCCCAAAGCCAGCTGCTCCATTCTCCCCTGGTCCTTTGCTTTTTACACCAGGATTCCCGGGTCCAAAGTTAATTCCTCTATCTCTGTTCGCGATTCTTTCGAATCGCGGATATTCCATAAGCGTGGAAAATAAATAGTCGGAGGATAAACTGGGGGAGCGGCTCGAAAATGGGAAAAAGTATCCACCCTCTCGCGTCCCGCCTCGTCGCCCCCTTTCCTGATTGTATATTTATTCGATTCCGCGCTGCCTCCAGTCGACGTCGCTCCAGCGATTCTCGAATCAACGCCGTTCGCCAGCAGTTTACCCTGTTTAACGGTTCCATAGTTCGAAGAAGGTTAGTACTACTCGTCGGGGAAGCAATTCCTTGGTGAAAAACGAGACACAGGGCTGGGCGGGGAATAAATCGTCAGGGTTGTATATCCGAAGGTACTGTACGACAGCTTCGCGAACGCCTTAAACTTAACTGCCCTTGCCTCGAGACCTCTTAACTTTATTAGCCGCGAGAAAGCGTCGGGCTGTCGATTCCTAGCCGGCTAGAAACTCCTTCACGGTTATTGATTTCCCTCGCGGCCGCGAAAATCGTGGAACGGCGCAATCCAGGCGGGCGGGGGCGGAGGGCGGCAGGGATGCATAAATTTTCCAGGGGTGGAAACGAAACGCGTAAAGACCGCTTCATTTACCGGGGAATGTTGAACGACAAAACATTGGCTCTCGCTGCATGTTACCCCGAACGCAACGTTAAAAACTTTTACCCTTTAAATCTCCGGGCTACGAGTAAAGTATTTACCCGCGTAACGAGTTGCGGACGGGCAACGCTTTTTCCACCGGCTCTGATTGTAAATCACGATGAAAAAAAAAAAAAGGAAAGACAAAGTAAATAATCTTCTCGGTTCGCGGAAGAAAATGAAACCGTTCGACTGCAGAGAATTTTTACCTCGGTTCCCATCGAAATTGCAGCTAGACGAATACAATGCGTTCGCGTCGCGCGAAAGAATCTCTTGTTTGCCCCGCTAGGACACCGAGGGTTGTTTCGTTTCCACCCGTCCGAAAACCGATCTGGCTCGGAGTCTTGGACGCGATCGACAGCGTGTCAACAAGATGCTCGACGTAAGAATGTAGCCGGATCCCTTCCAGTTTCTGGCGACAAAGACCCTCCTCTGTTCGATACATTCGACGTCCCGGTGACACCTTTCGTCGAAATCTCTTACATCCATCCTGTTCGCATTTTCACCACCACCGACACCACCACCACCACCAGCTCTGCTGACGTAGAAGACCGCGTATTAGTTTTCACCGCGTCTCTTCTCTTTTTTTTTTTTTTCGTCTCCACGACAACCTGACCGTGGGGTGAGCTCGGAAGGGGTGGACGGTCCGTCGGAACGACGTAAGCCGGCGCTTATCGCGAGCATAAAAATACACGGTGCAACGGAGATAATTGATAATTCTTTTCACGGTGTCTCGTCTTTCGCAGAATAGCGCTACGGCTTGGGGAAAAAAAAGGGGCAGGCCAAGTTACACGAACCGCTAGCAGCACGTCAGCGTCGGTGTTATCTAGAATGTAGAGGGTAGAGAAGAGTAGTCTTTCATTTGGTCGGACGGCTGCAGGCCGATATGTTCACGCAGCCGGTCTCATCAAGCGTATCAGTCCGAGGGAGAGAGGGAAGGTGGAGAGCAACGGTGAACAAAACGTTCCTTCCTTCTTTTTTTTTTTTTTTTTTTTTTTGCAAAAATCAGAGCCAGGCCAATAGCGTGGGCGTAATTTCGTCGAGAGAAAAGCGACGCACCGACAGCGTATGGGGAAACAAAGGGAGCATTGATCTACGAGGACGGTCAATTAGGAGAACGTTGGGGAGCTTGGTTAAGAATCCGACGTCATACGTGTTCCACTCGTTGCATGTACGTCCCTTCTGTTAACCTTCCTCTCTTTTTCTTTGCTGTTTCTCCATTAAAGAAAGATGAAATATCGACTACGAGCGGATCCAATAATTACAAACGGCGCGGCGGCCAGGCCGACCGGTGAACGCGGGCACAATTCCGCGAGGCTTGATTAAAAAGAACCCGCCAACGGTGTGTAACCTTAGTACTTGCTACAAGAATACTTCTCCCGTTTCACGGCGAAATGAATGGCTCGGTTCGAAAATATTCCTCGAATTTCGTTGTTTGAAGATCGACGAGCGGGTTCGAAATTGCACGTCACTATGCTATTCGATTTTTATACAAACTGATGATAGGAAATGGAGGATTGATGGATTAATCGAAGGATTTTAGAAACTGAAGATGATTTCAACGATGAGAAATAAGGGTCGACGGGTACCCGGGTCTCGGGTCGGGTCGGGTAATGATTAGGTTGAATTGAATCGAGACGGGTAATGATTGAATTGGGTCGGGTCGAGACAAATAATGACCGAGGTGGTTCGAGTCGGGACGGGCAATGATCGGGCCGAGTCGGGTCGGGGTCGGGTAATGATCGAGTCGGATAATGGTTGCGTCGCGTCGGGTCGGATCGAATCGGGTTGGATCGGGTCGGGTCGAATAATGATTGTTTCGGGTCGGGTAATGATCGAGTCGGACCAAAGTGAATATACAGGACAAACTTTCAGAATCCCACCCGACCCGACTCGATCATTACCCGACCCCGTTTTTCGGGTACCCGTACACCCCACAGCGAACGATTCACGAGCAATTTAGAAAGGTCGCCTTTCCCCGGTAATCCCGAAGGTGGAGCAAGCTTTTCACGATTGCAAACAGTAACTTAGCTGGTCGTCTCTTAGTTTCTATCTTCCCTTAATGGAGCCGCGTAAGGCTCCGAGATAAATTACCTTTCTTTCCTGCAAACTATTTATTCTGGATAGAAGCGGTTTTCTAATGGAACCGAGAAACAGTGGATAGGGAACGAAGAAGGATTTGACCGCGGCCACCGGATCGCGATTACCCGCCCGCTCGCTTTTTAACCTTAATCGCTGGCAGACGCAACGTTCTCTTGTACGAGGAATTCTATAAAGCTGTAAAAGAACGAGCCGGTTACGAGGTTCGTTTATCGTGCGTGAAAAGCAGGGCTTGTCGCGAAATAGCCACTGTGTTCTAAACTAATTCGTCGATCCTTTGATTCGTACTCGGACCCCTTTTATTCGCCGCTCGGAAAGCCAGTATTCCCGGGAACGAATAATCAACGCTGGACGTTCGGATGTTACGCGCACTGCTCGTCGTCGATTTCTATAGGAGTGTTCAACTATTGGAGCGTAAAAAATATTTCGTCGAAAAAACGGTTCTATTCAAAACTACACTCGTACGTGTTAATAGTTTCATAAAATTCTCTTGTACAGATCGAAAAGCGGATCGTTAAACGCGTAACCGCGTTAGAATCTGCAAAATCTGATTACCTGATATATATTTTCTTCAACTTATCCGCAGAGATTTGGGGGCTGCTCGAGGCACGGTTTAATGGGCAATTTGTAAATATCAGGGGTGCAAACGCGTTACGAGGTATTTCTCCCTTGAAATAAGTGGTATTGCGTGTACTACCGGTGTCAGATAATTCTCAACGTTCAAGAAAATGCTCGTTCAAACAATGAATTTCGCGTGACCGATAACGAGCACGCTTCTGTTGAACGGAAATTTAATAACGAGCCCCGTGGCTCGATTATATACATAGTTTGGAAACTAGAGGAATTGCTTGGTACTGCTTGTTGAACGTACGTTAATTTCCTTCCGACCCTTTTCTCTTGTTTTTTTATTTCAACGTTTTTCGACGATTAATTGTTTACTGGAACTTATGTTTCCCTGACGACAACGCTAACGACAGAACGGGTGAGAGAAATACGGTGCGTTTGTACCTCGGCCAGCGACAGCAATTAAACTTACTCTAATTGCAATGGCTGTAAACAGCGACGCGTTTCCCTGTGTAATTAACAGTAAAATTTTGTTGAAATGTTTCTTAAATGTGTCGACGAATTTTCAATTTTTTTTTTCTATGAAGCAACTAGGGAGGTACGGGTACCCGAGCCTCGGGTCGGGTCGAATCGGGTCAGGTTATGATCGGATTGAGTCGAGTCGAGTCGGGTTGGGTTGGGTCGGGTAAAGTCGGATCGAGTAATGATTAGGTCCCACCTGCATCCCTAGAAATCCATAAACTAACGAATGGAAGAAAGCAGAAATTTCATTCTGGTAGCTCGCAAGATGTACCCGGAATGGCGGGGGGGGCGGAGGAAATTCAAAGAGCGCATCGGTGGATGAAACACAAGAGGGAATATAATACAGCTGTAAAGTGGTACGTTTCTGTCAGTCGCAGAGACTCATCGATCCTCGTTCGGCTGGCACTGTGGTACCCGTTCAATTAATAATTTTCGTCCGACGTAGACGCGCGGTGCGCCTGTGTAGTTCAATTACACTCGGCGTAGTTTCACTCGTTGATCATAGAATAATATCAGCCGGATGCAAATGTGTGACTATTAATTACACGACCGCGGAAACTGCGGCTATATACTGGCTGCACTCGTGTCCAACTTTTACCCAGCACCATCCATCATCCGTCCTCGGTTGAACTCGTGCCACCGATTAAGCGAAAAGCTAACCCGCTACCGTCTGCCGATAATCGCTTCGATTCGAACGACCGATTGATTTCGAGATCGAACTTTGTCCTCCCGTTGCTCTTCCCACTCTAACCTTTATTCTCTTTGTTCGTTCGCCAGCAAAGCCGAAGAAAAATGACCGTGTCACGTGGAAAGGGCAGCACGAGGGGAGGGCTAAGGGAAGTCTTGCGAGGTCGACGTTGTTTGCGAAACGTTTCGGGGAAACTTGTACCCGCGTCAGCGTGCAATCCAATCGCTCGAATTCACACCGACGACCATCCATCCACGGAACTCGAGCTTAATTGCTTTTCAAGTTAAATACAAATCTATCGACGCTGCTGGCGATTTGGTGAAGCATTAAAATCCTCCGTTTCCATGAAAATGACAATCGATCCTCTCCCCGTGTTTTTTCTTTATTTCTTTTTTAAATCCATCGTAAACTGGACGTTATTTCGTTTGCTTTTTAGGGTACCCGTGGATTCGGGTACTCGAGACTCGAGTCGGGGATTTTTTTTCGACTAAATGTGGAACTCTGGAAGTTTGTCTAGTAGATAAATTTGTTCGAGTACCCGAATATCTACTCGGGTACCCGATCATTACCCGACCCGATCCGAGACTCAAGATCACAAATTTAATTGCGTCCCAAATGAAATATCGACTTTTGAATTGGGTTCGGGTCCTGAAACTACGGGTACCCGGGTACCCGAATTCTCGGATACTCCTATCACTTTCCAATAATTCTACGTACGCGATGAGTCAAAGGATCCCCAGATATTCCTGAAAATCTGGCCAGGCTGGAATTGAAAAGATTTCGCGGTAATAGCGCGACGCGTTTCTGGGAATCCGTTTGGCCGGATTAAAATGCACCGTACGTGGCGAGGATAACGGCGCGGAGCATCTCGTTCGGCCGTGAAAAGGGATTTTCGTGCGTGGTAAACTCGTGGAACGATGAAAAATTGTTTCGCTCGGGTATCGATCGTCCGTTGCGTAACGGAGACGGCATCTTCGAGGCCGGTTATCGTGCTCGTTCGTAACCGCGTCTTTCGTAATCGGCGCGGATTTACGTAAGGTAAATTTAAGAATAGGGAAACGCCTTTCCATTTGGGAAACGCGACGGGGGAGAGAAAAACAATCGACGCGCCGGTAATAAATCCATCGACGATCGAAGTCGGTTGACAGGCGGACGTTTAAACGTCGATCGATCAAGCGGTTAGCGGGCCTGGCATGCAGTTAAGCGGTGTTTTAGCAAACTGTTAAAGTTCAATAAAACGGCGAAGCAGGGGGTGGAGTGTCGGAGGTTAGAAACGTACGCCACTCGACGATCACGAAAGTTGAACGGGGCCTTTCCTTCCCCGCCCTCCCTGGGGGCTTTCTTTCCCAGACGAAATCGATCCGCCAAAGAGAACGACCACCACGACGATTACCTGGTTGCGCGTTGTTTGCCCTTTTTCCCCGAGCTCGTTTCGCCGATCGTTTCAAACGAAGGGGAGGAAGGTGGATGACGATGACGGTGATCCGGTGCAGCCCTGAAAAATCACCCGGTTTCCAGGGAAATTTAATTTATCGAGCCGTTTCGCTCGGCGGAACCGCGCGTACAGTGACGCGTGTACGCGTCGATCGATCGATAAAGCGGCGAAACCGTTCCCTGGCCCGATGCGCTCGTAACTCCGTGAACGGGGAAACCGTCTGGCAAAGATATCCCCGTCGATCGATTCATCGATCGGGGTTTTAACGACGATTCCGTATAGACGTTCCCGGAGTAAAGTAGCCACTCGGTCGATTCCTACTGTTCTGTAAAGTTTTCAAAGGGGGCAAGGATTCAAAGATCCGGCGGCGAGTAAATTCAAGCAGCATCCAGAAACACAAGTGGGTAAAGCCCCGAGTGGCGATAAAAATGGTGGCTCGAGTATCGACTCGGACTCTCGTGCAACTCGGCTGCGAACGGGGGGGGTGGGTCGAAGAAAAGAAAGGGAAAGAAAGGGAAGGACAGGAGTCGACGTCCTGTTTCTGTTCCTTGGGGAGGAGGATGAAAACCGCTAAGCTCGATTGCGGCGAATTCGACGCGCGAAGGGTACAGTGGATGGTAGAAAAAATAGTTGCAGCTGGGAACAATCGGGTCCGTTCAGTCTGCCCCGATTGCACGCACTCGAGGTTCGCGTAAGGGAAGGGCCAGACGTCGTGATCGCAGACGGCGCAGACCGTAAATTCGAGCGCGTCCGTCGGTGTTGGAGGATAGGCCGCGGACTCGGGGTGCTGGAGGGAAAAGCAATCAATCTTTGAGAGGCAGATGAGTGCAGGAACCTAAAATATAGGGCAACACAAATTTAGTCTGGCTGCCGGTCCACGTCCACGTGTCGACGTGAATGCGCAACCGCCCGGGTTTGTAATCGATATTGCCGACAAGGCACCACGCCCTGCACCTGCGAGATGTGCGGGATATGCAATGGTACCGAACGCTCCGGGATCCGCGTCTCTCTCTCTTTCACCCTCATCCCCTTCGTACACCTCCGCGCCTCACCTAGCCGCCACCTTCTCTTTCTCTTTCCATTTCACCATCTTCGTCTGGCTCGCACGTTTCAACCCCTCTTCAACTTCGTTCTCTACCCTCTTGTGTCTACACGCTTCTCTCCCTCTCGTCCCGTTTTCTTTCCTTCCAGCTGCTCCACCCCACACCGTCTCTCTTGTTCCCTCTCGGCCTAGTTATCCGGCTCTCCTTCTCCCTCCCTCTGCCTCTTTCTTCTTCTTTCCCTCCCTCTACTTATCTATTTATCTATCTTCGTCGCGGAGCAACTCCGATTATCTGCCCGGAGTCTGCGACTGCACGTCGTGGCAGCACTGCGGGCAAAACCGCGAGCGCCGATCGGTATCGGCCCGCGTCTAACTCGGAGAACGCGGTACGGACGAATCGGATGAAAATTTAATAAGGGTCAGACCAGAGTATGGGAAGATATCGACACGCTCCATTTACCGGCACCGTTGCCCCCCCCGCCCCTCTGCCTGTAATCGGCCGGCAGGCGCGTTTAACGGAAAATTGTAGCCACTTAAAAAATACACGACGCGTACACGGTTTCCCGCCAAATCGAATTACACGTCCGAGCTATTTTCGGCTAATGGAAATAAATTATAGACCGGCGAACCGCTTTCACCGACGTCCACTTCGAAATTGTCCTCGCCGGAGAACGGAGCGCGGACCTTCCAGCATTCCCCTTCAAAGCCGTCGAACCTTTTCGAAATTCCATTTGAAAGGACCAAAAGGGACTGTTTCAAAAGCGACGGATAGAATGCTCTGTTCGATTGGAAAGGGGTAAACCGCGCCCACTTTACAAGCAACCTGCTCTCCTGTACAGAGTTTGCTACGTTCCAGTTTCTTGGACGGTGGTCGAAGTTTCGACGATCGGCTACGCCCTTCCTCGAAACGGACACTGAATGGGCCGGGGAAGTTACGTCAACGGCGATGTTGCGTTGAAAAATATCCGATGTCTCGTCCACGCTGCTCGGTCGGCCACGAAAATGGATTAGATCGATCTCTGGCCGCTCTAGGGCTCGTAAATCGCAACCCCCGCAGCTTCCATTTATTAGCCGTTCGTAAGTTAATACGCGAACCAGGCCCGCTCGAATGGTCCTGTACAATAAACAAAGCCGATCGGGATAATGTCGCGATCGCGAAGGGTAGCTCGTTAATTCCGGAAAGTACCAACGGGCGAGACGTTAGTTCGGGAAACGGCGACGCAGTTTGCATAAGCAGCTTATCACCCGTAATAATGTAAAAAGCATTAGAGCTTCGCGATGAAAGCATCCTCGTTGTTCCCGGGAGAAGAAGGGGATCCCTTTGCGTCGGTTTCTTGAAAAGAAACGTTTCGATTCGATTAACGACCCGGGGAACGTTTCAATTTTCCAACGTTCTTACTGGAGGACCGGTCGTTCCACGGCATGGCAAAACAGAGTGGCACGGTTAAGCTGTTTTAAGCCACGACAGGACTTGCCGGGTTAGTTAGGAAAACAAAGTGGTGTATAAATACGTGGGGGCTGGTTTACGAGAGGCACGCGATTCCGATGTTTCGTCCGATAGCATCGAGAATTTAATATACTCCGGACGAATCGATGCCAGCCCGGATGGGCTTGAACGAGGGACAACAAATATGTATCGCTTCTAGTCGGCACCGATTCCGTTATCCTCGCGTGTTCTCGTTTAAATCGATAACAACTCGATTGCTCTCGCGATCGTTTATCTACTATTAAATTAGTTTAGCCGTTTCATTGAAAAGTTCATGCAGGAGTGGGGGTGTGCGAGTACCCGAACCTTAGGTCGGGTCGGGTTGGATCGGGTAATACTCGGGTGGAATCGGGTTAATTAATGGTCGGGTAATACCCGGGTCGGGTCGGGTAATACTCGAGTCAGGGCGGACAAATTTTCAAGGTACCACCCGACTTAACTATTATCCGATTCGACTCGACTATTACCCGACCCTACCCGACCCGAATCTTCGGGTACCCGCGCACCCTTAAAAGGAACCTACTCGAAATAGAATATCTAGACGGAGACTTACGTTCGAAATAAGCAAAAAGGCGACCTCGCCGCCTAATTTGTAACTCAAACGTTTCTTGCGCCTCCGTCGCGTCGTCTTCGCTTGAATCCATCGGTATTCCGCCACGGAAATCCCCCAGACGACACGGAGTATGTAAATGCGTGCAGATACCATGAACGTAAGCGTATAATGGGAACCGTGTCGCATCAAAGCGCCCCGCGGCCTGTGTATACATGTAAATAAAGTGAATATTTCAGAAAGCATAAGGCACGAGCCTGTGAATCCTCGAAACTTGGTCGGCCCTTTGCTCGATTCCTCACGGGTCAGTTATCGAGTCCAATGATCAGCGATTCGAATCGAATTCATCTCGATAATTTCCACTTTAGGGAGGGAACATTTGATCGGTAGGATATCAAAGGCGTCGACTAATTACGAGAATATCTCTCGTTCGAGTAGCAGCTATCGTAAGGGCCGTTTGTCGTACGTTTTTCTTTACGTCGAGCAGCCGCGCTTTGTTCTCTCGGCCAGTTTCCGTTTATATTCCGAAAACTGTTCGAGAACGCGAATTCGACGGTTCCCAGAGGGTTGAGAGGGCGCAGGAGGGATGGTCCGAGGGAAAAATTTAATTGCCACGGAAAACAGAGGCAAAGGACTTTGTCAAATTTTATTTCCTACTCGAAACCCGACGCTCGATCACATTAACGAGACAGTGGAACGATGAACGTCGGGTTCGCGGTCCCTTTGTTCCCAGCGTGCACAGAATTTTACTTGAAACAATTAGAACAAGGCCAAGAGACTCGAGTCGATCGAGTTCAAACCGTTACTAGGCGAAGAAAAAAGAAAAAAAAAACGTCGCTTTTTCTAACCACCGTATTCCTCTAACGATAATATTATCGAGCCTCGATCTTAATTCATCCAGACAAAGAAAAAAAAAAAAATAATCACTTTGTTTCTGGCGAGAAAATCGAATTGAATTCCAGTCACGCGAACAACTGGACGAGCCACACGCTCCTCTCGACCATGAATGCTCCGGTTACTCGTGGTCGTGAGCAAAATAAATTTCCTTCTACCAATTTGACCCGTCTTCGTTCGAGGGGGGGGGGGGGGGATGAAAAAAAAAGGGAAAAGGAAAAACTACCGTAGCTTGTCCCAGTTTCTACGATCCCTCTCTGGGCGAAAGAGAAAACGCGAATCGAATCGATGCCCGTTCCAGGGAGGGAAGAAGACGAAGGAAAGGGGGAGGGGTGCAAGCTTTTTGGAGCGATTTCGCTTCAAAGGAACAACTCTATCGCTGCGGCCACTTGTTCCACGAAACTGGCAGATCCTCGTTTACCTCGTGCTATTCTATCGTCTCCTATTGTCGTCCTTGCTTCGACGGTTTGTACAACGGATTACGCGAATCTCCGTGAATCGATTAATGCTCGACGTTGTGGAGCGTCGCGGCGGTGGCCGCGCGTGCACCCTGCCCTCGTATCATCGTACGCTCCACGCTGTTGGGAATTTCCGGCGGAAAAGTAGGCGCGAGTGTTTGCCGCGAAGCGTTTGTCTGCGTTCGAAAGCAGCGGAGTCTGGGCGCGAAATCGTTAAAAGGCCCGAGGCGGAAAGGTACGAGCGAAGAGTTCATCGGCTGCGACGCTCCGCTTTTTTCCTTTTTTCTTTTTCATCCCTCGTCGCGGCGAGGCCAATTTTTCGTCGAGTTAATCGCCCCGATGGTGTGCGGCAAACTTTTCTTTTATTTCTCTAACAGACGTACGTTTCTTCGGGGTGTTTTCTCGATCGGGATTCCCTGTCTCACCCTTTCAGTATTTTTCGTACTCGATGGCGGACCATGGAGAGAGACTCGATTTTAATCTAACCTTGCATCTCAAAATTATACATTTAACTTTAAGTTAATACCCTTGGATATGTTTTTTTTTTTAAATTTGGGTCACTGTTGACCCCGTGCAAGGGTGAAATTCACAACGCGAGTCAACCTGTTAATGAAATCTTTCATTGTACTCGTTCCCCGTAAATCATTCCCGTTTGCTCCGTCGACCAGTAGGATTACAGGAATTTCTGAACCGTTTAATTTCAACGCCCGAGCATTATGCCACGGCCAGCCCTGTTGCTCGATCGTACAATACGCTCGGAGCGTGTTTCGCCGACAACAAGCACTCGAGAAGTTTGTCGGTACGACGAAGAAAGGCCCGCCCCCGGTACCTCGGTCAATGAAATTGATTTAGTCGCGTGCAGGGAACAATTGTAACCCTAGTGCTGTGTTCAAAGTCGTTGCTGGAACGATTCGAACAAACGCGAGGGGGTTGAGAGGCGGTTCCCGATTTGCCTCCCCTCGTTTGACAGAGCTTTCGACGGAAAATCGTAAGGGGAGGATTCATCGAGAGGTTAAGCCACGGTGAAATTCGTTTTCCTTCATTTTTTTTCTTTTTCATCCCCCTTCGGTCGCGTCGCGTGCTGACAAACCGTGTACATTTATCAAGGAAAGAGGCGGCCGAGAGAGCGTTCAACCTTCGAGAGGGGAACGTACTCTAACCGGACGATTAGTTATTAAAGAAGGAAGGAAGGATGAGAGGAAAGGAAAGGAAGAGACGAGGGAAACAGAAGTAATTTCGAGCGCGTCGATTACCCCCGGCTGAATTTTTCTGCCCGTACACGCCTTCCACCTGAGTGTCTCTCTTGCCCACGGCCGAGCCCCTATAGAAATACCGTCATTGACTATCATCTATTCGAGGCCCTCTTCGCCTCGGGCTTATTTTTCGTATACCACGGCGAACTAGGCCACTGGAAAGCCAGTCTTTTTATCTGCACACCGTCCATTTTATGAATTTTATGAAACCCCCGGATGGCTACGGAGATGAAAAAGTTTCGCGTGCTTTAATGAAACTTTGGAGAAAAGTTTCCTCCTATCCCCCCTACCCTGTTGGCTGTCCTCGGTTCTCCTATATTTTTCGCACCGACACGTGTATTCTTCGCGCCTTTTCCAATCGACGAGATGGACGAGAAAAGAAATGGATTGATTCCCAAGAAAATTCCGGAAAAACGAAGGATCTATCGTCGAGGCGGTTCGACGCCTCGTTGGACCGACGTTTCGCAGACATCGCAACTTTGCCGAATGCGCTAAACGCGCAGCTGGCGAACGGGGTTGTACGAGGAGAGAAAATCGACGAACCGTGACGGTCACTGATTGGTGGCTGCAGCGATACGTGACGGTTTACGAGAACAGGGAACCGCCGACTCGGAAAATCCTGCCTTCGAAATGGTTTGCGATGCTGCGTTCAGCATCGTTCCGCGATCCTGGATCAGATTTAGGTCGAGATCCACCGTACGTCCTTACGAAGGGATATCGTTCTTTATGGCGATGCTGCTGTTTCGAAATCGCTCGTTCTGTATGCATCAAGCTGAGATACAGAAGTAAACTAGTGCATTGGAATTGCGAGAAGATTGAACGAGTCTCGAGTCGTTCGCATCGAAACCTTCTTTAATATGTTCACTGTCGTACGCTGGTATTGGGTGGCACTCGAATTTCTAGAGGAAATATTATTGGAAATTTTTCTACTTATCTGATATATAAAATTTGATAAAAATAATAAAATCAGAGCTGCGGGTACCCGAAAATTCGGACCTAGATCGAGTTAGGAATTTTATTGGCTTTAGGCGAGATTTCGAGAATTTGTCCAAAATATAAATTTCTAGACCTCAACGCTCTTTGCATGCTAAAAAATTTAAAATCTTAAGGGTGCACGGGTACCCGAAAATTCGGATACCTAAATACATTTATGTACCGGGTAAATTTTCAGGGCTTCGTCCTACCCTTCGAATTGAATAAAAAATCAAAAGGCAATCTTTAAAAATTGAAAGATGTTATCATCGAAATATTTTGATGTTATAACGAGGTTCGATAGGTGTTTTCACGCGGACGCGATTGGAAACGCGAATCAGCTTTTAATAACACCGGTATCAAAGTTCGAGCAGATAAAGAGATTAAAAACTTTCCCGATAAAGCGCGTTACTTTTCGCTTCCGATGCGGGCCGAGTGGTTTCGGGAAACTGTTCGAACCCGTTCACCCGATTACGTTCGTTTCCTTGAAAACGCTTCCTCCTTTGTTGTTCCTTGGGTTAAAATTAAAGCGTCGCTGGCGGGTGCGTAACGTCGGACATTTTATCGTTTTTCGATAACACGAGTCTCGAGGACGGTCTGGCAATCTTTTTTTTTTTTTCCGGGGCAACGTTCCGCTGCCATCGTTCTACCGGTGCATGTAGTCTCGAAACTTTCGCGAAAACTTTCCCATCCCGTGGAAAATTCCCAAGGTAACCCGTCCGAAATTCCTTTGGGGGTACAAGTTGCTTTTCGTTCCGGAACGGGTACGTTCCCATAGGAATTTTCCCTGCGAACTTGGAAATTTTCCGGGAGGAACTAGATCGTTCCGCATCCCCCCCGTGCATCGATTCGAATCACCTGCCCTTATTTCACGCATGCGTCTCCTTAACGCTGATCTACTACCATCTAATTCCCTGTTTCATCTTTTTTGTTCACAGAAGCCGACTACACTTTAGATGATTCCTTTTGGAACGAAGAAACTCCCAGCGGTAAGTGTTGCAGGGTAATTTTCCAGATTGCTCGTGAAAGTTTGCGAACAAGCAAGAGTTACGTTCATCTTACGTCTTCTCCTTTTCTTTAGAAGAAAACGCAGGGGAAGTTATGAGACGATCGCGTAAATGCACAATGCGTGCAAACTTCTCGTCAAAGTCGGTCTTTCCTTTTGAAACGCAACGCTCGACTAGGATTCGTGCCACCATTCTTCTTCCTCCTCCTTTGTATTCATGCTATCGTGGAAATTATGGGAGAGTGGGGGTAAAATTCGGGTACCCCGGTCTCGGGTCGGGTAATGTCGGGTACCCGAATAAATTTGTGTATTAGACAAATTTTCAGAGTGTCATCCAGACTTGATAAAAATTTAGGACCCCAATGGGACATAAATTTTTGGGTACCCGCACTCTAAAAAATTAAGAATAATGACCATAAAGCTGTCTTGAAATATCAACCCTTAACATACCAAGAGACCCGACTGCATATCCTAATTTAAAATGCATTACATATGCATTTATTGGATTAAAAAATGAATCATTATATGATTATCGTAAGGGTTTAAGAACAACTGGAAAAGAAGAATCGTGGAGATCTGGTTTGCGATCGCGTCGAACTACACAACGGGAGGGAGGAGACCGCATTGCAGCACTTCCCTGGGAAACTCGATCTACGGTTACATCTAGTTCTCGGACGGGCCGAGAATGGTTTATTGTTAAGTCAACAGCGGTGATTGGCTGGAAACACGAAACTTAAATTGGGTTAAATTTTAGAGGAGAGGACGACGCAACGAGCCGTAAAAAGCGGGCCGATGATGGAACCGATCGCGATTGCGCGATCGTCAAAATCTTTTCCACCCTCGTCGAATCTATATGAATCAGGGGGTGGAAAGAACGTCGACTTTTGAACGGGGCTGTAACTCGTTGGTATTTCGAGGCGTACAATTTTCTTTTGTTTAACGAGGCTGTTCGCGTGTTTCTTTCGTTTCCACGGGACAATCCTGTTTGACGTCCCGCGAGGGGGGAAAAAGTGTTCGGATTTAAATTGCAAACGAGCGACTAAAAGGAGAACCTTCTCGCAAGCGTTTCCCAAGAAAATTAATATTCATCCCGGTATTTCGTTACACTTGTAGCTGACCGAATGGACGGGGTCGGTGGATGGGCGCGGGGGCGGAGGGTGTCGCGGGGTCGAAAAGTAAATTCGCCGTGAATTTCGTCGGCCGCGAAACGGGATGTAATAACCTGTCGTGTAGCTTCAATTAATCGCGATTCCCGCTTCCGAGTAGTCGCGCGACGCGGCTTTACACGAGCAAACGTACGTAACAGGGAACGACGATAAACTGCCTGCCAGCTTGACAACCTCGTGAACAGCCGAGCTTAATCGGTTACTACCGCTTCTGAAAATTCAATTCACCGGCTGCGTCTCCTTGGCTACGCGGTCCGTTCCCGTCGCTGCAAACCGCGTCTCGACGAGGAAGTAGGAAAGAAGGGAATACCTACTCTCCGACGAACGGCTCGAAAAATACGTCGCGTCTTCGATTCGAAACTTCTCCACGCGCACTTTCGAAGTTTCTCCCGGCGTTACGAGACCGGAAATTGCGTGAAGTACTTTCGTACGCAGCTGTTCTGATGAGGAAATACCGGAAGGCGCTGTCGATCGAACTTTACGATGGAAATTCCATTTGGATTTTTGTTGGAAAAATTAGAAAAAAAATTACGGGTACCCGAACCTCGGATCGGGTAATGCCCGATATCCAAAATTTCGGGTACCCGAACCTCGAGTCGAATAACGACCGATACCCGAAAAAATTTTCCCGGCCCGAATTTTCGGATTACCGCACCACCTTACGAAACATCCCTATCGATCTAAACCTAAATGATAAATGATCAAGGGAAACACGAACTTCCCCGTGTCCGTTTGATTAGCTTCATTGAATTTTATCAGGAATTCCGTGCACTCGTAGGTGGAGAACGTTAACGCGATGTTACGGGTTAGTAGCAACAGATTAGCATAACTGCTATCGCAACCGTTTCCTCGGCTAAACGACGCCCATATCCCGGCGGTAGCTAAACGCAATTTCGTCAACAGGTGTTACGAACCGACCGACGGCTAAACCTTCTTTTTCTCGTTCGAAATTGAAAGCGAAACGCGGCCGGTTGAATCGTTTAACCGTGTCGACCGAACGAAAATGGTGGCAGTAAAATAAAAAAAGATAGGATAGGATGGAGATTGAAACCGTGTGTACAGGGGTACTCGATTCGAGTGACAGTACCGGCACGACGCGTGATAATTCATTACACGACGACGTCTTGTCGCGTTGAAAGAGGGACGGGTACAGAGGGGGTGGAAACGGGACGGGAGGGAGGGGAAGCGTGGCAAGTAATTATCCATACACTTCATTTTGAATGGGTCGGGTTAAATCGGGCAAAGCCCCGGACACTCGATAAGAGGGTAAACTAGATGCTACACGCTTCGAGGAGGCCCTTCACTGATTATCTCGACTCATTCGCAGCTGGGTGACACGGGAACCGAGCGAAAGGAGCAAAGTTAACGTTCGACGCGATCTGCTAATTGCACTCGGTCCGAGGAGACTTTGATTCCTCTTCGAGCGAACCCTTGTCACCTACGATACGTTCGCGACGGGATCAAAGTGAAAACGTTTCGATCGTTACCCGCTTTTTTGTTTCGTCCCGCGAGGGACTTCCTCGATCGGGTATCGGCGGTGACGGTTCTTCCTCCGCCGAGACAAAAGCGGCAGATATGACATTAGAGATCGAAAGAGACGGAATCGGCACGTTCGATTGAACGGGGAAATTGATTTCAGGTGAGGTCGAACGACTACTACGAGAATATCGACAGAACCAAGAGCTAGTACGAAATATCGGGGCCCATTTCTATCAGATCATCTATCCAGTACAATTACGGCATCACGAGAAAATGGGGATATCCACGAGAGAAGTCAGCGTATCCAAGGTAATTTGATTTATCCGAAATTTCGGCTACGGGGATGAAGAAGATTCGACGATCGTTGATCGAGGAAAATTTTCTCACGTTTCTAGTTTCCTCAAAGAGGATACGGAGAGGGTGGATATCAAAATTCGAGAGGCAGAATGAAAGTAAGTCGAACGATTAACGGAGATAGGGGGAAGCGTTCGAAAACGCTTAACCAGACGTAACGATAGTTTCCTTCGATTTTCAATTTTCAGACGGGGAGACATTTTCATCGGACGTCCCTTTTGATCAAGGCCTTTAATCATAAATTTCGCCTAGATTTAGAATTAAATACGTAAGTGACAGCATGACGAGAACGTAATCAGGTTTCTCGAGATACGAAGATCCTTTTTATATGTACGCTTTTACCTTCCGTCCGTCTCCTGTCCGCTTCTTATCCGATCGCAACTTACCATCCCCCGTCTAGAGGGTGTGCTTGATCGAGGCGATTCTGTGTTACAGGCAACTTCTAGCTCCGAATATTATGCAAAAAGACTATTTAGCCGACGGCGTGGAACAAAGTTCAAAACAGGTAACGGACACGTTCGAATCAACGTCCGGGAGTTTATCGTTTCACTGTCAACTCTTTTTCAGGAGATAGAGCATTGCTACTATCACGGAACCGTGAGGGATTATCCAGGAGCTAGCGCTGCTTTTCACACGTGTAACGGTGTCAGCGGTGTTATTCATTTAGGCAACGAGACATTCGTCATTCATCCATTTTATGGCGGCGATCTATCGGTCAGTTTAACTGTTCCTGAGAGATTTTACTATTATTTTTCTATTCTAAACGCGTTGACTGGCTCAGATTTTCAATTTGAAAATTCGGGTACCCGGGTACCCGGGTCTCGGGTCGGGTAATAGTCGAGCGCGCTCGAGTAATGATCGGGTCCGGTTGGATTTCGAAAATTTGCCCGTCATATTTTCTTCGGGTACTCGGGTCTTGGGTCGGGTAATAGTCGGGCGCGTTCGAGTAATGATCGGGTCCGGTGGGATTTCGAAAATTTGCCCGTCATATTTTCTTCGGGTACCCGTCATTTTCCAAATTATTAATCTAGAAGCTTAAATTCGTAAATTAATCATCTATACCCTTAATATAATAATTAATTTTAACATGTCTGATCATATATGTCCAATTCCACTGAACCAGTCAACGTGTTACATTTACCCGATACACTTGTTACCTCCGGTTAAAAAAACACGATTTTTCATTGAGCACTCGAAACGTTCGAACTAACTGAAAACGATTTAAAGGGTTAACGAATAGCACGAGAAATAATTTGCCTGGCGGTCGGGCGAAAAAACGTGGAATCAAAGAGGTACTTTGTTGAAGCGAATCCTGTGAAGCCGTTTCGAGGACTGCAAACACGTCGCGTTCTTTGGATCCATTTCGGTTTCGTCGCCGCGACAGACGAACCGAGAGGATCGCGTTAAGCAGATTCGTCTGGTAAATCGGTACGGTTGTTCGACACAGCTGTTCGTACGCGCTAGTTAGACCGGAACCGATGCCAGACTCGGAATCACCGAGGCAGGGTTAATTTCTTACGAGGCTCGTGACGAATTTCCTCTTGCCGAGAATCGTCGTCTTGTTTGCTCGTCGAGAAAACCAGGTCGTCGTTGAATATCGAAACGCGTCGAGGTTGGTTT
Organism: Osmia bicornis bicornis; assembly: GCF_907164935.1. NCBI lineage: Eukaryota > Metazoa > Arthropoda > Insecta > Hymenoptera > Megachilidae > Osmia > Osmia bicornis. The sequence continues at coordinate 6,670,707 of NC_060231.1, forward strand.
GGAAATTTTGTAACCGGCTGCGTCCTCCGCGAAACAGGACCAGTCAAGTGGAGACGTTGTTTTTCTATGCATGAGCTGCGCCCTCGTTATTATTCATGAAAACGTCTCGAGGTAAGAACGGGGCGAAGAAAAGGAAAGTAGAATCTCGCGAACTCGTTCATTTCGAATCGTGGGATAATAATTAAGAAGAAAAATGGCAGGGACTACCGTTAATCGAGTAGAGATAGAACGAGGCGGCGTTAAAAGCGGGCAGCGAGCTCCTCGATGAATGTTAACTATATGCAGACCTCTCTTTTAGCAGAAACATCCTCACGTTATATTTGAAACTCGAACAAAGGCTAACAAAGGCTGCGCTAACTTGGGGAACCTTGAGTGGCGTGCAAAGAGCCGCCGGCAGAAGCATGTTCTGGGGCTATCGGAGACCCCTTCCGATCGATACAAGAGAGACGTCCGTGAAACAACCAAATACATCGAAACTGCCATCATTATCGATAAGGCTATGGTATAGTAATTTTATTCCTCGCCATCTCCTTTTATCCCGGGGGCAATGCTATCGTATCGCTTCGTTCCCCTATCGGTCCCCCGATAGTCGATAGACGGAAGTTACGCGAGTGCCAATCATCGGCATAATCGTTAAGAGCAAAGAGCCGTCCGGGTCGTTTACGAAGTTTCGTGGCAGCCGAGCGTCTGGGAAACTCCCTGGTACGATGCTCGACATACCGATTTAACGATAATCGTTATCGAAGCTTTAAACGAATCGATACGATCCTTCCCGGTGTCGTAAATAAAAGATCGGTACATGATCGAACTAGACACAGAGGTAAGGAAAACTGAAAGGAAACGTTCTTTTTCCCTATGTTCAGTTCGAGAAGAGGAACGGTAGCACCAGAGCGGAGGTTGTTCACGATGCCATCCAAGTCGCCAATATCGCAGATTTGGTGAGGACCGTTAATTAACCCGATCGTGGTACCTGGATCTGATCGAAGTTAATCGTATCGTTTCACATTTCCAGTATTTCCGTACGTTAAACACTAGAGTCTCAGTCACATACATCGAAACCTGGCAGAGCATGAACCAGGCGGACATCAGCAAGGGTATGGACATCAGCATCGCTCTGCGGAATTTAAACGACTACACGGTACGAAGGATGTACCAGGTGGACGAAGATACTACCCAACTTCTCACGTAAGTATTCTGATAGAGGGATTATCGATTGGCTTATAAAATATCCCTACTTTCCACGCAGGGGTGAAATATTCGCGGGTGGAGAATTGGGGATGGCCGAGTATCTGACCATCTGCAAACAGAAAGCCGTAGGAATCAGCGTCGATTTGAACGTGTACGAACCTCATCTGTTAGCCGGCACTATGGCTCACATGATTGGGCACAATATCGGCATGGCTCATGACGATAGAAGTTAGTTTCGATTTTGATTATACGATTTATGAGATTTGGGAAACGTTGGAATGATTTTTCAGGGAGCGAATGCATCTGCCGCGACTGGCACGGGTGCATCATGGCTCAGTCGATCGTCGGATTGGAAAACGTTCAACCGTACAAGTTTTCCGAGTGTAGTAAAATGGATTACATAGATTCGTTGAGAGCCGGCAAGGGGTTTTGTCTTCTTAACAAACCGAACGAGGTAAGTAGGAGGAAAGGGGCGGTAAGAGGATCGCGGCGAAACGAACCGCGAACCGCTTTTCAAGCTGGCGAGAAAGTAAATTAGCGAATAGCTGGAGGAGGATTCTGACTTACTTTCTTGTTCTGATTCTGAGGAGTATTTCCTAGTAGCGATAAGGCCCGATCCGCTCCGACCTCGCCCAAAGCGGTCCGACTCGCCGCGATCCTCACCCGACTCCACTCGAGTCGACCCGACACGATTCTTATCCGATTTATCCCCACCTCGCCCGAACCGGTCCGACTCGACGCGAACCTTGCCCGACGTAACCCGACCCCACTCGAGTCGATCCGATTTCCCCCCACCTCGCCCGAACCGGTCCGACGTAACCCGACCCAACCTAACCCAACTCCTCCCCACCCTCGATCCAAGACTCGAGTGCCGAAATTTTCCAATATACCTAACTTACTCTAAATATCGCTTTTTGCTTCCTTTCTATGGCGACAGGTGGAAATGAGGACATCTTGCGGGAACAAGGTGATCGACGACGACGAGGAATGCGACTGCGGCTCGATCGACGAATGCCCCAAGATCGACCCTTGCTGCGATCCAATCACCTGCAAGCTCACCTCCGAAGCGGAATGCGCGAGCGGTCCTTGCTGCAGCAATTGCAAGGTAAAATACTGAAGAAATTCTTAGGATACGTGACACGGGAATCTTTCCTGCTTCGTCACATCCCTAATCCCACGATTCGCTTCACCGTCGGGTCCGGAGCCCGGTTCTATCGGCAAAGAATCTTGGAACGTGCCGAACGTACCTGCTGCGAAAGATGTACGTGCTCGATAACGAGAAATACAATAAACGCGTGGAATAAACGGAAAAAAAAGCTCTTTCCAGTCGAGTGTAAATAGAGAGAAAGGTTTAACCCGACCTGGTGTGTTCTGTAAAAATGCAGTTGCTGAAACGAGGCGTGGTGTGCCGGGATTCGACGAACGAGTGCGACCTGCCGGAAGTATGTTCCGGCGAGTCGGGCCAATGTCCCGTGGACGTTTACAAGAAGAACGGTATACCTTGCTCGAACGATCAAGGATACTGTTTCAACGGCGAATGCCCGGCGTTGAATCTACAATGCGATCAAATCTGGGGATACGGTGGCGTGGTAGCCGACAAACAGTGCTTCGAGCAATTTAATTCCAAGGGCTCGCTGACTGGACACTGCGGCACCGACGCTTCCGGTCACTACATTAAATGCGAGCCAGAGTGAGTAAACTGAATTACGTTCGACCGATGGTTACGACCGAGACGATCGATTCTCCCTCGTTCCTTAGAAACGTCCGTTGCGGCTCGCTTCAGTGCCAACAGGGTAGCAAACAGCCGGTGATGGTCGGTATGGATCATTCGAGGACCATCATCTCGATAAAGGGGAAAGAATACGAGTGCAAGTAAGTGGTACCCTTACGTTTCCAATTAAGATCGAATTAATTAAACCAATTACGTGTTTCGAATGAAAGATCGACGACCGGGAAGGTGGAGGGATCGGAGATGCCGCGCATGGGTTTGGTTCGCGACGGCACATCCTGCGGCGACAATTTGGTAAGTTTCCTTATAATCCTCCCTATCCGTGGTTAATTAAACGAAACTCCGTGCCACTTTTCGGCTACGATACCCGGGACGCGGATTCGTCGTAGCTGTAAAACGGATTATGCAAAGTCGACAGGGAACCGTGTATACCGTGTTAGCCGGTGGCACAGCGAGCAAACAAACCTGTTTACCTTCGATCTATATACGTGTCGTTGGGCTTAGTAAAACGAGCCGAATAGAACGCGGATGAAAGTTTGTCAAACGGTTTCGGTAACTTGCGGGTGTTCCAGATTTGCGTGAACCAGACATGCACCAGTCGATTCCCGCTCATAGACAAAGAACACTGTCCCAGCAATCACAACAACAACGAGTGCTCGGGAAATGGCGTAAGTAGAAGAGCAAATCACGTTTCTCATCGCTAGGGAACGAGTTGAAAATAACAGCGAATTCTTCTACCAGGTGTGCACAAACGCGAACAAATGTTACTGCTATCCAGGATGGAGCGGACCGGATTGCTCCATCGTGCAGGAAATACCGACTCACCCGCCCACTACGTCTAGCACCGAATCATCGGGTAAAAATAGTACTGATCCTAAATTGGTGAAGAAAGAGACCCCCTACGGTAAGTTGTGATTCGTTAACGACCGTCCAATTTTCCACGATTGTCGAGGGAGAAATCGAAGCTCATTCGCTTCCATTTCTTACCGACCGAATAATTTAGCGATAGATTATAGATTATGATACTATTTGCGCATAATAATCGCACGGTACGGTGGAGAAGCTTGCCAAATGCGATATCTCTGCGCGACGGACCAGGGAGAAGCGCCTTAATATCATCCTTATGGACTTAGAAAATAAATACAAATTCTTTCTTTATTTTAAAACAATGGTAATAATGGTAAAATAAATATTACTCGCCCTCCTCCCAGAGATATGCTAAACTAAATAAAAGTCGAGGCTGATTAAAGATTGACCTGTTCTACTGATTCAGCGAAATTCTACCGTGCCCTGTGATCTTTAAAGACAGACATTCTTTCGATCATTCGGACGTGATTCGCAATGAGACGAACAATCGTCCCCCTATTTCCCCGTCGGGATAGCCGACTGATTATTTGGGGCCATACCAACAGCTGTGCACATATGATTCGATGTGTTCTCCGTACATACGTATATATATAAGACGGGTATATAAGCTTACCTATCTTCACTTTCGACTCCCACCGAGAAATAAATCGTACCCCTCGTTAGGCTGCAACCAGCCGTTAATGCTTTGTTCCTGCTTTCGAGCGAAATCGATCACGAGAATATCGTCGATGGGAGTTTTCTTCGAATCGTAATCTATTTCGTTCGAGACGAGCGATGCGATTTGTCATTGAATTTCGTTTTTCGACCAAGCTTACGCGGTCCAAGAGAAGCCAGAAGGGATGCCTCTAAAATTTTATTTTATTTTGCCTCTGCGGGCCTTAAGGGTAAATACACCCCTGGAACCAGGGGATGATTGAATAGAGAATAAGAAACCGCGTAATCTTGGTCCCGTTGCGTTTCAGGGACGATGTTGGGAACGGAAAATGTTCGCAATCTATTCAGGGATACTTCAGCTCGTGAAAGAAATTGTTCTTTTTCGAAAAAATTCTAGCGTTTCGTCCTTGAAAAGATTACAAACACGCGGATTAAGTCGTTCGATCTGGACACGCGTAGGTTACGAAATAATTGGTCGTTTCAGAAGCAACTAACAACACTCTTAGCACCGGAGCGATGGTATTAATCCTGGTCGGTGTGGTGAAAGCAGTCTTCATTTGTTTTGCACTAATGGCTATTTGCTACAGGTACAGTAGCAAAATAAAAGTTGTTGAGTGGATTCGAGCAACGCCTGTGTCGTTGTCAAGTAATACGTGGCTAGCTGGATGATGAGGCATCGCACGCGGCCATCAATTGCTCTCATAATATTGATTCATCTTAGCCTACTTACTCGATGTTCGTTTATGTATATATATATATATATATATACGTGAATATTATATGCGTACATCTTATACATATATATATATTTATATACAGGGTGGGCCATGTAACTGTTTCAGCTGATAACTGAATAAAATGTCAAAGGAGAAAGATAAATGGTTCGAAGAGTACTGAAAAAAAAGTAGAAAGAAGAATGAGCCCAAAGAGAAAGTAAGGGAGAAAGAGTTTAATGTTTAAAGTTTGGAAAATAATTTATTTTTATGCCATGGTATATACTTTTTTAGGCAGATCTAACAGGGGAATCAATCTGTGCAAAAAAAATATGCAATTGTTAATTACACGTGCACTGTTTGTATTTAAAAAAAATCTATTGTAAGGTCCTACGGATGTAGTACTCTTCGAACCATTTATCTTTCTCCTTTGACATTTTTTCATGAATGCGTTAATAACGGAGTTATCACCTGGAACAGGTGCATGGTCCACCCTGTGTATACATGTATACAGGGTGTCGTGTAACCGATTGCTGTTTTTCTATGCTAATTAATTAGAAACACGATTTGAAGATCGTAGTATCGGATAGTATCGGATAGGATCGGGTAATGGCTAACATTTCACAATTAATATTCCCTTCTAATAACTTAATTAACATTTTTTCTAATTAACTCGAGGTTGGTCAATCAGAGTTACAAGACAGCCTGTATATCCTACTGTTTCTTCGATGGTGTGCTCTGAATGTGCTCGTGCTCGCATAGCGCGTTTTGAATGATCACGATGATCGTGACTATGCTGCACGAGCGAGACGGATCTATACTGTCGCACACCGAGGGACGAGGAGCGGGTCAAATATATTATCAGGAATCCCACGAATTTCAATGAAAGTCGCAACGACGCGAACGCTGCATCGTCCCTTAGAGTGTACGATACCAAAACGCCAATGTGCCAGCTGCTTGTATGCCCAATAAAAGCATGAACGAGGCTAATTAGCGTGAGACTAAAAAAAAGGAGAAAAAAAAATAATAATACGTCGTCCCTTCGTACCGTTCGCGACAAATGAGAATATATCTATAAAAGGAAAGACGAATGAAAATCGGTTGAAAATCGACCTCACGGATGCTCGATTTGCGACGACGGAAATACCAAGAAAATATATAATACATATATCCTTAGTAATACAGAATCTAACAGTGTCATATATCTAAACTTTTAAACAAGAACATAGGGAACGTAAAAAGAATGGTTCGCACCGATCGTATCGAGGAGATTTTAGCGAACGATCGATGTTCTGTACCATTGATAAAAAAGAAAAAATAGGGGGAAACTTCCGAAAGGCCCCCCCACCCCAGGACAAGCAAACTTTGGATTTATAGTAATTGAGGGACGAGAAATCGAATGAGACCATTTTCAGAAATGGCAAATAAACCATTCTCGAGATATACAGGGTGTTCTAAAAGTGTGGGACCCCGTATTATCTCGATAAGAACGCATTTCCACGGAAAATGAGTAACCTAACCTAACCCTAACCCTAACCTAACCCTAACCCTAACCTAACCTAACTTAGTAACCTCAATTACTATAAATCCGAAGTTTGGTTGTCCTGAGGTGAGGGTGGGCCTTTCGGAAGTATACCCAAAACTAGAAACAATGAAAAATACGTCTATATATGTATATGTATATGTGCTGATTCTGGCTTCTCTGTTTCTTGTCTGTTTCTGTCTGTCACTGCCATCTCTGTCTGTCTGCATGCTGTGGGACGCTCGGATACGAAAATATAAATCATCCTTGTACAATGGTACTCTACTCGATCATCTTGATACGAAACATTTGGATATCAAACGATATCTTAACGCGACCCACCCCGACGACGACGGCGATAATAAATACGATGTAACTAACTAACTAAAACTAACACGTCTGATCGTCACAGAGAACTACCACGGCTCTAACACTGTATTTTTAGTTGGTATGCTCATGTCGGTGGTAGGGGGTGTTTTCATAGTATTTGCTCTGATGGCTCTCTGCTACAGGTCAGTCGTAGTACATAAAAACTACTCCCTCTGTCTCAGGTTAGTGTGCAGAAACATACACGTAGAAGAAAATTTTTTTTCCTATTGCTTATATATGTATATATATATGCACATATGTACATATATATATAAAAAAAAAGAATTGTACCTATAAATCACGTTCACGCCTGGTACATACATATATATTTACATGTATATCTTTAGAGTCCGTATTCGTATTTATTTATTTATTTATTGGCTTACTTGTGTATATTCACTTTTCTACGTTCCGTCTACTTATTTCTTATTTTCTATCTATCTCTATCTCTCTCTCTCTCTCTCTGTATTATCTATTTTCATCGGCCATCGAATCGGTGGATGCGCCGTGCGAATAAAAAAAAAAAAAGATAAGAGAAAGAAAAATGCGCAATAAACTGGCAATATATTATTTTTTTCGCAACGAAACCTTCTCAAGGTTTCGAACACCGATAACTCGTCGCAACGAACAGAGACGATCGGAGTTTCAGCTGATCGAAGGAAATCCGCCGGCTATTTCCGGGACAACTGATCGTTGCTACGATTATGCACATGCAGCTTGGGCAAACGAGAATCCGATAGCTTTCGCAAAATCGGCTGTGAAAAGTATCAGAGGCTTCAGCATAATTCGCGATCAGAGTCGCCGGGTTACCCCAGTGGCGATGATTAACCCCTTCGCTTGCTACCTTGCACAATTAAGGGAAATTTTAATAAATTGCGCGAGGTGACAGCAGGGTGATAGAGAAAAGAGCTTTGCCTATGGAACGCGCTTCGCTACGATTATTATCGAAATAATTTCTCTCTCTGTCTATCGTTTCATTTTGAAGTTAACATGTTTGGTTGTCACGGGTACTGCAGTGGAAGGCGATACCACACGAGCGGCTGTAAGGCCAGCTGCGGGTGTTACCATTCGAATGGTTATCTCTTTTCGTTCTAATGCATGCCCACACGATTCCTTAATTGAGCCCTGTAGTTGCGCCAGCTTCGCTAGCTTCTACCATCCCATGGAAATTATCGAAACACGTACGCACGGTATGTACCGATGTGATCGATCTTTGAACTCTGATCGAATCTCGGGGTTCGTTGTTGTCAAATCTTGTCGGAACAATGGAAGCATCTAAGGGGACGTACCGTGCATACCTGTAGTAAAATATCGCACACCACTGTGCAGGGTGTTCCATGAAACTGGGATCAGTTATAAGTAAAATGGTAAAAAATAGGAGGAAAAATGGCGTCGATAACCGTCTTTTTATTCTCTATAAAAAAGTACTGGGGTACCTGGGTCGAAAATTGATCGATTCGAAAGATGGGAAGTCTCTCCCAGAGATATCTTTTTAATTAATTCATTTTCAATCAAAGTACTTCAGTAGTTTTTGTAGAGAATAAAAATATGCAGAGATTGATGTCAAGAGAAGTAAAAAATTGAAAAAATAAATTTTTGCAAACTGGAGAACTTTTAAACTAATCAATTTTCAATCAAAATATCTTGATACATTTTTGTAACAAATAATAAAATGCAGAGATTAACACCAAATTCTATTTTCAAAAAAAACGAGATTGACCTTGAAATATTTTTGTCCACTTCCGGTACCAATGTATGCCATCGACGCACCATTCGACGCCATTTAAATTTCGTCGATTTTATAAATAAAAATTTGCATGGGACACCCTGTAGTTTCACAGAGGGACGACTACGATTCCTTCCGATTCGATAAGATTGCAAAATCGATGAACGATACCGTTCAACGATTAATTAAATTCGTTCGCAGTCTCCCTCCCTCCGCCAGCTTGCATGAGCTTCGAAATTTTCACAAGTTTTTTCTCTGGTTGTACGTACCGCGAGCCTCGCACCCTCGTAATCGGCGAATTTCTCGCAGAAGGAAGAGCACCGTCCAGAAGTACGACCAACCGTACGGGAAGAAAGCACCGCAGAAGAGCTACAGCGAGAACCATCGTCCGGAACACGCGATCCTGGACGACGTGAACAAGATCCTAACGTCGAACAGTATGCCTAATTACAGGTATGACGTAAATCTCGTAGCATAATCATCGATCGATCAGGCTAGATACACGTGGTCGCGTTCGTTAGATCCGATCGACATAAAATTCTTGTTTCTCCTTTCTCTGTTAATAAAAATAATTAAATGCTGCTTGGTAAAAAATAAAAGCAGGGAATCGAGAAACGAGATTCTAAATTGTCGTTCTAAAACGAAGACAAGAAATTGAAATTTTTTTTTTTTTTTTAAATATTTTTTTCTTAAATACTGCTTTTAAGAAACAATCTAGGGAAGACCCCTGCAGCTAGTGTTTGAAAAATATGAATAAAGGATCCATTAACGATCGCCAAAAGACACATATCGCTTCTACTTATTATACATTGGTTATCCATTAATGTTTTGCGTTACACGAATTCATGTCACACGACATTCATTCGACATCTACAGAATCATTCGACGATTCAGCGTTGCTTTAACCGGCTGCAAGATAAAGTTTCTTCACTTTAGACGCGTTCGATCGATCGGATTGGTGGTTATCTATCAGCGACGTGTCATCTTCTTCGTCGTTCGACGGAACTCGGGGAATCTTCCTCGATATTTCGCCTTCTTAAAGCGGCAAAGAATTCCTTTAATATCGCCAGCTCGGAAAGCGGAAGCATAGGATACTTCCTAGCATAGAAATAAAGTCCGGATACATTCGTCCGAGGAATTTCCTTTCCGAGCTTTGAAAATTCGTTTTCCGATTGTCGAGGAAGATCAAAAGAGACGCGAACGACGGACCAGGAAGACGCCCCGTCGTAGTTATTCCGAGAACACCATCCTAGACTGCTTTTTAACCCTTTCTGGTCGGTACACTGGTCTTTTATTTCTTTTCCTTCTCTCTGTGTGTGTGTTTTCTTTCTCTTTTTTTTTTTTCTTTTTCTTTTCAAGGAACTCGTTGAAACTAACCGCAAAGGGTTAAACACTCGTGAGATAGCCGCGGCATGCCTATATTAGTATATTTCTAGCCGCAGCGACAACCAGCGCGTGGTGTTTCGATCCCCGAATAACGTCACCACCGCAGACGGGCCAAGACTCAAGTAAGTCTCATGTGTCTCGCCGTTATGTCACCATAGTTGATCGATCGATTCAAAACTCAGTACACTAACCCAATCGTCAACGAAGCAGGCCAGCTTTATTCTTGCGCTTAACGCTTTGACGATCGGTATTATCTTTCTACGATCAATTTCAAATAACCGAAGTGCAAAGCTTTGAGACCAGCGGTATCTTAATTTCCTTCGTTTTCTTCATTTTCTTATTTCGTTTTTTATTTCGCTGCCCTGCCTCGTTTCGCTATCTCCAAGGGACCAAATATGGCCCGTTCGTAGCACGAAGAAAGATATCCCCTAGGAACGCGTAGCTGTGTCCTCGTTTAAGGAAATATCTTTCGCGTGCAATCACCGACACTGTACACTTACACCCCCGCAGAGGAAACCGTGCATACGTACACTCGCGGACAAAGGGCTTCCCTAGGGAAAATGACGATACGGGGGAAAAAAGAATTTTCAAAATTATTATTATTAAATATGATTTTTAATTATTAAATATTGTAACCCTTTCCCTACAATTGTCATTCTCCTCGGGAATGCCTTTGGGAAACGGTGCAACTTTCCTGGGGAGAACCGTCTTCACCGCGAGTGTACAGTGCGCGATAAGACACGATAAAACGAGAATCAATTTGTAAACGTGACACTGTTTAAGAGCACTTGTTGATGAGGAATGCAGCAGTAGCGATTTATATACATATATTCGGTACAAATCGAAGAAAGTACAAAGAGGAACACGGTTTCCGTTATCAGTGATAACGAAACTTCCTGCACTTTTGTGTTTCCTTTTCCTTTTTATCTTACTTACTTTCTTTCGTTTCGTTCTTTCATTCGTCGATATATCTCGGATGATTTTCTGTTGCAAAGAGAACAAAGTCCGAGAGAATTTTTTAGTATCGCATAACGGCACGATGCATTTGGCCCAATGTTGTTCAAGCAACGTCCGAGGTGGGCATATTTCGATTATTTTCTACGAACAACTTGAATTTCTTGTTATATTCGTATACTCGTATCACCCATTCGTTCGACGGATTAACAGGCTTCATTTTCTCGCAAACATACGATTTCATTATGTTTCTTTCCTCTTCTTTTTCTTGATTTCGTTCTTCTTTCGCCAGTTCATTGATCGTGTTACATTTCACGATATGTTTCCATATTTCATCGTATGTCTGATACACACACGCTGCGGTCCAGTAGACGTGATGGAAATGCATGAGTAGAAGTAATTTTGATTTCTTCACTCTGGGCACCGTATAGCATGCTGAGTTTTATTTCGAATGCAACGCACAATCGTGTCGGATCCTCGACCGAGCATGCTTCCTATGTTTCTTTCGTAGAACGTCCATTTTGCAAAACAATGAAAATACTGTGTTGACAAATTGTCAGATGAAAAGTACACGAAATCGTCGTTCACTCTTGATAGTTGCACTCGGGGATCAAGCTGCTCTTCTTACGATAAAATAAGGGAAAGGAGGTTCTTCCTCCTTTAAAATATCGACTGACCATCCCATTGTTATAAAATTTAGAAATTTAAAAATTTTTAAATAAACAAAATCAAATTTAAAAATCGAGTAAAAAGACAGCTCTGAACGTCGAGTGTGTACGATAAATTTAAAGATCTTCCTTCGAGCTATCAGACGAATACCGAATGGTTTTCTTTTTTCCATCCACATTTGCAGGGATCACAGATCGCAGGCGAAGAGGCTTGCTATAAACGAGGTGGACGCGGTTACGAGCGTAGAGGAAGCGGTCTCTTTCATTGATCTACCGAATCATCCCACGAAGAAGGGAATTTTAAAGAAACACCCTGATTACGGTATGAGCCGTAAAATGCACCTCGAGGGAAGGTGCAACAGCTCGAACGGCGAAGTCTGGGTCAATCGAGACCCAAACTTATAAAATAAATATACAAGGATATTAGGTTAAAATTAAATTAAAGAATTTCATATGTTAGTAGAATAATTTCTAAAGGAACAGTGTAAAATTTAGGAAACGAGAATATGAAATTGGGACTCTCTCCATGGTCCGCCATCCAAAAGTTAATCAACGCGCGATATAAATAGCCTAAAGCCAAATTAAAATGTAATTTTAAAAATAAAGAGTAACGGTATAAAATTTAGGAAATGAAAATGATATGAGATTAGGCCTCTCTCCATGGTCCGCCATCCGAAAATTTTCAGATCGAGCTGTTCGCATCGACCTTTTGCCATTTACCCAACACGCGATTAAAGACGGAAAAATATTGAATTTGTTAATGAAAATGACTATCCTAACAGGTATCGAAGGAGGCACGGTGGTCGAATTGGAACGCACGTTGGACCGACTGAACGGCTACCACGAGGGTATCATCGAGGCGTTGAGGAACGCGGAGAGTCATCGTGAATTGTCGGGACCACCGTTGGTCAACAGGAATTTGATCGACCAGGAGGCACTGCACAAACCCCTGTCGGAATGCAGTTACCCGGACCCTTATCGCAAAGGTCTCGACCGACAAGAGCACATGGAGAACCAGGCGGACGAGGAGGACGAGGAGGAAGAGGAGGAGGAAGAGGACGAGAGCATGCTGCCGTGCGGTACGATTCGCATACGAAATCTCGAGGACATAATAAAACAACTGGAGCGTCACACAACAAGGAACATAAGTCGTTGCAACTCCGACGACATCCGGATGTCCGAGAGCGAGGCCGATCGCCACTACAGAATAGATTCGTCCGTTTGTAGCGAGTCGTCCCAAGGGTAAGAACTGATGCGAAATAAGCGCTTCCGGCCTGCTTAAGTTTAACTTTTATCGACGTTCTCATCCGCTTCTACCGTTCTCGATCGTCGTTCTTTTCGCAAAGCTTTCGATCGCGGCCGAGTTTAACCCTTCCATCTTCGTTTAACCTCGGCCGCGATGAACACGTTACATCGGTTATCACGCGTATATCAATTCGGCGTTACGGTAATCGATTAAATCGGTCCTTTCTATCCGATACTTTCTTTCATTCGCTCTACTTACTCGATCAAACATCTTATACACGCTGGCACAAACTCATCACTGTTACATCTACTACTACTCTTATTATTATTACTGTTATCGTTGCTTACCTTTTTTCTTCTCTCGCCAATTCGTTTTGTATCTTCTGCTTCCATACTTGCGCATATTTACAGCTGTCGGACTGGGTGAACCGGACGGTTTTTCGTTAACAATCGTAGTAATTAGCGTAGTTACCAGCCGTACTATTCTCGATATAATCCACCAGCATCGTCGGACCGCGGGTACGTTTCACGATTGAACACATGCAGAGTCTGTTTATACCGTGTCCCTTTGACTATCGGCTTCAACTGGATCGCTGGAATAAGAGAGGGTGTTACAACGTGCCTACTCGTTTCATTTATCATATTTACATAATGTTGCTTGTGTTTCTTTGTTCCAACCTTACCCCTGTCTCTCGACGTACCAATGAAACGCCGAAAGGCCGCGTCCATCTAATTGTCCATTTTATCTTTCCATCGCCCGTTCGGTTAGCCTGCAATAGAAATTAGGTGTCAGAGAGCTTAGGACGGCAACGAGGTGGCGACGAAAAAAAAAAAGAAAAAAAAAGAAATGTTAAATCGCGTGACCGAAAGCTGAGAAATTTTAAAGAAACTTATACGATTTCCTACGTAGAAGCAGAAGGTGTAGCCGCGCCCGTGACGATACCTACGGTAGATATTGTCAGCCATCGTCTCGAAGTCCTTACGGCACCCATCAGCTCGTTCAACACCCCCATCAAATGCACAAGGAGGAGGATATCTATGAAACTGCCGACCCTGACAGAGGCTCAAATACTAGGGGTGAAACGCCCGATAGTGAAAGGTATCGCTGATTCTTTCAATACGAAACAAAAACGGGCTTAGTAGTTAAAGAGAGAGAGACGTTTTTAAACGTGGTAGTGATACGTCGTGGTTTCACGTTCGATCAAAGATCTCTCCGTCGAATTCCTGAAAAGTCTTTCCCCCTCACCGCTGATAGTTCTCCGCTGCCGCGATTAGTGTTGGGAATTCGACGATCTCTCCTCGGCTTGATGTCTGAAAGCAAAGAAAGAAAAATTAATACATTCCCATCACTATAGTGAACGCGTATTCAGATAAGGATCGGTGCATGTCCGGAGGAAAGCGACGAGGAGGTTCGATAAAAGAAACGCGCATCCCCAAACGTCGAAACGGAATATAAATAGACTCGGCATATACTCCTTGTCTCCTTTCGACAAAAATTCGAGAGTCAACGTTATACCGAGTTTCCACGGACCAGAAAGAGCGAACCGTACCGACAAAAATTCAACACATCAACTTTTCGCATGCCACTTATACTGTTTTAGCTGCTTGTGTGCGATGCGCTGTGAATGTGCTGCAAAACAAACGCGCGAGGGACACGTGTTTCTTTCAGCGTAACACGGTGGCGATAGTGGAAACTTGCGCGGAACCGCGGCCGTCGTCCAAACGGAAACGCTAGAAGCAATAACTGCAGCAAGTTTTGTTTTTTTAGAATGAAATTTAATTATACGGAGAGGAATGATATGCGGTTTACGACGCGCTAGAACGATCCGCACTTATCCTTATCTGAAGGTTTCCTTTCCTATTTCAAATTACGGAAGTGTGATGATACGTTCGTAGCCGCAATTGCAAGGCTTCGCACGTGCGCAATGGTTTAGAAAGCTTTCTATGTACGTAACACGTTAAACACCCGTACGTGTACGCGTTATCGTTCATTCGGTTGATCGAGTTTTATTAAACGGACGCCGGATAACGCGTGGACGTACGGCACGCATTTAGATTGTACTAGGGACAAAACGGGCGTAACGCAGCCCGAGAAGGTAAGTAATTGATAAAGGGAAAGGGTAGGGGGATATAACGATTAGAGAAGCTAGAGATACCGAAGAAAGCGTTGGTCCGCGTATGCAGCATTAGTGGTCGTGGAATAGATCCAATGGGCTCGTGTAATCTTGTTATTTTCTAGTGATGCATTTATTCAAGCTCAACAACAACTAGCCCGATGGACGAGTGAGGACGGAGTGCAACACCGGCCACCGCAGCAGCCGCCGCCGCCGCCGCCTCCACCGCCGCCACCTGCGATCACCGGTGGTACGGTGCCGTTGCTGCAACGCCGTCAGTCTCAACGAGATTATCGTCAGCAACAACAACAACAACAACAGCAGCAGCAGCAACAGCAGCACCATCACCACCATCAGTCGCAGCAACTGCAGCAGCAGTCGTCGCAACAACAGCATCAACATCATCAACAAGAACAAGAACAACAACACCAACTGCCGGTGGAACAACTGCCAATACAGCAGCGCGGCTATTATCCATCCCCGCTCCACACTGACAACGGTCTCGACAACGACGAGACTGAAAATGCTCAATCCCACCAAAAACAAATGCTCCCCGACGTTCGTGGAATCGATGTTAATCACTTGCCTAATATTAACAAATGCCCACTAGACGATAACTTTAGTCTAGATTGTAACATAAATAATGGTTCCCTTAAAGAATTAAATACCAACAACACTAGTGATAACGAAAATACTGCCCTATTGCCCCCTTCGCATTTTCCTGAGTACAAGCATTGATAATTATTAATCGATGACAGATAGTGTCCATAAAACATAGTGGTGTGATTTAATCTTGAACTCGCATTTTATACTGAATAGTGTAAATAACGATAAACTATTGATCGCAACATCAAGAACAACAAGAACAACAGCAAACAGGTATTAAATTATAATGAATTAAAATAATCTATATGAAATGTTTATTAATAAACATTAGTAAAGCGATTTACTCAAAGAAACGAGTGGCTGTTGTTTTTATACACCCTGATGCATAATATACCTGATTATGTTTTTAATTAGCTCCCGTTACGTTTCAAAAGTACCCCCATTGTTTCAAGAATATCGTGCAATACTTACATTCAATATGGCGGCTATCGGGACGCGCCAAATCGCGAATACATTCTTCCATCTTGAGTCATGCTTCTGATAAAATTCCTTCCTCTTAACTTCATATGTATTTCTATGCTTCTACAGAAAATTCTTCGATATCGTTAGAAAGGTAATATTTACTTTTCCATAGTTTTTTATCTGAAATCGAATCGAACACGTTACGTTAACACGAAGAGGGAATTAGTGAACAATTGATATTCGGTACTCACCGTATTTTCCTTGAATTATACTAATGCTTGCGATTCGATACTCTCTGACACTTTCTAGATTCCTTTTATTCTTCCTGACTCTTCCTGATTCTTCCAGCATCCTCCGGCTCTTCCCGCTTTCTCGATTCTCTTCAAAACTTTTCCTCTTCGAGAGTACTATCGAAGGCAAATCGAGATTTAGGAATCGTAGATGGCGTCCTCCGACGTACGCAACCAACTTCACGGTCTTCAAGATTCAATTTATTTACCAAATATAATTTGACATAACTCAAACTGTATATTATTTTGTATTAATTTATATAATAATACTAATAATGATGATGATGATGATGATGATGATGAAAGTAGATTTTAACGTAAAATATAAATCGCGCTCCTGTCCTTATCCTTTTATAAGCATACTTTATATTTTCGCATCGAAAGATTACAAAATTTATTTCCTCAACCGCGTACCAATGAACTAATGTCTTCGATATTAAAAAACTTTACAGTCAACAATTTTTTACCTTGATAATAATGTTTACCGATAACAATAAATGTTTCAATAATCGGGTCTCCCCCACTAAATACTGTTCTGAAGTTAGTATATCTTCGTCTCATGATTATAGTAGGTGCAATGCGAACGACGTTCACGTCAATTCATTAGTTAGTTGCACTGGAAGAGGTACTTTCTCGAGTAGCGAAAGATAATTTCAACTGGAATTACGGTCATTTATCGCCGCTTATTTAAACGTGTACCGAAATTCGAGGACAGTCTGGTCGATGATAAGTGTTGCAAAGAGAACAATCGACAGAATTGATTGACGTTACATGTACCTCCGACGAGAACATCCAAACATGCCATCGATACCGTTTGTGAATTAACTGCACGATTCATGCAGATTCGTCGTTTAATTATTAAAGATGTGCGTCAACAGAGTCTGAACCTCACCGTACGATGCAGTCCATTTATTGGACCGGGAGGTTGCTGTCTCGGGCGATATGGAATGGCATATCAAATTACACAGCATGCGCTGATCCCAACCTGAACAATCGTCGCGAAGCATCTTTCATTTCGGCTGTATGCGGTTTTCCCAAAGATTTTGCGCGAGGACGTTTGCGTAAGGGACAGTTCGGTGATGACGCTTGGTTCAGTGCCAAATTCAAGACTGTTGAAGTAATAGGTATGTCAACCTTCTTGGATCATCAATAAACTGTCAAGCTTATCTCTGTGCGTTCGCACATGACCGATAATTTGAGAGATTCCTGGAAATCTGACGTCCAGCGTTTTAGATTCTTTTCTTGATATCGGT
Source organism: Osmia bicornis bicornis (assembly GCF_907164935.1). Taxonomy (NCBI): domain Eukaryota; kingdom Metazoa; phylum Arthropoda; class Insecta; order Hymenoptera; family Megachilidae; genus Osmia; species Osmia bicornis. Next base: position 6,688,453 of record NC_060231.1, read on the forward strand.
TCTCTCCGGAGAAATTTCTTTGCTTGCAGTTCAATGAATTGTGAAATACGATTGTGAAAGATACAAAGCAGTTTTGTTATTAAATGATACAACCGGTTGTCTCTTCTAATTATTTAGGTGTAGCTGATGGAGTGGGTGGATGGCGACACTATGGAATAGATCCAGGAGAATTCTCTAGTTTTTTAATGAGAACTTGCGAAAGACTGGTCACTATGGGCAGGTTCACACCTTCTGAACCAGCTCGATTATTAGCAAATAGTTACTATGAATTACTAGAAAATAAACAACCCATATTAGGTACAAGGAGCTAATCCATTGTTTGTAGTTTTGTACAAGATATAAGAAACTAACAGACACTGTGATTGTTTTAGGTAGCAGTACTGCGTGTGTTATAATCCTCAATAAAGAGACAAGTAGCATTTATGCAGCTAATATTGGAGATAGCGGTTTTGTAGTTGTAAGAAAAGGAGAAGTAGTTCATCGTTCTTCCGAACAACAGCACTACTTTAATACTCCGTTTCAGTTGTCTCTTCCACCTCCAGGACATTCTGGCCTGGTGCTCAGCGACAGGTATCACGTTTTATCTAAACAAAAATAAAATATGATTATTAAAGAATTTATATAAAATTTCTCATTGATCTTGTTTCCGACCTAATTCTAGTCCAGAATCTGCGGATACTTCTAGTTTTGGAGTCGAAGATGGTGACGTAATCCTCCTAGCAACGGATGGAGTGTTTGATAATGTGCCTGACCAAATACTTATCACTGAAATGCGTAAAGTTCAAGGTGAAAGAGATCCTACTAAGATACAAGGAGTTGCTAACTCAATAGCGTGGATGGCTCGTAGTTTAGCGTTCGACGGCGCATTTATGTCTCCATTTGCCCAAAGTGCTAGAGAGAATGGAATTGACACTATAGGTATAAAAATAACATCGATGTTTACAACAACAAATCACGTAATCGATATCAGTCTCGATAATAGCATTCATCGTTATAACAGAATTACTTAACATCCTAATTCTCTTCGTTTACAGCGCATACGTACACACGGGTTTTAATAAAAAATATATTCCATTTATTCATAGTATACATTTTACAAATATTTTTATCTTACACATATAGCCGTCTTTCATACCTTGGTAATAAATTTACTATTGAAGTAACTTTTTGTACAGTTTAAACATCTTTTGATTCTTACAACTAGAACAAAAACCTGGTACAGATTTACTTTAATTAAAATCTTTTAATAATTGCATGTTTATACGAAAGGGAAATTAACATAGCTCTTGGATTAGTTGTTTTTTCTCATTTCAATTATGAGGAGTGTTAACAGTGTCGCGAAAAAAGAAACAAGGACTTTTAAATTAGATTATCTAACCAATTTCTTAAATTGGATTAGTGTTAATGGAATTAAAATATTAATTTGTATGTTTCAGGTGGTAAACCAGATGACATTACAGTGCTTTTAGCAACGGTGGCAATATAATAAAGTATGTACAATAGAATCTTGATCATTGTATTATAGTCCATGTCATTGCGTATATGTACCTAGTTTTACATCATTATATTCCGTTATGATAATCATTTACTATTTAAATAAATGGTTTTGTAAATCATCCTGTATCACGATCAAACTTTATTACGATCATCGTAAAAAATATTAATTTCAAAAAAAGAATCAATGGGTACATTATTTTCTCCACTGCAACCAAATTGTATACAGACAAATCTTCTGTTGTAATAAGTACAAATAAGTAGTTCCTCGTTACTTATAATGAGAATACTTTTTATATGCCACGGTAATATAATTATCTAACACTGTAATGAGTCAGAAATATCATCTGTTTATGTTGAACATTCAATAAACTAGAACGGATACAAACAATTATTAAGACAGTCCGATACTTCCCTGGAAGAACTACCGCATTGTGCGGCCTATTCACAGAGAAGAGCACATCATGTCTAGTACTTTCACGTCGTTTACAAATAATTATCACTAACAGTAAATTGTGGTTGAAAACTTAATTAAATAAATTAAATAAATGCCTGTTCAAACCCCCCAAAAAATACATAATTTACATAGTAATAATGTTAAACTAAATCAAACCATTTTATTTCATTACATATTCATATAAATAACATTTTTATCTAGTATTTACAAAACGATTATTATCTGGTTAAATCCTCGAGTCTTTTACGCCCTGGATTATTGTAGTTAAAATTGCCGAAGTCCTCTATATAATCTATGTCCTTTCAAAAAGTGATATCAGTTAACAATAATTAATCGATAAGAAGCTACAACAGGAAATGTACAACGTTAGTCCCAGCGCGTAATAAAAATACAATTCCCTATAAAATAAAAATAAACTCGTTCAGTACTGTTATAATTATTTTCCAAAAGGACACAATTTACACTTGGAAATATCTAACAGTTTTAACTACTATCTAGTAAGTTATAAATAATCAATCAATTGGAAATATTTCTTCTTTTTTTTTTTATAATGCTTTGGCTTTTTTGCTGACATTACACTTTGCCGCAATAAGTTCAACAAATATACTGATTTAGTATATGACAGAATACAATCATCTGATCAATAAAGTGAATACATCACAGTACAATGTACAACATGATATCCTAAAGACAACAAATATTTACGGCAAACACTATTATACGTAAATCTAAATATGATAGTTATCACACAAAAATATCTGTAAGAAACTTAAAAGAAAAATTTTTGTCCTTACGTACTACAAGTAACCCAATATGCCGAACTAAATTTATTCGTTTCGAATATATCTGCTCGTTAACTTTCGATTCCGATTTCCATTTATATTCAGAAACTACTAACATGAAAAAAAAAAAAAAAATGGGGAATACTGTTTTATATTTCATTAAACATTCTCTAGATTCCTTAAGCTTACATGTGTTTTATAATATTACTTTTATCAAAAAATGCCCATAAAAACATAACTGTGATGTATTCTACTATTTACAATGTTACGCATTTTTAAGCGTGGTATAAAATGTACTATTATATAACTAAAAGGGTCTAGGAATTATTTATATGAGAATAAATAGTAATATTTACATCGCTCAATTGTACGAAATCTTTATAGTAGAATCTTTTGAAATCAGGGGTTTCAATTTTATATTTTTCTATGAAGAGGAAAAATAGTACTCTTTGTTTTATGATAAATTCTCTTTCGACTAAATTTAGCATTAAATTTAAACAGGAGGTTAATGATTATGAAAATAACACTGAAAGAAATCTTACCAAAATTAATTTCAGAAGGAAATGTATATAATAAGACAATTTAAATTATTTTTACGTATGTATTTTAAATTTTGTACTTCATGAAAATTTTTGGAAATTATATGCATTACAATTTCTGAAAATAAATATAAAGGTATACTTCAAAATATTTTGTTTGTTTTTAACAATCACGTTCATAGTATGAAACAATTTTTGTATTTCTCTTCGAAAAGTCGTGGATATTAACAATGTATCACAATGTTCGATTGTTTAAGAAGTACTATTTTCATTTATAATTATTGGTATATCACTCATACAATACGTTACATAACATGTCACTAGTATGTGTAATACCAAGATTTTTTTTTTACATGAAAAATTGTAACCCCTGTATAAGCTGGAAGTCTTATCTTTTTTCATTTTATTACGAGTTCCTTCTAATATTATGCAAAATATCATGTACTTCAATTGCTTAGTATTTTTGTCGGTAACCGGGAAAATCAAGGAACGATCTTGCATACATAGCAATATAAAAGTTTACTTGATATGCCAATTGGTAAAAGATGTTTTGGAAGCAGGACCTCAGATTTAGAATTATTCCACATTGGGTTCTTGACCCCAGTTAAATCCACCAGGCCGTTCTTCGGGCGGCGGAGTGTAATCTGGATCTTCCGGATGTGCGTCAAACAAAGTCTTACTGCGAACAAGCAATAGATGAAAAGTATTTTAATAAAACGCATAACTAGTTATATCGTTATTAAAATAACTTACAGTATTTGTGGAGTCTTAAGAACACGAAAACCTCCTCTCAAACGCGGAAATACGTCTTCCGCAAAGTAATACATGTGCCCTATAGCCATACCAACGAGATCTACCCATATTGTATTACCAAGAAGTACAGAAAACCCAAGAAGCACCCAGGGTAAATATGGCGCCTATTTATAAAACATATTTAAGTATAATCTTTTTTAACTGTATAACATAAAAAATAGATAGAGAGAACTTACATGAAAGTTTAAAAGTCCAAAGAAGTTTAGTCTAACAAATGGATTTCGTCGTGACCAGACATAGACTAACATAATTGTAAATGCATGGCTCAAAAATAATAGATTAACAAAAAATGCGAATGTCTATAGTAAGTTCAGAATACTTGTGTTCAATGAAATGTATTGAATTATTTATGGTTAACATATAAAAAGTATTAAAAGATATCAAAAGGATACAATCATACATATGCCCCCAAAAATGAACATCATTACAAAATCAGACGTTCTCCTGCGAAATGATCCTTCTTCCAACATTCGACAATACCGATATGTAAAGATCATATTGAAAAGGAAATTGAAACCCATGTTTCCAAAGAACAGAAATGTTGTTATTAATCTCCATAGCTGAAACAATTTGTATTACAGTGTTAGTAAATGTAAATCAATTGAAGCTTATCGTTTATACCTGATGTAAATCATTTGTTTACCTGGTATTGTTCAATTATTAATGTAGGATTAAAATAGAGTCGAAACGGAGACACCAAATCTAATTGCTAAAATTGAAAAATAAAAATAAACTTATGGTTAAGTTTCGCGGATAATATTTTATACACGTGGAGCAATACCGTGAGAAGGGTATTTTACAAACCACTGCAAGAGTTGTGATGACACAAGCTGTTGTGTAAGCTCGTGTCACCACAGGTATTTGCATGTACTCCTGCCGGAAAGTTTGATAGGCCATTGGTGTATTGTTATGATCTTCCGTACACCTAAGGACCAATATTTTTTCCAAATTCTTCGGTTATCCTATTTATCATCACATGTTGTTCGTTACTATGCGTTATCTACATTTAATCACTAACCACATCACGACAAAATTGTTATGTTCAGTTTCGTACACGTAATACGTGAAGCTTGCCGCAGTTCAATATATCTCGATTTCGCGTCGTTATCGATAACAATTTCGTGGCCTTTTTGTATTCGCAAAGATTTAACAAGGAATAATTGTTTTAATGATTTCACGCGTTTAATAAACGTAGGTGAAAACGTAAATGCTGCGTATTTATAACTTTCGATCCCTGAATATAGCCTTCGTATAAATTAAATCGATGAACTCATCAATATTTACACGGAATACATATACAATGACGTACTTTCATACATACATACAAGGCTTCTCTGAATGCAGTGACTATAGATACACAAAGGCTTGTGTATGTGTCGTTGTTTCCTATGAAATAGGAACATTTTATGTTCTTCTTGGCAGACATGGCTAGTGGAAAAATGCTATATAATTGCCGGTTAACTTCAAGGAAGTTTATTATTCGTACAGATACCGATCCTGGCAGTACGATACTGTGTTACGGCTCCAATAGTGGACGTTGTGAAAAAAGAAGCAGTGAGTGTAAGTAATGTCAAATAATCATATAAATGTACTATAAAAATATTATTTTTAGATTAATTTTCACAGTCTAAACTGCATTAATAAGCTTTATCTTTGTTTATGCTTAGGCTGACAGGAGTTCTTGATCTTTGGTCAGAACGCTGAGTGCTCTTCTCTCTTCATATCGCTTTATTTACATGATCGTCGGCTGGGTTTCGTTTTTTTTTTTAATTTTTATTAATCCGCTGCATTGCATTTTATCGAAACATAACATTTTCTTATTTCGATGCTCTAGGTGTTTGTGTAACTACGGCGTCGCGTCCCACCGAGGTTACATTTGCATTCAATAGCGTTTCAGTTAATAAAATTGGGGTCCCATTGTTTATTGTAGCATGGGAGAAGCGGTCGGCATGTGCGTGAATCTTTCGCATCGTTAACAACTCGCTCACAATGAGTTTGAGTGTTGCTGTTATTTCGTCCAATTAATTTGATTTAGTTTGTCAGTGATCAATCATGCGATTAATTCGCTCAAAGAGATTCTCATATATTTAATTAATTCTGTCACAGCGGATGGAATTTCACTGACTTATAAGAAACATTATTCGTAATTTTTAAAAAATTATTTTTATGCTTTTTCCCGGCAGATTTTATATAACGGATTATAGAAATGGTATTATAAAAAAAAAACATCGAAACATACATATAAGTTCACTAAAATTGCATAAAAATGCATTACTTAAGATATGTAATTCTGTATAATTATTTTTTGTAATATACACATGCATCATTCTATAAAAATGTTAGGCATTTTTCTTCTTCCTTTGACCTTTTCTTTTAATCTTTTAATCGCTTCATTAATCTTACACACTCTGAGGCAACTTTATTTTTATTTTTAATTAAATATGTTTTGAAAAAATTATTAGGTAGTTTTATGATGGAAGGAGGTGGTGTACTTACGGCAGAACGCAGTCCAGCGCGTGCAAATTTGCATGTGGCTTTCACTGAAAAAGGGGAAGTAAAAGAGCGCAGAGAGAAATTTCTGACAGCTAAATATGGGTCTCATCAAATGTCCCTTATTCGTAAAAGGCTTGCAGTAGAAATGTGGTTATTTGATGAACTAGAAAAATTATATGAATCAGTTGTAAGTTAGAGATGAAATGTAACTTAATTTAAAATTTATTCATTCTGAAGATAACTTGTTAAATGAAAATATAATTTACAGAATGAAAGTGGTAAAAATCGGGAAGTTGAAATTGATATAGATGAACTTCTTGACATGGATAGTGATGAACATAGACGAAGATTTTTGCAAGTATGTATATACATATTATAACTGAAAGCTGAAAATAAAATTTATAATTTTATGAACTATTATTTCGTTTTATTTTACAGGAATTATTGGTTGATACAAAGAAACCACCGCATGATATAAATGTAAGTGTAAGGTACATGAGTCTTATTAAATTACTTGTTGCTTTTTCTTCTTACAATTCAGGACTTTGTGACTAATTTATTAATTAAAAATAGTAAAAGGTGTTTGGAGTAAATTAATACAATTTGAATGTTATTTGTTTTAGTGTTTCAGGAATAGGTTTGTAACTAACATAGATTTATATGTTTCTTTTATATGTTTCAGAAATTCATTAATGATTTACTTGAAAAAGCTAAAACACTTTGAAGAACTTCTATGTTCTTTTTAATATTTACGTGTTTGCAAGGACTTTTTTGAAGCATTAACAAATTTGCTCAGATTTGGAACGAGTCAAAGACATATTCAAGCCTTATCGAGTCGCGCACACGCGACTCAAATGCCAATTTATCATTACTTGGATTGAACTTAACAATGGGGGAAAAAGAAACATCAAATGACTCTGCACATTTTTATTGTAGTGTATATTATTTCATATTGAAATCGTATACATTAGTATCTGACTTATCTCAGTACAATGGCTAACTTCGTTAGTTATTTATGTGCGCATCGCATATCAAGTAATAAACCTCACAGTACACAAACTGCCTTGCTGTACGATCCATCCAGTGTGATGTATAGTAGAAAAGTTTGTTCTACACTCTAATTTTGTATGCCTTCTATACTCCATCGTTCATAGTAATATTTATGTTATTAAGAATGATTAATTAACTAAATACTTCCAAACACTTGTAACTATACCAAATGATTTCTATACATATCCTACGTTTATTCAATTATCCCAACTGACGAATCCAATTGGGTTGAAAAAAATCATTAATATCTTTATGTTGTAGTATAACGAATTAATATGATTTTTATTTATTTTAGAAGGTATTTTAAGGGAGTAATTTGCAAAATGTCGCATCAAATGCTTGTACGAATTAAACAAAAAAAAAAAAAATATATAATAATAATAATTCTATTTGATAATATAATAAAAGCGTGTATGTTTCAGATGATATTATCACTGGCATAGTAGTAGTTAAAACGTGGAAATGACACCTATTGTTGCTTCGCTACCGAATCAGTATTTCAAAAAATTGTTATTAAGCTGAAATTTAGTCTCATGTAAGTGTTCTTTCAAATTTAAATTCAAATTCTTTTGTTATGTCGTTAGAAGAAAAAAGGGAAAAGAAACACAAAAACATTCCTAAACATTTTTTAATAACTTTGTTACTTATATAATCATGTTGTTAATTTCAAGATTTTAAATTCATATTTATACATGTTATACTTGTTTAAATTATAAAAGAAAGGAATATCATTTTTAATGAATCTTCATATATTCGTCTCAAGAAAAGAATGTACGAGTCCTCTGTTTTGACGGTCTCGTTTGGATAAAGTGTAAACATAATGATATATTAATCATGTGACTTATAGTACAAATGAACGGTTATGTTATGAAAAATCACCGTCGCGACAGAGCGCAATCATAGGTGACATTTATACGCTTTGTAATCAGTCATATAACATACGAGCTAATGTGTAAAATGTATCCATAGTAATGTAAAAAAAGAGGAAGGAAATGAAGTTGATAAAAAAAAAAAATACTTCCAGAAACTTGGATCTCTCGTCGTTTACTTAAACAATTGTACCAAAAAAAAGACTGCACAAAATGGAATTACCTTCCTCTTGAAAAACTAGATGCGTACAGAAATCACACGGCAAACAAGATGATGAGATAGACATATTTATCAAAGATCGAATACATAATATTGGATGTCGAATGAAGCAAGAACGTTTAGCAGAAAGAAAAGTTTTTTGTTTTTGTTTTTTTTTGCACGCTGGATTAAATGTAAAGCAATATTCACAAATGTGATCATTTAAGCTACACGGAAAAAAGAAAGGAAAAGAAACTGTTTGAGGCTTTACGACTACCTGGTATTGCAGAAAAGCAATATGACCATTGTAGCGTTATCAGTCCCCAGTTGAAATTATGGAAGAACAAAGAAACGAGAGTTTTATCCAAGGCAAGGACTAGTGAAATGTACGAATCATTATTATTTATGATATATTAGGGTGTACAGAGATTCGCCTGCCGTTTATCGTTTGGCAACACGCGTGATCTTTGTGGACATTTCTCATGGGCATAGAAGAATGTGTTTAGACTTTTTACCCTTAAAAACTTCCATACGATTTAGGTGAATAATGTCGTCTAATTAAAATCGTTGAACTCGTCTTGTCACCCGTATACATACATACATATACATATATATATATATATTTAAAACTTTATACGACGGAATATATGTGAATGTGTAATTAAGATTAGGAATATATAAATCTATACAATAAACCTTGATCTCATCAAGTGCAATCGTCGACGTATTTGTTCTAAATGAACCGAGTCGTAACAAAAATTTCGTTAATGACTGTGACGAACGAATACGTCAGAATTTAATCAGAGTTTATTGTATTAGAAACGATACAATCAATTGGTGCACTTGTGATTTAGTGTTGTAAAACAGTATGCGACCTTGCGATAGAATTATGTTTCATCAAATCGAAATTGTGAAGTTTGGAAATTTTATCGCCGAAGGAAAAAACAAACGTATCGAAAGTCCCTTGTTCATTTTCTTTCCGTATTAATTTTTCTTTTCCGCGATAAATGGTAGAAATACGATCAAAATGCTTATGCGTGTAATGCTTGTGTCGGTATACGAAGTATGTTTCGTAATAATCTTGTTCCGGCTTGGTGTATCTAAAAAAGAAAAGAAAACCGTAGGAATTCATGAGAACGATGTATTCTCTAGGTTATTTTCTCAGTGAATCGTTTGCAGAGAAATGGGAAATATTCGATGTCTCTAAATGAAAACGTTAATTCTATATGGCACTGGAATCTCCCATCCACGTGTGAATGTTCATTTGGAATGTTTAATGTTGTAATACCGAATCAAATTAAATCTACAATAGTCTTAAGTAAGGGAAAAAGTTAAATTCAATTTCCATATTCATCGCGTGATTCGAAAGGAAACCATAGACCATTTAATATCCCAGTTCCCTATGTTTTAAAATTGGCGATAGTATCGTTTCCATGAGGAAACAATATTTTGCATCAACATGTACTGATTATGTAAGAGATTGTATTTACTTGCACAAACAAAATAACAATTGGATAAAAGAAAAATTAACCAATTGTTTCTTTCCATCCTCTTCTATTACTGTTATATAATTATTTACAATTATCAGTCACTGCTCAAAACATATTTATGAAAAAATATTTATTTACCAACATGAGGTCGGGTATCAGATCGTTTCAGCGAATTATATCAAAGTTTTATTCGTTATAATGTACAGAATTTCATCGCAGTTATAGTGCACGTAGCGAATCGTGATACATATTTTCATAGAAAAAAAAAAAAAAAAAGAAACGTCAGCATGAATAAAGATATATTGCGTAAATAAACACGAATCCAAGAAATCATCGGTCATGATACTATGCATCTTATTCTTTGATTTCTTGAGATTCATAAAAATATGTGACCAATCGTCTGCACTTGATAACGTCACAGAAATACCGAGTCAAGCTTAATTCGATTTCGCAATTGAAAGAAGAAAAGGAATCGCATAAATACTTTACATAATGACGCTTTGAATTGTTAACGGTACTTTGACCAGGTTTAGGAATTCCGGATGCCGAGAGCTTGTTCTAACTCTGCGCGTTTCTGCTGAACCTTCGTGTAGAAGTATCTGCAAACAGCTTCCTGCGCCCAGGGTTGATAATAAAACTCTGCCCTCCGTTCCTCTTCCGGGTTACCAACAACGTCTATCATCGTTTTCAAGTCCCTCGTTTGGGATATGATCCACTTGTTAATGAACTGTTGAGGATCTTTGGCAAAACTTAGGAAGAATTCCCTGTTCGTTTTCAATTGATTGATCGTTTCAACTGTTTCGTGTATCTTGTTGTCTAGACTCTGAATTTCTTGCTGACTTGCCGTTGAAAGTAAGAAATTGTTCATTTGAGTTTTCAAGGTGTCGTCGACCTCGACATCAATGTCGTAGCACGCAGTCTGTTTTGTTTCTGTACCTAAACATAATAAATTGTCACGTTTCCTTATTTTCAGAATGATCCTGTGCAAATACCATTCGTACCTTCCACACTGATAACGTGGTTTATTACAATAGGATCCGGCGGATGGAGCAGCGGATTTAAACGCTGCGGTATCTCAGCGAATTTCATCCTAGAACAAGCGAATATTTGCTCCAAATACTTATCACAGTTTATGAATTCTCTTTCATGACTGTCCTGAAGTTTGTGCGTTTTTATATACTGCCAGAGGGCGGAAATAATGACAGGACGCGTTTGTGTATGGACTCCTAAAAGCCGTGCTAATCTGGGATCTAATTTGAACTGCAAAATGAAAAATCATGTTTGTAAATGGGAATCTTTTGTTCAAACACCGATGGGAATGAAGTGTTTGATTACTTGTAAAGGCTGGTAATCAAGGAGCAATAGAATGGTACATCGAACGTTCTTATCCCCAGGTCTTTTTACTTGAAAACCATCGGTCTCCTGCGTTGTCAGCGTGCGGTGCCATTCAACCAAATGATTGTCAGGTCCGTATAAATCTTTGTCTAATTCTATAACTAGACTCTTAAAGAACGAAGAGAATTTCCTTTTCACCTGGAAGACACAACGTAAATTTGATATTTTCAATCTTTGCGTAATATCTAGTTACATACATTGCTTTTTACCTTATTAGGGTCATTCTTTGTATCGTCCAACAGCCGACCTTCGACCCTAAGCTCCCAAGACGCGACCGAACCCTCTTCTCCTTCGCCAGCTTCTTTCGCTGGATAGAAGGTATTGGAAATAAATATTCGTAATTTTCTCTTTTGCTTCATTGGACGTTTAAGCGCTTCCTGTATGTCGAGTCGTTTTCGCATTATTGTTGCATCTAACTTCCTCTCGAATGCAAGTAGATCCATGTATGCTTGAGATTCTGGCACTAGATCGCGTACTTTCTGTGGCAATATTTTATCTGCCAACTTTTTCTTCTTCTTGGATGTGGAATGTGAAAAATCACTGTTCCAAAAATACCTAAATGAGTTTGTGTAAAAATCATAGATTCAAAAATCAATAAACCAATTTTGAAGCTTATGAAATGCAGTGAAGTTCCTGGTAAATTTTTAAATGGTATTTTAATGTTTCTGCTACAATATGAATCACAACTGATGATAATAATTAAATTAAAATACTGTCATTCTGAACAAAAAGCAAAATCATAAGTAATCAGCAAACTAGTTCTCAGAAGAAAAATCTTTAATATCAGCCATAAGGTGAATAAGTTAATGAGCATAGTGATAAATACATGAATACAAAATTGAAATAAACCATGCAATGTTGGTAGACTTACGGCTTTTGTTGTGACATAGGTATACGTTGATCAGCACTTCTCTTCCCAACTGGTGGAGTAGGCATTGGTCCTTGACGCATATTTGAATACGGTTGATTTGCTCTAATTATACTAGCTGTACCAGGACCTGCAGTTGCCATTTGGGGAGGTGGAGTAAATCCTGATCTTTGCTGCATCTATAGAAAAAATTAATTTATCAGCTCTGCTATTATATATAAATTAATAATATACTCACAGGAAAATTTGGGCCAGAATATTGCCGTAAATTTGGGGGTACAGATGATGCTGCATATCTTTGAGGTGGTGGGCCATTATTCCCTGTATTTGGTACAGGAAATCTTTGTGCCATGACTCTTTGTTGACTGTCCTAGCGATTGAAATCAACAAGCTCTTTATTTACATACATATTCAGATTTTGTTCATAGTTTAATACAGAAATCACTCAATATCAAGTCAGTAGTTGTACAGTGAAATCATATGAACTAAAGTATACAATCGTTTATTAAACAAGTAGATTTATTTACAGTATCTCGTTATACATAAAATCGTTTATTTATAGATGTACAAATAACCGATAATATTTTCTTCACAAATGATCCATTTTACCTGACAAATTAATTAGGAGAAAACAAAAACATAACCTTCAAATGTGTATCTTAATTATAACTCTACATAGGTTACAATTAATCACACTATCTTAGAGATACATTAACATCGATTATTCGAGTAACGAAATTCATAACGTGAGATGAACAAATGTGTAAGGAAAATAAATGTTTAAAAACACTGTTCTCGGAGCTTCATTCGGTTGTCCGTCATATTCCAGTACATTTTTACATCACGCACAGTTGACTTTAGAATTTTTCGAATAGTGAATTTCTGTGCTTCAGACTGTAAGGGAAACGAAGAAAGAGAAAAGTTGAGGTCGACGAATAGTGAAAAACCACCTACGTCCTCAAAGTTTCTGTCCACTTTTTGCCAGATTTAGGAGGTTCTCGGAAAGCGATACAAGATTACACACGGATAATTTTTAGGTTCTGTTGCTCAGAGGGCGCTCGTGTTGGATGCAGTTTTGAATTATATTGATATTAAGAATGATTTAGGAATAAAATATCATTTCTAATCAGCATACGATTAAGAAATATGAATAGTAACATATTCAAATTTTCAAATTTGGGATTCAAATTTTCCCGCATAAACGTTCATACCCAAGTGGGAACTTCGATCGCCTCGCTCGACTCGATCGATTGCCGATAGATGAGTATCGATTTATTTGTGATGTGATTGTTTGTACAAATGACGAAATTACGCGAGTTTAACAGTTATATTATTCCGCTAATTTCGGCAGTTGTATTAAAATTACGTGCATAACATAACATAAACTGTTTCCCAGACTTTGGACGTTAACAGATGCGTTTCGCATCCTTCACCTCCAAATGAGGGCGGCGTATTTTAGGGACATTTCCGTCCCTTTATGCCCAACGAACATTATCGACTGCTCTCATACTTGTCCGTACTTTTAAATCTCACACTCTTTCTGTACTTTTAAATCCACTCATCTTTATCCGCTTATTTGTTGCCAACAGCACATGGTAACCCATCTTTTGGCGAAACCATGCCCACTTAGCTTAAAGATGCATAACCTCAGCACGTGTATTCTTTGTGTCACAAGCACAAAGGACACGCGTAGATTTCCTACTTGGAAGACATTCCTCCTCAAAGTATGGTATTAATTCTTATTATTATGAAAATTTATTTCTAAATTATCACACAATTAGTTGTTAGATCAATTCTAATGAGAAAATGCACGAAACATTACGAATTTTTCAAAATGAATTCTCATCGTGGTTATATCAGAAAAAGTACATTAAAAAGGCGCCATATTTGAAAACTCCCTAAAAGAGAAAAATGACCGGAAGTGAACGAAGTAAACGTAAACTTTTTTATGATTTTTATGATTTCAGAACTTAAATTAAAAATAGATTTAAATAAACGAATTATTTAGCTTATTATTGCGAATACATTTTTAATCGGCAAACCGGAAGTTTACGTAGGTACTTCGTCTTCCATACAGAAGCAGACAGGGGATTCAAGAAACACACAGAGGAGGTATTTTTGCATGGAATATTCGAGGGATGTCTATTGTTTTCTTCACGGTATCGAAAAAAGTGAAACTTACAGTTTACTGTGCATTTCAGGATCCTCGTCCGAGCTCTAGTTCTTTTATTCGTCAGTTTTGAGAGCGAGCTTTGCATTCAAAGAGAATGGCGGTTATTATACACGCGTGTATACGTGATAAGAGCGGCAAACAGAAGCCGTTAAAACAAATTAAAAAGAGCAGGAAATTGGGTGAGTTCATATATTCTTCTAACCTAAGCAAGTTCACTTTGCCAGATCACGTCTAAATTAAGCATGGCTATCAAAAGCACTATAAATTCAAATTTACCGTACTCTTAAAACAAGTTTAACTTATTCGTGGATATAAATTGTCGTTGATTATTATCGATGCAACTAAACTAAACGTAATTTATTATAGGTTAAGCACAGGTCAAGATGGACGAGTGTAATTTATTATACGCGGTTATGTAAATGAAAAAGCTGAAAAAGAAGAGGAGAAGAGGGCGTACACAGCTAGAACTGAAAATAGACGGTCTTCCGATCGAATAAAAGGAATCGAGTGGCTAAAAACTGCCGAAGGGCACATACACACAGGCGGAATCAAGAAATCCAGCTGTCACGCTATAAATTGTCCCGTAGTTTACTTTGTATTCAGCAAATTTGTTTCGACATTTTTCTTCGCTCAGTCAGGTCGGTTTATATTCGCTACGTGATCCCCGATACATCCTCTTCAAGTTCGCGAATGGACAAAGTTACTTTCCTTTCTTCCACTTAGTCACCATGTTTATTCTAATTAATTTATGACCTTTTTTCGACCGTTGGTGACAACATATTTCTTAGAAAAATCGTTGGCAACCTCATTCCCAGTATCAGAGTTCTCCCAACATAGAATCAATTGATCCAATGCTAGAACGCTTCATGTTGTAATCAGTCATCTCATTAGCAAAGCGAACATTGAATGGAGATTTATCTTTCGTTTGAACTTGACATAGAATAGCCCCCGGAACATCGTTCAAATTAACCTCTACGATTTGAAAGTTTGGCGGGAAACGAGAGGTTAATTTAAACTTGTCCCTTTATTGCAACGTCTCCAGCGTTGACCGAGATGACTGTGTACAGCCTGGCCCTGATTATTTTCGCGGACCAGTCTGGTTGTTATAATTAACGTATCCGCACTGTTTCAGGGTACATCGTATCTTTGAACATGGAGGAAAGGCGTACGCGCGTGGCGCTGTTGACCCGTTTAAAAAAGATCACCCTCGCATCTGTTGCTGAGCGCAACAGATCCTACGGTTGGACGAGGAGGTTATGCCAGGAAGAAGGAGGACGAAACGTGCACGATGAAATGCGATTTTTTTTTCTCCTTTTGCTGGCGTGACTCGTCGTTGCTGACGCCGCGAGTCTCTATCTTGAAAATTTTCAACCATACTCCTTGAACACCTTCGAACGATCCATGGTTGATCACTGGTAGATATAGAATTAAAAAAAAGATGGAGAGATCGACGAGATTTGGAATTAAAAATCAAAAGCATTAAATTTTCTAATATACCACATTACTAATTTTATAGAAGTTCAATTCCATTCATTCCCTCCATTAATAACACAAAAGTATCCAAGTAGCCTCTAATTCAACCTGAAATTATTCAAAAAACAATTTCAAACTCATCGCTCTCTCCAAAATCCCGGGGTATCCCAAAGCCGATAGACTAATCCATCTCTGTGAAAGCAGGTATCACCCGAAAGCATATTTCTGCAAGAGCAACGATCGCAATTGGTCGCTGGTTAAAAAGACCCGGGTGCGTCCGCTTCTGGTCCTCGCCTCGTGTGAGCCCGCATTGTGCCGCTTGGTGGATGAAGAAGGAGAAAGCGAGAGAGAGAGAGAGAGGGGATAGGATCGTCGCGAAATATGAGAGGTAGTAGAACAGAGATACGCGGAGAGATATGCGGATCACCGGTGAGAAGGAGTAGGACGACAGCGGTTACGAGGAAATCGAGAAAGACGCGTCGAAGGAGACAGAGAGTAAAAGCGGCGGGAGGGGGAGGGATCGGCGGGCCGGAGTGGGGGTAGGCCGCGCGAACGAGCAAGCCCGACGAGCGCCGATGTGCCTCTGAGCGGGACGGAGAGAGAGCCATGCGTTCAGTAAGCCGCGGGAGGGAGACGTCGCGGCACGCGCGAGCGAGAAAGTCGCCGAAGGCGTCGGCACGACGGAGAGAGCAGAGAAAGAGGAAGCGTACGTCACTGGGGGAGCGTGCGAGACAGAACGAGCCCGGCCGTAAGGGAACGGCTGAAACGGAGTCCGCGTGTAGAGTGGGGAAAAGCACCGGGCTTTTGAAAAAGTTTTATCTTGCCGGCGCGCTCGGCCTTTCAGACGCTACCGAACGCCGGTACGCTCTTGTACAGTAACCCCCGGTGTGTTCGGTTCTCGCAAACGAACCAGTTTCCCAGATACGAGTCTCCTCGAACCGCGGTTTTCGCCGGTCTTCTGCCCGGTTCGCGAAGTGCCCTTGGAACGGACCGGTCGCGTTGTTTCTCTTCCTCGAGATGCGTTGACCATTCCTTCGAGCCGCACGTTAAATACAGACAGACCAAGGTGGACGAACAGTGGGTGTTATAGGTGAGAAACGAGGCGAAGAGGACGCGGGATCGTTCTTCCCAAGATGAGGAACTCCGGAACGTCGGCGAGGTGCTTGCTTCTGCTCCTCATCGCGGCTGCCGCCCTCGTGGATGCTTCTCAGGTGAGTACAGAATTCTACTTTTAACCGCCCCGTTTTTCTGACCTGGTACCACCTGGTCGGACGGATCTCACCTCTGCTGATGATGTTTTCTATAGAATTTGTAGGATCACCGAAGAATAGGGAACAGAATTGGTTACTGGTTGATGGTAGAACGCCTTTGTAAACATTGCGTTTCATTGTACACGCGCGTTTCTGCGTCGCTCCGTTTAATCCTGGAATGAAAACAGTCCTTGTCGATTTTTTTGGAATATTTCAGTTTTTCATTGTCAATTCTTCGCGATGATAAGCGTTACCGGTCAGGTTCGCTGAAAATTCCTTTCTGGGTCAAGTACATCTACGTGAATATATATTCATTCTTTAGATTATTCTCAAGCGTTATAATATGATAGAGGGTGGATCAAATGGTTGAAACGAATTAATTCATAATACACAAGTGAAATATGAATAGAAATGAAAAAATTTAGCGGCGGTCTGGATGACATTTCGACGGATCGGCAGTTTCCAAAGCTGACGCGAGCTATGTTCCCGTCTACGAACTTCCCGATGTGATCGGAATATAATTCGAGCGAGAATTTACGAGAACGCATAGCGATTCGAATAGCAATTCATGAGACGTAGATAGCAACACCTATACCTTGTACAAAAGGATTAAAAGAAGTTTGCGAAAAATCGTCTCTTCTTCGGTCTCAGAAACTTCAGTTAAATATTAATTTAAAAGATTGCTTTAGGCCCACATTAGATATTCAGTTAATCCTTTACTTTTGTCATCAATTTATCATTATTTTTTTAAATATGTGAGTAATACACTTATAAGTAATCTACAATAATGATAAGTTACTATTGTTGCAAGTAACTTTCCATGATAAATTACTTATAAATATATAGGAGCCCATCGAGCAATCAAAATGTCTATTAATTTTCTCCAATTTAATGAAATTTAACTTCCTCTTTGTAAGGAGTTAATGATGGTATATCCTGTATAAAGAAAGTCTATACGGAATGATTTCTTAAAAGCCATCATAAATCTGTACCATCGAAGAGACGTTGATTGATCAAGTATCATTGTAGAATACTTTTTCAAAGCATGCCTATGAAAAAGACGAAATTCATTTAATATTACCTGGCTATCGAGCCTACCTATATCACAGCAATAGCTTCTGATAAGCGACGAAAAGGTATGCGAAGATTCTTATCTTTCCACGTAACACCGGTACACAACACCGTGTATAATCACGAGGGAGCTCGGTGAGTGAACTTTCGCAGGCCAGTTTGATCGTTGCCAAAAAATTTCCCCATCAACCAGTGCCAATTTGTTCGTACTTTCTTTAGATGATCATTCATCAAATTCTTCTTCAGATATTGCAGTATTTTAACAGGTTGTTGAAAAATTAATGTGTAAAATTGGTGTAATGGTGCTGTAGAAAATCATAATTTTTAAAGATATTAGTATTAAGAGTGATTTAGAAAGAAAATAGTCTAATTTTTAATTATTATAAAATTTAGTATATAATTAAGAGATACGAGTAATCATTTAATATTAATTCAAATATTAATCCTTTACTGGCAAGTGATTGGGCCTTGCATTTTGATATATTTGGGGCCATTTCTCCTAGATCGTCATTCTCCCTGGAGAAGCCTACTTATGACAAGCAAAATGTTTATTAACAATTTTGGAAGTGGAGTTTGGGTGGGAAGTTTGAAGATATTAAAATTGCTTAATTAAGATATTCGCATCTGGCTATTTTTCACAAACTTTTCATATAAATCTGGGTAAAATACGAGAATTCTCGTTCCTCGATGCGAATGTGTTAATAGAGTTTCTATAATGGTTGAAAGTTAAAAAACACGTTTCTATTTATACATTATTGATTTACAATCTATTTAACTTAGTAGCCTTTTTGCCTCTGATTTATTTAATTAATTCTTCACAATCTGTAACTATTTTTGTTACCAATGGAACTTCATCTTAAGCTGTGCATTTATATTTAATTATAACGGAGCATGCTTGAAATTTTCTCTTTCTTTCAATGGTATAACTTCAACCGAATAGTTCGAATGAACTCGTGTACATATTGTTAAATATAATACGTATAACCAGGTTGCGTCTTCGATTGGTATACAGATTGCGAGTGTCCTATTCAATTATCACGCGATAACTCGAGGTATGATTATATTATCAGTTCGCGGTATCCAGCATCGTGCATAAGTTGGCTGTCGCATAATTGAAAGTCAGTCTACAGGCCCGGCCTGAAGAATTCATTTACATATCATTGATGATCAAACTTATGCATAAGAAATTAAAATGCAAAGGAATTTCAACAAAATATAGATTCTTCATATAAAAATGAATAAAAAAGTCTTTTACCATTTTTCAATCTGCAGCTTCGTTTAGGAGATACAAGCAATTAAAGATCGACCGTCCCACTTCCGGGGTGGGAAATTCAAATAGTTTCAACTATTTTTGATAATATCCGAATAATTAGTAAATAGATTTTGATGGAACTTTTTGCAAGTTGTTTGTTCCATTGGCAACTATTCGTGCCAAATTTCACGTTAAAAATAGGGGTAAAATGGAGACGTACGAAAGCGATAGGAATCTGTTCCTCGACTGGAAATTTCACTTTGATAGGAAAGAAAAAAATGACAGCATTATCGAAGAAAGTGTATTTTTGAAAAGTCAAAACAATACTGATATACTCCCTGTCTTCCCTGTATTCTCCGATTTTTCTTGGTCTCGGCTTTAAATAACCAATCGACCGTCAATCTTCATAAGATTGCAATAGGAAGAACTTATCTGTTCCTGTCTCGGCTCTCTTCCTTTCATTGTCTTTTAATACAGCTAAAAACAATCCTGGCCAGTCTATTTCCTCGCGAGTTCCTTTTCCCTTTTACATTGTTTAAAAATGACCATGAACTCGTATGAAAACCTTTATTCCGATTTTGAGCGATTTAAAACATCGCGCTTTCAAATTTCGCGCCAAACGAAGGGCGGCAAATTCGAATCAATTAAAATCACCGCGTTTGAAAATTCTACTCGCGGTGGTTTTTCTTGAAGAATCGAACAAATACCTTGAAAAATATATATTTTATGTTCGCGAAAGGTGTATCCTGTCAGAAATAAACAAATAGCGGATGAGGGAATGTTATAAGGGTCAAAGAAGCCTCGTTTTCGCGGCTCGTATCCTTTTCTCGGGGATGGACGCGTTAGAATCGCCGGACCAAGGGGGATTCGCCGGGGAAAAAGCTCGAAAGATTTGTACCTTATGAAAAATATGGTAATGTACAGGGTGAGCGGCCACGTTCGATACGGGGCTCGTTGAACCGTCGTCTTCAACAAAGATTTTGAGGCTTCACACGAATCGCGTAATTTGAAAAGTTCCGGAAAACGCGCACCGTTGTTCGACGATTTTAGTTTTTTTTTTCTTTGTCGACAGTTTATTAGGAGAAGTTTGGCCAGGATATTTGAAGAGCTTCCTCGTTTTAAATTCAGCTTCCAGTGATTCTTCGCTCGACGATTGTTGACAGATTTCTATTTCAAAATGGCACATCTGATCCAAGAATAAACTATGACATTACCAAGTGTATGTCTCTATCGATAATACATTCCTATATTTATCATGCAAAGTCTATTTCTGCTTCCTGTTTATTTTTCTACGGTGCGATTATGCTTCTCTGTGATTTAGTATTATGAAATTGCAGAAATGATATAATTAACGTTTGTTCAGGAGATAATTTTTTCTTCTTAATTGTCACACAGTAGAATGAGGGATGATTTCTCACGACGTAGATCGAACCCTCATTGCCAGCCTCGTTTCGGATTCTCGAAAGAGGAGAGAACGTAGGGATCCGTATGCAAGTACTCCTTGTCCCTGAGTACCGGTACTCGAGTGCAAGCTCGAGTGCTTTATAGCAAGAAGGGACTTCTCGACGATCGTCGATTCTCAAGGCGATTTTCACTGACCACCTTTTTACATTCATTTCTGGTCTTCCTGAAAATCTTCACCTTTCAAGTGATTCTTCTGTCAAAAGAATTTGATCTGAAACGTTTCAGTAGGACAGTTCTTATAAGAACTCCATTTTATAATCGTTTTACTTCAAAATAATTTTAATACAAAGAGAACTTAAAAAATTTCTGAGAAAAATTTTGGAAAATTTTAAGTCGAGCAAATTTGTTCTATGTCGTAAGTAAATTTCTGCCTTGTAGATCAGGTTGATTCGATATTATTTAATCAGAAGGATAACAGGATTTTTCTTGTCGCCTTTCGTGTCCCTGCGTTTAATTACAAGAAGATTCTTAAGAAAGGTTGAATTCACTGGTTCAGCTACGAGTAAATATAGACGAGTACCACTCGAACAGCCACCTAAACGTCCACTCGACGCGATAAAACAGCGTGTCAATTGGCGTTTAATTAGTCCGGTCCGGTTAGCGATGAAACGGAATCAAAGACAGCGCTTCGGTCAATGAGACATTTCTTGTTTGCCTTCAAATTTCTCCAGGATTTCTTAACACACTGCCCTCTCTGTTCCTTTGTTACGTAACAATCGAACGAATAGAGTTTTATTCTGCCTTCCTTTATTGCACAGGCTATTTGCATAAATTACTGTTAATGATTAATTGTGATTAGTTTTGAGGGAATTGAAAATTTTAGATTCAGTTTTGGAGGAATTTAAAATACTGAAGAAAGCTTTGAGGGAACTCAGTATTCTAGATTGAGCTTCCAAGGAAATTAGAGTTCCAATTTGAGTGCCAAGAGAATTTTCAATCCTAGATTAAACTTCTAACTATACTTTAATTTTGTAATAATTGCAAATGCAAGTTATATCAAAAGGACATTATGTCCAGTTATGATTCCTAAACAGACACATGTAGATTAAAATTAAAAAAAGAACGAACAATCATCAATTCTGGTTAGAAAGCACTTAGCAATCTACTCACTATTACTCAGGATTACGTGTAAGGATTACTCAATGATAAACCATTAAATCACTATCTTTACTTTTCTCTTGAATTAGCCAATTCATCGCGTGTTCCTGGAAACATAATTATCTATATTTTTCCAATTTTTAATCTGAAATACCGAACAGATAGTTGATGTGAAAGGTCATGTCTCCAAATTGAACGAAGACGATCCATGTATGATGGTTCGATTTTATGCAATCTTTCAGAGTGAATTTTTCATTCTGTTGGAAAACGATAGAGGTAAACCAGTGCTAATCGATTTTTCCCATAATCCGTCGGGGTATTATCTTCTAGACTCTTCCTGGTAATCGCTGGTTCGTTAGGGATACACGTGTGGGCGAGTCTATGTAATTGTTTCCGGGCTTTATAAATCAATATGGATAAAATCTATGGAAATTGATGATTTGAAATGAAGTACATTGGTAGGAAATATATGAGTTCATTATTCGTATTGGTAAGAATTCTTTCACTTACTTAATTAGATGCTTGAAATATCGTGAGAACAATAGAAAGAAAAATATTGCCTAATGAAATTTTCAAGAGGTTCAGGGTGACAGAGAACGTGTTAACCTCGGATGAAGTAAGTTCGACGCTTGGACAGGTAGGATCCTCAGTGTCGAGGCTTTTGCCGGTGCATCTGGTACGCATGCACTGGTAAATAACGTGTTTTCACCAGCCCACCTTATCGATCCGTTTCCGCATTGGTTGCTTCTCCTCGTTTTTCGAATTTCTCGCGGATTTGCGACACCTTATGATTCCGAGAATTTATATTGAAGTCGATTCTCCAACGACTTTGCAGATATTGTGACCTTTCGGTTGGATTTACTCCTCTGTTGTGATGCCTTAATCGAGGTTGGGAGAACCTTTCTCGAATTCTTACCGAAATTATTAAGAAATAACACAATACCAAGTGCCATTTCAATAAATGATCAATTTCTAAATATGTAGAATCCAAAATCTTCGGGTATCTAATTAATTAGCACTTCAAATTTCTAGGTATTTAAATACACAGGAATCCAAATTCTTAAAAATTCAATTTACCCAGCACTCGAATACCCAGTGTTCCAAATCCTTAAGCACGTACCTGACACCCCAAGTTCCTGAGGATCCAAGTACCCAGTACTCAAATATCTTAGACATCTACCTAGCCCCTCAAGTTCCTAGGTATCTAAATGCCCAGAATCCCAAATTCCTAAAACTCAATTTACCTAATACTCCAAACCCTTAGGCACCCATTTGGCACCCTAGGTTCCCAAGTATTCAGACACCCACCAGTCCAGATCCTTAGGCATCTAAATACTCTGCACCTGAAATTCCCAGACATCCAATTTACCTATCATCCCAAATCCCTAGGCACCGAATACCTAACTCTCCAAGTATCTAAGGATCCAAGTATCCAGAATGACCGATGAAGTAAGTGATCTCAACAGAGTGACTATTCGACGTATATGTACATTTCCTAAGAATTACTCTGGCAACGTTGCTTCGCTGGTCGTTCGGTTTTGTCGAGATAACACCGGTACCCTGACAAGTGGTTAAACAAAGAGGTAATGCGTAAGATACGTCCCGTACGTGAGATTCGACGTCTCGAAACGATTCCGTGCCAGGAATAGTTAACCTGATCGAACAGTATGTTCAGACAACGATCGCACCGCGACCGGGCTACCTACAGCCTCTTCGTTTTCGCTATCTTGAGATTTCTGATCGGTACGATTAGGCGAAATCATCGAGTTATATTTAACCCGAAGATCTGGATTAGATCTCTGTTAACTACCGGTTTACATAATCATTCAATTCATTCGGTTATCCATACTGGCCTGAATCTGATTCGGTTATTTCTGAATTCACTTTAGCCTTCTATTTATTTCGACTTAAGTATGTTATCGAGCCTAAGTAGCTAAGTACCTGTACTCAGCTATAATTATTCCTCAGAACTTAGCATTTCTATTCAGCTAGGCCTCTTGTGTATTTAACTGAAAACAGATTCATTTAAAAGTTGACTCATCACCAAATATTCAACCAGTCTTAGCGAAGTATCCAGCCGGTTTACGACTTTGAAATCTCATTGCAGAATTCTCCATTTTGATAGGGACACGATACAAGGCTGCAGGATATAGTCTTCTCAGGATTGTCCATAAATATTCTTCATCGTTCAGACAAACGAAGGAAAGTCGAAGTGGACATTCGGAATGAGATTCGCATCGGTATCCGTGCAACCGTAGTCTTTCATTTTGGTTCGAGCCCTTCTTACGACGGGCACAAGATGTTGGAAACCAGTTTCAGACGCCCACGCGTTCCAGAACGCGACTATTCCAACGTCTCCACCAAATTTTTTCGTCTTTTTCTCTGTTAACCCTCCCCGTGACATCGAATCTTAATACTCGGCCGAGCTGGGTATCCAGGGACTCTTTGTTAGTGTGCTTCCCTTTGGGACTTAGCAACAGAGATCGGTGGACGGTTGTCTGTCTTGAAGGTGTCGAGATCTGTGTTAATTGAGTTTAGGAACTTCCGGTTCTGGGTGGTTAGGTGCTTAAGGATGTTGGTATTTTAGGTGCTTGGTATTTGAATAAGAGTTTGGGTGCCCAATGACTTAGGGTGCTAGGTATTTAGATACTTAGGAATTTGGACTGCTGAGTGTTTGGATACCTAAGAATTTGGGGTGTTGAGTAATTGGGTGCCCAAGGGATTAAGATCTTAGTATTATATCTGAGTATTTGGATACCTAGGAATTAGGGTACTGTGTAATTAGATAATTAGATAGTTAGGAATACTAGACAAGTCCATAGTGAGTACACACAGCTAAGGAGTTTTAATTCATAGCAAACAGTTCAGACACACCATTGCGTAAGACACTTTCTTTGTCTTGAATGTTTAGGTAATATCAGAATACGTTAATGAAAAAGAAATGGAGACAGTGGATGATAGAGGCAATCAAACGAACGATAATTAGCAATTGCCCTGGTTCGATCACGTGCTTCTTTCCACTAATGGGCCAGTAATTCTTCGGTTAATAAGGCCAGTGTGATGTATGACAATCGAACTGCATATACCTCATTTCCATATTAAAATTACTTGATGGAAAAGTTGAATAGGTCAGTGAAAAAGAAGATTTTAGAACTGTCTATCTACTTTTGACACTGGATATATTCCGTTTAAATTCCATCTTATCTAATCTGTCAATTTCAATTTCGTTATAAGTCAATTTTATTAATTTGTCAGTTAACAAATTATGTACTGATTATAGATAAGAGCATAAATAGGACTCGAGATTTTTTTCTTTCATTCTGTTATCTTAATTATCCCAGTAGGTTAGTATTTTAGTATACATTGCAGGTTGAATACCATCACTTAATTGATCAGTACTCTAAATCTCTAGTATTCTGAATTCTTAGATATCCAATTACCTGGCACTCTAATTCCCTAGCATTCTAAATCCCTTGATATCGAATTACTTGGCACTCTTAATCCCTAGGTATCCAATTACATTGCACTCTAAATCCCTAGGCACCCAATTACCCAGTACTCTAATTCCCTAGGTATCTAATTACATAGCATTCTAAATCCCTAGATATCGAATCACTTGGCACTCTTAATCCCTAAGTATCCAATCACACCGCACTCTAAATCCCTAGGCACCCAATTACCTAGCACTCTAAATCCCTAGGCACATTACTTCTCACTCTAGGATCTAATTTCCAAAGTACTTAGCACCCTAAATACCTAATTCTTTATGTACTCATCAATCTAAATACATAATTTACCTAACACTCAATTTAATCATCTACTGACCAACTTCCTAATCAGGTAACATCCTTATATTCCAGATTTTAGTAAGCTGGAAACGAGTCTACCATCCTCATGAGTGCATAGTAAATTAGAGATCAGGTGTGAGCGAGGTATCTGTACGCAGATTCACTGCCACGATCCTGGTCGTCTTATTGTTGCCAAGAATCTTCTTCCTTTGCACGCACGAATTTTGTCAGGGCAATCTGGAAAGGGCTAAGCTTCGTGACTTGGATCGGTTCGAATCTCAAATTCATAGGGCTTGAATAATGCAGCGTCTACCCGTATTCTTGATCCTTCTTCTCGAATTTGCCAAAAAAAAAAAAAAAAAAAAAAAAAAAGAAATATAGAATAGTTTACAATAATCCTGATTTTTTTTCGAAGTCCTCTTGTTTCATTGTTTTTTTAAAAATAAAATCAACATTTTTCCATAAATCTTTAACAATTCAAACGAATAGATTTTTTCTCAGAATCCATAAAGAATAACATTTTTTTATAAAATTTGTGGAACGAACGGAGAACCCTTTGAAATATTTTTGACTCTGTTTATTGTCGAATTGGCGAACGTTTACGCGATGCCAGACTGCAAATCGTGTTCGTTTTAAACAAAATCGCTGGACCTTGGTTGAGGGAAGATAAATAGAAAAAAAATATGTACCAGTGTTCTTTGAGACGGGGGCCTGTTACTTGGAGATTTATGGCTGGGATCCAGTTTATGGGATGCACGCTGTTTTCGCAATTTTTAGCAAGCCTTACGTCATGCTTACTTTAAAAAGTGGAATCGCCAGATGTTTGGCAATTAAAGTGAAAGAAATGTGCCTTGGATGAAATTGATCTTGATATCAAATTTTTCATACATTTCACTTCGCTTGGTAACTCAAACAGTGAAATTCAAGGACCAAGATAATTAATAAAAAGTCGACAGAAAATAAAATAATTATTAAATTACAAATAGAAATTTTTTTAAAATATAATAAAATTGTTGAAAGTATTAATATTTATTATTACTCGTTTACAGGATACAATTAAAAAATTAATGATCTGTAAATTGTGTAAAATGTGGTAATTAACCGAGTTTGATACGAACATGGTATGATTCATCCATGCGTTATCTTTTTTCCATTAATGTCACATTATTTTAGGAAATGGAACAGTAGTTGTGATCATCATTTCTTCGGAATTTTTTTATCTCATTTCAACCTGAAATTCATTTGTCATTTAAGCTTAATTGATGACTGAATTTCACTGACTGATTGCCTGGAATAGTGTGGTAAATTAAGAAAAGAAGAGAAAAGAATCATTCAAAAAACGTATCAGAAATAAAATCCTTATCACCTGGAGAACTGAATGTCGGTTTGATCAAACAGTTTGGTAGATTAACGAAGCTAGGAATTCTGTTCTTATCAAAGGTTAACATGAGCTATTGCGAAGCATCATGCGAAACCTTGATATCAAACATTTTCTATTTTTTTATTAAATTAGATTTCGATTAGTCATCATTTTATAGAAATCAGTGATTCGAATATATGCCTTTTTTATTATGTTATGTTCTTTGGTGATAAAAGTTATCATAGTATGATAATTATGTATTATTTGTTTGGTAATTTGTTCATTCTTTGCACTCTAATAGCATATCAGCTGTAAAATTTAGCACTCTACGAATTCTTGGCACTCTATTATCATACCAGTTATGAATTCTTGGTATTCTAATGGCATATCACTTGGGAATTATTTTCACTCTAATAGCATATAATTTGGCACTCCAATAGCATATCAGCTGTAAAATTTGGCACTCTATTATCATACCAGTTATGAATTCTTGGTATTCTAATGGCATATCACTTGGGAATTATTTTCACTCTAATAGCATATAATTTGGCACTCCAATAGCATATCAGTTATGAATTCTTGGCACTCTAATAGCATATCACTTGAGAATTCTTGGCACTCCAATAGCATATCAGTTATGAACTTTTGGCAGAAATTTGTATTCTGCACAATTATTTTCTGTGTCTTTGGATCTTGAACAACAGTACTGTGACAAGTCAACACGAACACCCTGTACACAGTAGAGGAAAGTGATTTAGAGGCACTTTAGCGACGCGATAACTGCACTGCTCTTAGGGACAACAGCCTCTACGATTCTAATCAGTCGCTATTCAGGTTTGTCGTCCCTCTAAAATGTCTCGATTAGGCTGTTTGTCAGAGTATTTCTGGAAATCGACCTCTTCACCAACGAATTCGTATGAAACCTTGGTGCATCGAACGACAAAGAAAAATTAAAAAATTATAATAATTTAAAAGAATCTCCTACCAAGAAGAAATAATTAACATTCAGCTATATTTTTTCTACAATTTTTCCCAGAATTTTCTCAGCTCACAATACGCATGGCCAACCATTATGTTTCCATGCTTCATCGGTTCACTAAAGGACTGATTTACGACCAAATGATAAGGAAGGGAAATTTATTGACACCTTCGTTGTTCCCGAACAGTTTTCGCGTGCATCGTCCTCCGGTTATCCTTATCGAAAAGAAACTTATTGTCTTCAATTCGAAAAGCATTTAACAAGGCGTGTAAACAAAACGGAAATGGAACATCAGCCCCACCGCCAGCCAGCTGATAAGCTAGCTGATAACTAGCAGAATACCACCTATTTTTCCCAATTATATTATTAAACTTCAGTGGTCGATCATAAATCTATGATGAATTAAAATTGTTTTTAATTTTCTTCAAAAATTTCTACTGTCCTATACACTGATTAAAATTAATTTTTCAAAGGGTGGGAAGAGGGGAGGTTCATCAAATTCAACAATTAAAAACTGTTTAGAAGTTACGTTTTATTTGAGCCACTTAGTATATCAAGGAGCGTACATATCAGAAATCGGTTAATTTTAGATGCAAGTGTGCGTAACTAAAGGCTCGTTGCGATAAAACGATCGAAGAATCAAGGTCGTATTGTTAAACGCGATAAGAACAATCGTTCCCTTGCTTCTTGCAATTCTCGATTCGAAATTAACCTCCTTTCTTCTTCAGAGTTCTGTCTTTTTTAAATAGAAAAGATACACAGGAGAATCGAACGCATACGCCTAGTGTCCTATTTTGATTGTCTTTTTTTTTCTTCAATGAATTATCGCCGCGGGCGTACGCTGCAGTTAGTAATTTACATATCTCTTTTATTGAACGAGCTGTACATATTCGTTGCGTAATCGAGAAAATACAATGTATCGGTACGAATTGTTCAGCTGAAAGTTGGTGATTGCCTTTCAATTTTTAAGTTATTTCAGCTGAGCACTGAAATATATTGGTGGTCGGTAAATTTTTGTATTTGGTATTAAGTAGTAGATACTGTACACGGTGAGTACTGGTATTAAGTTAGATTTGATACTAATAAGTACCAGTATCCAAGGATTATTAAGTCAAATTATACACTAATCGATTATCCATCAACATTAAAGCATGGTACTCTGATTGAGTACTGGCATGTGAACAATGAATACCAGTACTATCAAGTTAGATTACCAATAAATACCTGTACTCAAACATTACAAAGGCAAATTAAGATGTAACCTCAGCTGTACTCTAGCTGAGTACCGGTAT
This sequence comes from Osmia bicornis bicornis, assembly GCF_907164935.1. NCBI lineage: Eukaryota > Metazoa > Arthropoda > Insecta > Hymenoptera > Megachilidae > Osmia > Osmia bicornis. The sequence continues at coordinate 6,718,102 of NC_060231.1, forward strand.
CCGACTACTGAATACCGGTATTATTAATGACTAAATCTTGAATTATACTATCAACAAGATATTTTCCATAATAATTAAAGTTTTCATTCAGTATTCACTTGATTCAACCTCATCAAATACTTTTCAAATCACCTGATATTTAGTTCTAACGGGTAGTAGTGCAGAAAGAAGTAGAGAACTTCATAGGATTTCAATTTTGTTGGCGAATAGTTACACGTGGATCGAATCTTAACAAAGACGATTAGCGAGAAACGTGGATGAAAAGGAAGCGACAGACAAGTCGTCGATCGGTGCGCAAGAAGCGCGTTAATTATCGTTAATTCGTGACGGTACAAGTTCGAGAGATGGAGTCCGGCTGCGTTCCGAGTAATTACCATCGGGGACTGTTAATGAGAAGCGTCGGGCAGGGTTACGACCTCCGTTTTTCAATCGTTCTATCTTGTATTTCACTTTGATAAATTATTAATTCAACTGTTTTTCATTAAATAATGACAAATTATTAATATGTAATAATAAAAATGTAGAAATCTTAATCCAATGCTGCATTAAATGCATTCTTCATCTTATTACTTGAAAAGTTGAACCTTTGACTTGAAATAAGCATACGGTTGGAATTGATCTATCATTTGCAAGACAGAACACTGACTGCATCTCAATGATTAAAGGCAATCTCTAAACGGGGTCGTTGCGTCACTTTGTAACGCGAAAAATGGATGCATTATGACGTGCATTGAGAATGAATGAAAATGCATATGCATAGTCATGTTGACTTCTCAATGAACGTCGTAACGCTTATTGTTGGATTGATAAGGTCGCTACAATGTTTCTTGCGCGATACTCGGTACTAAATTTAGTAATGAGCTAACCGATGATTTTAATATTTGGTATGCTCAAATGTCGTGCGATGAATTTAATCAGGCTTGAAAGATTTATGATCATCGAGTTGATTGCTGATCTCACTAACTAGCTACTAGACGTTCAAACTAGGCTTAGTATTTAACCATCGATACAGATATTAACTTACACATGAAATTCGATAGGTATTCAGAAAATTTGGCTTTCTCCATGGTCCGTCGTAAAGGTGTTAACGCGTTTCGTATTTCTGTTAGCAACTAGAACTGATAAGCAAAGTAAATATCGCGAAATAATTCGCACATTGCGGGCAAAGTACACAATTACAAGAACGGTTACGTTTGCCATCGTGATTCAGTGAATACCTTTCTGTATCGAACGACGTGTTAACGTCAGACCTGGAAATAGATATATGAATTAAAGACATAAACCGTTCCTTCTGTTAGTGGTTTCTCTTTAACGATGTAAACGTCGATTGGCTGCTCGAATAAACGATTCCGCAACGATGACATAATTTTCGCGATATTAAATTTCGAGATACGGTCGAATACAAATTTTTATCATTTTATAATCCTACTTCCATTTTTTCTCAACCCCTCGCGAATTAGATTACGATCTTCTTTTATCGCGGTATAGCGATCGGTGTTACGCAACAGGCACGAATAATCGCTTGATATGCAAAGCGTTTTATTCGAACTGTTGCCTTTGATGCATCACCGCTAATCCATAAGTAAATGCTCGAGCCTCGAACGGATCTAATTGGATGACCGCAAGGTTGATTTCTTGCTGAAACACTTAGCGCGCCTCGCATATTTTAAGTATCCCTAGCGAGGACTTTGAAACGCGCCCGTGTCGAACAAGAACCTGAAGGAAATAGCAGTGGTAACGATGAAATTTCATTACGATTGAATATCAAATAATAGAATTAATATTAATTATCAATTAGCAATCTAGTGGTCGAAGGCCGTTGATCTAGTGTGAAACACCCACGATAGACTTCGAGAGATCGTTCCATAATATCTTACTTAATACTATGATTGCTCAGCAAAATATGCAATAATAAAAATGTTAAATACATGAGTTACTATATTGACTTACATGAGTCACTGAAATTCCTCAGCTCAAAGGCGCCAGGTAATTTTACCATCCATTCATGCTCAGGAATAACTTATGAGCGTTTAGGAGGTAATTACGTAATTGGACAAATTTGTGTCGCTATTTGTCGGCTCGTTCACACGTTTTCACTTGACCTCGAGCAAATATCAGCAAGATTTTGTCCATCGGTTTCGAATATTAGACCTGTTACGATTCACTGATGACTGAAAAACCGGTTGTGCGTATGAATCGGTCTCTTAACGCATGTTTCTTATTCCTACAATGTATCTGCTTCATTAAGAACCATGTCGTAACTTTATCTTGTCCATTGCAATTATTGTAATTATTGATTTTTTGCTTGAATTGATCTTTTCTGTTTCCTGGGTAATTCAGGTAATTATACTGGTGATTACGAACAAGGACAATACTGCCTGTTGAAATAGCGTTATGTTCTTGCCATATAATGTTTTTATCTGTCGAGGTTAGGTATAGTGTATATTGCAGGTTATACTTTATGGATCTTGTAAATTAACGGTTATAGTTCATAACTTTTCATTTATAGGTTATAGACTATAAATTACAGAATCATTTTAAACTCTGAAAAAAGAAACTAACCTAAAAACATTTTGTTCAATTTCTATTTTAATCGCAAACGGGTTACAGCCATCGCTAGACATCGCAACCCGTTGGTAGATAACGCGGTATCGTAACAGTATCAGACGTCGCCAAGTTCTTCCGATCTCATCGCGCGTTAATGAGCGCACGCACGTCGTTTCAATAGTGTCTGCTCATCCCCCCGGTGTTTGTACACGTGTGCGTGAATGCACACACGCGCGTAACCTGGGCCGAGGGTATCGGGAATGTGGTTTTTCAAAAAGACCAGGCGAACCCGACCAGCCGGGAGGATGACGAGGCGTGCATCCACCCGCGAATACAGCCTATGGTCTCCCCAGTGTTGAATAAATTTCAAACGTTCTGTCCCTGTCTCGTAATGATGTCTGCTTGCCAGAGACTTTAACTGAAGCGTTCGTTCGAGCAAACGATGCATACGATTCGAGGAACGACACCGGCTAACCACACCAGACGATCAACCCCCTATACATGCCTTTTTTTTTCTCCGCACCCTGTTGCTGCTACATCGCGAGTGCAAGGGGTACGTGTAATGAACGGGAGGAACTGGGATTGACTTCGAATCACCCGGTTCATTGCTGGCCAATTTAATTAATTCTGTTTGACATTTTTCTACTGGCAAGATTCTAATGAGAATGATGGAATTTGAGGTTATTGGTTAAGTTAGTTTTTTACTTTTTGCCTTCCTTTTCCACGGTTTTTCTTTTGTTTTCTTTTATGTGCCCTTTTGGGATGGGTAGAAGGTTATTTTAGATCAATTCAGAGTTTTTTATATACTACTTTTTACCAGGGGTAGGAGAATTTTGCTGAACCCCACATCAATCTACCATTTTTTTTTTCAAATTTGACATATTCCTTTTCCCTTTGTTTTTATTTTGTTGCGCCCTATTAGTCCTTAATAATTCTGCCCTTGGGCCCTTTCTTTGTTCATTTAAAACCACTTTCCCCGCTGTCAACGGCATGCGGTAACCCATCTTTGAGAAAGCCGCGCTCCACTTAGCTTGACCCTTCAGTGATCTTACTGACACTTTAACCAAATCCAAACGCCTCGGGCCGTTGACGGTGATAATAGATACGTACTTGACAAATAGAAAAATTGCCAAAGAAATAATAGAACTCGAATCAACCAAAACCGACAGATGTGTCCAAAAACATTTGGGCCCTTAGGAGGCAACGGTCGAGCATGATTCAATTCGAAGCGCAGACTGGCGCACGTTAATTGACCTCCATCATCCGGCCAAGAAATTCGCGTGCCGGTTGAATCATCGTGCAAGACTCGGAACAAACTCGGCCAGAGAGAAACTTTTAAGCTCAAAGGCATCCACCGGCAGCAGCTGGCAGCGAGTGGTAAAATTCAAAAAGTTTTCCCCGATTCTTAAACCTTTTGAATAACGCCGGAAATCGTCTTGGGTCAAACGAAAACGAAACAATGGTCGCGGCAGAGCGTCAGCCACTCGCGCAAACACACCCGCGTTACAATAATTGGAAACGTCTGAATGGAGGTGTGAAAAATCCGCTGGAAAAATTGCGAGCTTTTTGTTCTCCGCCACGTACACCAACGACTTGGGTATTTGGGTCGCTCGCGTCCCACATTCCGAGCCGCGTCAAAGTTAATTGCAGGTGTTAACGACGATTACCGTACACGTCCCTTCCCGACCCCGTCTGCGGCCACGCGATTCCGGCTGCCGCTGTTTGTATCCGTGTGTCTGGCCTTTTGTGCGGCCAGGTCGAGCGGGATGAATCAAATTTCATCCCTTTTGTTTCCCGCCTCGTAATTTTCGTCTTCTTTTATTTTATTTTTTTTCTTTTCCTTTCCTTTTATTCACCGCCTCGTTCCGCCAACTGATACTTTCCCGGGGATGAATCCCAGGAGGATTCGACCTGGATCACAACAGTGAAATCTAGATCGAGTGTGTAAACCGACGTAGGCTTCTGATGTTCTTTTTATAACTTCAATTTTTAATCCCGCACAGTTTGGAGATATTCATTTTTTATTACTCCCCCCCCCCCAGCACCTCCTGGAGGACCATAGGGGACTCGGTTAGGGAATTCTCAAAACTTTCAGCGCGACACGTTTGCTTTGACATACACATCGCTGAAATGTATTCATATCGCGGAATAGGCCTTTGTTTATATCTTCTTTTATTATCATCCTCACGTACAGAGAGTACAGAGATCTGGATATCGTTAACGAGCCCCTGGTATTCTTAAAACGTTCCGTAAACGAATTCGAAATACTGGTAAGCTCGTTTGAAGTGTCCATAAAACAGGTTACTGCTGCCTCTCCTATCCGAAGGTCTCTGAACTTACTAATTTCAACGAAGCTATGAAATGTCATTCGATTTCCTTTGTACCGTTCGAGAATAGAAGGGATAAATAAGAAATTCTATTTCGAACGATTGTCGATCCGGTGCATTTGTCGGACGGTCGCGATGAAACCTTCGAAAGACCCCCGTGAAATGGCCCAGACGATCAAACACGAAGAAAACGGTGCAAGTAGGGCGACGAAGTGAAAGAAAGGCGAGAAGGGATAATAATAAAAAAAAAAAAAGAAAAAATTGGAACTCCGAGGCGGGCCCTGGTGCGTTGGCTATTTTCATCAATTTCGTCACTCGTTCCGCCGAAAAACTTTCTGTTGTTCAAGCTCCCAGGAGAAAGAGAGAGACAGAGACCGGGTGAGCCTCTATAAATACACACTTACGACGATATGGCTGATGTAAAATATGCAACAAACGTCGTTCCAGTTCAAGGAGTGAACTCAACTCGGTCAATTAGTCCGCCACGAGACTAATCGTTCAGGGTGATCATTATAATTTTCTTTCCCACTCCGGTTGCGTTTATGATTAAAGGGAGTCTCGTGTCTGGACTGCCGTAGATAACGATTTATCAATGGTAACTCTGACAAATAACGTAATTGACTGTCGATTCGTCAGCTGTGCTGAAGATAATCCATGATGTGTTCTATATTTTGTTTTTTTATTTCTGAATTTATCTTCTTCTTTTATATTTTCAAATGGCACTGGTATGTACAGGGTGTCAAAGATGTGCTTTGAAGAAGCAACCGAATTTAAGACATTAAATTTTAACAAAATAAATATTTATAAGCTTCGAAATTCATATTATATCAATGCACTCTTTAATCATGTTTGGAATGATAAAAACATGTTTGTTGGAGTTTGACCCCATTTACATACTTGACTGACCTTTCCATGGAGCAGATTTTATTTTGGCAAAGAAAAAAAAAGGGAGATTAAAATAATGAATGAAAGAAGCATAGTTGACTTGCTTGAAAATACCACAGAACCTCTCTGGAGCATATTAAATAAGAGCCTTTACTCTGAAAGCTGATGAAATGCCTAAGTTTGAGAGCTGTTGAAAATCTATAATCGACCCATGACGCGACTTGCTTTCCTTAGGATATATTTGCTTTGCGTTTATTCATTCTGTCGAATAGGCTTTGCTGTTGTTCCATTTTCCGGTGAATGGTTTTGAAGTTTCATCAGAAATAGCTATCTTCATGGCTAGGCATCTACTGTCTCTTTGGGAGCCTCTACATTTTCCTAAGGGAGCACCCTATTGCTCCCAGAGCCCACTAGGTTGATTAATCAAAATTAGATTTACAGAAATTTGTTATTTCAAGCCTTTAGTATGTTTGGATAACACCCCATTACTATAAATAGTCTTTTACTATCATTTTGGATCCCTCCTTAAGGGAGCACCCAGCACCTACTAGAGCTCTATTAGGTAATTATCTAAGACATCACAATAGGCTTGAGAAATTTTGCTATTTGGAGATTCTAGAGCATTTGCCAAGCATCCCATCACTATAAATAGTCTTCTACTATCATTTTGGGCCCCTCCTTAAGGGAGCACCCTATTGGTCCCAGAGCCCACTAGGTTGATTAATCAAAATTAGGTTTACAGAAATTTGTTATGCCAAGTCTTTAGAATATTTAGATATCACCCCATTGCTATAGATAGGCTTCTATTACTACTTTGGATCCCTCCTGAAAAGAGCACCCAGCACCTCGTAGAGCCTCCTTAGGTGATTACCAAAGACATCACAATAGACTCGAAGAATTTTGCTATTTGAAGGTCCTAGAGGATCGTTATCATAGATAAACCTCTATCTATTTCTCCTCCCATCTCCCTAAGGAACATACAATCGTGTCAGATTGTGCAATCGTCCTCGTGCGATACTCCGATTCATCATCGGAGAAAGCGGAGGACATGTTTCATCATCTGCCGATGCATAATCTGGCCATTTACGGTTGCTCTCGAAATCCAGCATTGGCCAGACGGACACTTTCCTTTCCTCGATGTCTGAATCTCGGCCGTGAACATGGTCCGCGAAGGAAATGAAACGTTTTTTTATTTTGTTCGGAGTATCTTGTCAAACACGGACGCAGATAAACGGCGAGAAAACAAAAGTGGGTTACACTTGGACAAGCGACGAATCACAGGAAGGAAATGGTTCTTGCATGGAGATTAAGTTCGAAGAGAAAGAAACCTCTATATCCTTGTTCGTGGTTCATTGAATCGAGCCCACTGTCCCGGCCACACAAGGTGAGGCTTGTTCTCCACCTTGATTCGATCACAGTTTCTGCTTGTACAATTCCTTGAATCGGACAGATGATCAAATAGCCACTTCAAACTTGGTCAAACATCTCAAAACATCAATTTCAATGAAGCTTTTTAGGTAAATTTGACTAATTAGGATTCTAGAGCAAAATTAATTAAATAGAAATTGAATTATTTGCACTTTGGTTAATTCCAATTTAGTCAAACATCTTACAACACCAATTCAAATGAAGTTTGGACTAATTAGAATTCTAGAGCAAAATTAATTAAATAGAAATTGAATTATTTGCACTTTGGTTAATTCCAATTTAGTCAAACATCTTACAACCAATTCAAATGAAGTTTGGACTAATTAGGATTCTAGAGCAAAATTAATTTAAAAAAAATGAAATTCCTTGAACTTTGGCCAATTCAAACTTGGTCAACCATCAGAATAAACATGATTTCATGCTCCATATATCTGTCGATGGAAAAGACGGTTTAGCTGGATATTTATGGACCAGGGGGAAATGTTGATGGAACTCGTGGAACGTTTAGTGCAATAACAAATGGAATTGTTTGACACGAAGGAGAACGGATGCGCGATAATGTTCCGAGGAAACGACCACGCGTGACCCTGGCATTACGCGTTTATTCCAAGGATTTATCATCCGTTCCGAGCGATTCGTGCTCGCAAAATTACTTTAATCCATCGATACCATCTGCTAACTATAACAACGATTCTTAAAGACCAAAAGGATAATCGCCTAAACGTAGAAATATTAATGAGACAGAACGTGGCAAGTTTTCTCCTGAATAATCCTCCGCCGATAATGAACAGGAAGAACACGTGTAAAATAGAAAGTGGAAGGCAACGTGAACGTGTAATTTACCGACTTCGCGATAGTTGGCCAGCCCACAAACGAACCTAATAATCCAAAGTGATCGGGTTTCCAATTTACCGCCGATTATCCTAACGTTTTCCGTGCAACACTTCCGGCCCCGCGGTTGCCGATCGTCATTACCGGGGCTCATCAGCGATTGATTACGGCGAAAATGTACGCTTGCGAATTCAACCGCGTTAAGGAATCCGTGGAGGAATTAATGGAACACGAGTTTCGAATATACCAGCTGGTTAAACGTATTAAGGGAGCTCCCTCCCCCCCTCTTTCAAATTACAAAATATTAAATCTCTGACGAGCGAAGGGCAAGATAGACCATTTTAATTATTCGATAATGATTATTTAACCGTTCGAAACAATTGAACAAAAAATGAGTGTCGTTCTCCTTTTGCAAAGGGGGTCAAAGATTCTCTTACGTCATCTCTGACATCATTCAATGATAATAAAATATTCCGTGAGTAATCGAGTCAGATAACAAAGTCTGGTCAAACGAGAATACGGAATAATTCAACGGGGCTCGTTCAATATGCTCTCGTGTCCGAACATCTCTTTCCGTCGGAATCCACAAAGGAGAATAAACAGCAGCTGACGTAACCGACCACGAAGAAACGTGTTCCAGCCGGTCGATTATCTTTTTCCCAGTGATTTCTTGATCACAGACAATGCTGTAACAGGTATGTCAAAGTTTCCAACGACCCACGGTTCGTTACGCGCCATCGTTTGGTCACCTAATCGAGCAGCAGGTAAATAACAGCACGTGGATCCTTTGAACGGACCCGGTGAAACCTCGTGGCACGTGCTGTCATTTCGATTAGAATCTCAAAGGGCCAACTACCTGTCCCGTTTAGTTCCGGGGGATTCTCTCATTATAGGGTTCAAAATTCAATCCAGCACCTCAATTTTCCCCACTTTGGGTCGTTAATGTAACATCAGTGTCATTGAAAATTTAATCAGATTTATGGATGATCCCTTAGTCATTTCGGTTGATAATTAGCAAATTAGCAAAATTTATTGAAAACGAACATTCGGTGCCTTCCTCCAACTGTATATGGTGTATTTCTGGATAGTGAGTCATCTCGTTTCTCTGCCACGTGCTTTCTCCGTCATTGAGTCACGAGCCAGAAGACGACATTCTCACAGTAATACCCAGTGTCTCGAAATAACGATTACCCCAGTTCGACTGTTCAGGTGGAGACGGTCTAACGAGACCGTCGATGACGGTTTCGGATCATCAGGAACAATAATCGAAACAATTCTTTTAAACGACACTCGTCGGCTTGGTAGGTCGTAAGGGTCGCGAGGAAACATTCTCGCGTGTCATCAAGACGGTGAGCTATAGAAACGAGGATTTGTCGCTCGGATGCTAGACAATGGACTATTAGGGCAGTTTCGTGGTAAGCTGCTCGACGGAGCCTCTCTTCGTCGCTCTTTTCTACCACCGGAGGAGGGAATGAGGGTGGAGGGGCTGGTAGAGCCGTAGAGGGTTTGTCGAGGGTGCTTGACGCACACCCACAGAACCTGGCTCCCTTCTATACCCGTTCCTTTTTCATACCTATTTGCTCTACAGTTGCTCGGATCGTGGTTGCCACTGGTTGTTGGCTGCTTTGTGACCGAAAGTCCGTAGAAATTCCTCTTTGTGCATCACCTCGTTGAAAACGTCTGCCTCGTCCTGGATTTTCCTTTTCTCTAGCCTTCGATTTCAGACTGGGGCGATCAGGATTGGCTACTGTACTTTCAAGCTCTTAGGTTGTATTTCATTTTTTTCAAGCATAAACAAGGCTTGTCCCTCTGTGGAGGACTTTGTGCTTTAGGCTTAGATGGTTAGAGGTGATGCCTCCATTGTTGATTTGGGTCATTTAAGATTGGGATGATCAGGACTTTAAATTCTTTAATTTATAATTCAAGTTTGCCCCCCTGTGGAGGACCTTGTGCCTTGGGTGCTGAGGCATGGGTGGCTTTAGGTGATGCCTGTACAGTTGCTTGGGGTCATTTTCAGTGAGATGATCAGGAGTAGTTATTGTGATTGTTAATGGCCTATAGTTGAAAATCTTTATGTTTTTTAATCCATAATTCAAAATTGGCCCCCTGTAGAGGACCTTGTCCTTTGGGCCCTAAGGCTTGGGTGGCTGGAGGTTGACTGGGTTGATTATCCCAAATGTCATAGTTGATTTTTTAATTTATAAATCTTGCCTATAGTTTGAAAATCTTCTGCTTCATATACTAAGTCTCTGTTAATAACCATCCTCATTAGCCTGCCACTAAAATAAGGTGATATAAATGGATTTTCAAGTGTCTGGTCAAATCGATTCCTCCCACGCTTCCTAATCGTTGATGAATAAATTATTTAACGACTTCCAGCTACGCTGATCGAAGGCCACACACGTTGATTGCCTAAATGAAGAGACAGAGGAAGGCACTTGAGAAAATGACAGGAAACACAGAGATTGAAATCTTGAAAGTCTTAACGTTGCTTATCCGAAGGTTGACTCTCGTTTTTTTTTCTTTTTTTCGTGAAGAATGGTTGGATGCATTGAATCGATGGAGTCCAAAAGTCCAGAAGGTGAAATTAACAAGTCAATGCGACGATATTCGCCCGTAGGGTATGGTTGTGCAATCCCTGCTGAATTATAATTTTATTTCTGATGTAATTGCGCGTGTTACGCCGCCACGAATCCATTTCTCGTACAGAAATAAACCGGTTGCTTTCTTTCTGTCTGTTCTAAGATTATTTCACTCTGTCAGCGAATACTTGCAATTTAACAGAGCCTGCTATCGAAAGAATTCCAGATACTTGTTTTTTCAAATTAATTTCTCCAATAACTATAATTTCTCTTCGTTTAACCACCAAACGAAAACTCGTGAAAAAAGCCATCCTTTACCCTGAAACCATTAAAATTTGCTCGATTAACGCGTTTTATGGAACTGGGTGACTGGACGAAAAGAAAAAAGATACATCAAAGGAAAACCTCTTTTTATTTCCTCTGAAACGAGCACAATACTGTTTTATCGTTATTCAGGATGTGGGTTAAATCAGTTTTATATTTTGCTTAATTTAAATCATAGATAAAGTATTAAACTCAATAGAGGGAAAAATTCGATCGTGAACGGATGTGGCGTTCAAATTAAGGCCATTTGAATGATTCGTTGCTAACAGGATGTGGTTTTTCAGTAATTAATTACCAGACTACAATTTTCCAAAAATTCTCTATCACTTGGTAATTTGAAAATTTTATAAGGATTCTTAAATTCTTCGATGAGAATATCAGGGAATCAACTTACATCGTTCATTAATTCGTTACAAGAAGAAGAATCACCTACGTGACGAGCATGCCGTCGTTTTTCATGCTTTTCTTCGCGTCCAGGTGCTCTTTGAAGAAACTGGCTCCTCAACTTTATTAAGTCATTAAATCTCACCGAACATCAATCCCCTCTGGTAATCTTCGACGCTTTAAGCGACCATAAAATTTCTCTTTTTGTTTTTTCATTTTCAAAGTAAAATTACATGACGTATGAAAATCTTTTAGGGCCTCTGTTGACCCAATTCAGTGGCACTCAGGTGTGAATGTGAATGTTCAATGGTTTCCATCTTTGGAGAACAATAGAGGAAAGATCAGGGTCTGAAGTGTCTCCCCCATTATTTGATCAGAGCTGAAAATATCATTTTCATTGAAAACAATAGTGACCGATCGAAAGAGGCGACTCGTGTCCACTTAGCCTCTGTAAATCTTGAAAAAGTTGGCTTGAAAGCCCTGAAGTCTTTCAAAACATTCTTTGACTCTGAAGGGGAACCGTGTCTGCCATTGAAAAATGAAAACACGACAGTTAGAACATCGAAAGATCCTTGCAGATATTTTGAAATAAAAGATCTGTGTGATTTAAGGTTTCTCTTTTTGAAGAAGAGCGACAAGTAACAGAAGAGCTGGTAGGGGTCTGCTTTGGCCTGGTATCGGGAGAAGGGGAGGGTGTGCTTGTTTGGCAAAAGCAAACAATCCATCGAGAGACCCATTTCCTCTGATCCAGAATAGAACGCTTTTGAAGACTTTCGAATCGTTCGGCATCCTTCTGACCACTTATGAGATTAGAAAATTAATATTGAATCAGTAATTATATTTGATAATGAATTATTCATTGGTAAAGTTAGATGGTAATTGTCTTGATGAATAAATCAATGAAATTTATTTCCGTCCTATCGGTTCGACGTTTGATTTGAAGATAGATCGAGAGGAATTTAAAAGTTTTAAAATTGTTGGGATAAAACAATTAGAAAAATTTGAAAAACTCGTAAAAAGGTGTTGCAGAGTCTTGGAAAAATCTGAAAATTTGAAGAATCTAAATTGGTAAAGGATGATAGAGAATAAAAGCCCCTAAGTGGGTGACTGAGCTTTCTAATTTGTCGAGTCGCCTCGAGTTTCAGCCAAGGGGTGAGAAACAGAGAAAATGGGGGAAAATTGTCTGGCTAACCGCATGGGGTGCAAAAAGAGGGTGGAAGAGAGAGAGAATCAAGAATGGTTAACCAACGTATTTAGGTAGGGTGTAGAGATTCCTGCTTGTTTGCTCTGAAAACAAACCTGTGACGCCGTTACGAGCCCTTTTTAGTCTGTGATCGATTCATTCATTCACTCTTTCTTTCATTGAGGACGATTATCTGTGGAGTGTCTTCTGTTAGTAATTAGACGAATATTTATTGATCCAATTATAAATTGAGTCTTGGAAAATCGAAGGGAAATTGTCGAATCCTGGCGAGCTCAGAAAAAATTTTCAGGGTGCTGGAAAATTTGGGAAGGTCATGGGAAATGGAAAATCAAGTGGAAATTTTGGAATCTTGAAAAATCCAGAAAAGTCATGGAAAATGGAACAAAAAAAATCGTACAAAATCATTAACAATGATATGCCATGATACAAATGAACTACGTCAATTGTGTCTGATTAAAAAATTGCCTAATTGATACTTCCCCAATCGCGAACGAACGAGAGGGACAATTGAAAAGGCCAGTTCGGTTGAAACCCTCATCGACATCCGACGGTAGCGCCGGAAGCGTTACGCGGTTTTTTCCCCCTTACCGGAATAGAACGTGCAGTTTCGATGTGTGACGCGTGACTGGCAGATCGCAGCCCGAGGCCCGATTCTTTCGCGAGCTAGAACGTTTCTTTCTCGGGAAGTCGGCAGAATCGTGATTTCCGCAATTTCACCCTTTTCAGAGGATTGCAAACGGTGCTTGTCTCCCACTGGGGGATATGAAAGTTCATATAAGATGATCCGCTTCGGGATCTTATCCCCTTCCCTCTTTCTATGACCTGGGAATCAACACGTGACTATAGTTCTTAGGTTACCATCCTTGGGAGCCGTTGTCTATTCGATTCCGAGTGGTCGTGTTGCGTTACGATAAAAATGAAGGTGAATTGTACAAAATTTTTGGACTTCAATAGACAATATCTGAAGTTATTATGAAATAACTGCAGGTCTCAGTTGATAATAAGCCTAAAATTAGGGATCATGAGTTCAAAAGTCTGGTCCTCCTCCTTCCTGGGTTAAAACACCCAGGGCAAAGGACTGGTAAATACCTGTCCACGTTTCCGGGCACCTTAGGCAGTTAAAATGCAAAGGCGCCCCCTATGCTGCGGCTCTCCGCGGGATTCGTCGGGCGTGTGCGCTCGTTAGTATTCCGCACGACGACGGCCCTCTTTTCCGCGCCTAGCTCACCCTCCTCCACTCGCGGTCTGCTCGCGCGTGGCATGCTCTTCGCATTAATATAGCACGGCTTAAGACAAAGAACGATCGGCCAGCCCTGGTCCTCTCCCCCACCGGCAGCGCCCTCTGCCTCTTTCGCAGGCTCGTCTGCTCGCGATGGACGTATATTTTCGTTAAGTTGAAGCCCTCCAGGAAAGTCTCTCGAATTGGGGGATTTCTTTCTTCTCCGCCTCGCGGAACGTGCCGGGTCTTGACCTTTGAAAGACGTTCCTGCGATGGCGGACCTGATCCTGGCCGATCAAGAGCCTCCATATTTCACCTGGTACCGTCTGGACTGGCTGATCTTCCTGTGATTAGGTTGTTTTGGTTGGGTCAGACAGGTGTCTGTGAATGCTGCAGGAGATTGATGTTGACCTAGGTTAGGATGGTGTACAGGAACTTAGAGGAACTGGTGGGAGGATTGGTTCTTTGGACATCTGCATAAAGGGAGATGAACACTGGGGGGATAATTCTGAAGTGGTTAATTGATTAACTGAAGCGACTTAACCCAATATACATACTTCTTCAAGGCAACCGTGTCCTAGGGTCACAGCCTAAGCCTTAGGCTCTATAGGTCCCAAGAAAGTGAATGTTTATTATGCATCTAAGTAGAGTTTCTTAGTTGCAACAGCTCAAACAAACAGACTGCCTAAGAAAACATAGACACATGTTAGTCTATTGTAAAGCCATATGTGTTCTACAGTGTTTCATAGATCAAGTGACTCTTTATCAAGTCCACATTCTTATCTATGATAAATATTCTGAAATACTCGACTTGGGGGGCAGGGTAATGAAAAGTCAATGAGAGAACTGCATCAGCTTCGAAGCGTTTTCAGTCGCGTTATGCAATCGACACGTGCAGGCAAACTGCAAACTGGGTTTAACGACACAGACAGCAGAGGAGAGGCGCGAGACTTATTTTTCAGGACCAGTTCTCCACGACCGGTGACTCATCGCTCTGGACTCATTTTTGCGCCGAGTTTAACGACCCCCTTTTCTTCCTTCTTCGTTCACCCGGCTGAATCTCCTTCTCGCAGGACTTTCCTGCCCTCTGCTGCGCAGCCTGTTCGAAAAGTGGTTTCTGATTTCGAAATATCATCGGTATTGACATATAGGGCTCTTGAAATGATTCAGTGCTTAACCTCGATCAGTCGTCCAGGACGTCTAGGTTAGGTCGCACCATCAATAGTAATGCTATTCGCATCTAAGAGCAAGTATTAAATGTACAAATTTTACACGTTCCCTTCTTCCCAGTCTTATGTGGGTACCACTGATCTAACTTAGGTTGGGTCAGGTTAGGTTAAGTTTGGTAGGGGGCACCACTGGCGCTGTTCGAAGCAGTCAAATAAGGGAGGATCAAAGAGGCGTTAGGTCTATAGGTCGCATGAAATTGACCGACAGCATGTGGTAGGTGGGTGCCGGTGTTTGGCTGCAAGTTTGTCCCCGAGAAGCTTCAAAGTTCCGAGGACGAATTTCCTGCCGGCCACTTAACCTGCCCCGACACGTATTTCCCATGCATTTTAAGGATTTCGGACACCGTGGGCCCCGCTGTTTTGTCGAAGTATGAGCACGTAGTTGTCGTGAAAGGATCATAGAGTGGACTTAGCCGGGAAATCCCGTGTAAAACTTGCCTGGAATAACAAAGTCTCGTCTCGGAAGCTCGTTCATGCCACCCTATACGACCCACCCTCCTTCCCCTTAACTTCGTTCTTCCCTTTTCTTTCCTCCTTTACGACCGTTTACGATTCATGCTCTTTAACAGGTTCATCGACACGCTTAGATTCTTCGATTATAATGATATTTATATCCGAAAGTTGCACATTTATGGCCGCGAAGAGTTTTTAACGCCGAAAGAAACAGCCGAGGAACGCGTCTATTCGAAGCCCTTCGAGCGAAACAACGAGTTTCTGAAAACGTTGCGTCCTCCTTTTGGCAGGACCGAAAATCCTTTCAGCGTATCTCGCGCAGAAATGTCGACGTTGTTGAAGAGGTCACGAACGTAACGAGCTTGAAAACAGTCGTCGAACGTTGCAGGATGCGTGGCGCGAGTTATCGTGGATTTATCTTGTTTGAGCGTGTCCACGTTTCCGTGATTTTTCAAGGAACGCCGGATGGATGCAGCTTCGGATAAGAATGAACTGCGATTTACTGAAAACGCGTTATCTGTTAATTAACTTGAGTCCAAATCTGACTTAATTAAAGCAGACGCAATACTGATCTAATTCAATAGTTTATATCAGACATGCACACGAAATTGCCCGTAGAGCGCTCGAGTGCCCCCGAGCTTATCGCGTGCCCGCAACTGTACCCACGTGCTCCTAATTATAGATTGATTAAGATCACAATTAACGAGCGTTAGGTCGTGCCATTATCCTCCACGACGTATCGTTTATGGTTACGTAATGTATATACACACCGTATCTTTTCCTACACATGGAACATTCGTGGATCGTTTCGCGTATGCTTTAAACGAACGCGAGAACGTAATAATACGTTCCGTCTGGACCGATTTAAGCTTCATTAACGCGGTGCACGAGCAGGAAAAGCGCGTCTGTACTTCCGGTCACGTGCTACCGCGAGGCGCATCTCCGTGCACGCGTCTGCTGCATCAAAACGCTAAATATTAGCTTTTATTGAGCGTATCCGCCAGATGGTTGCTTTTTCTCGCGGATCAGTTTTTGCAACACTGATTCGGCGTTCCCTTGCGGAAGTTAGGTCGAGTTAAATTACCAGAATTCAACTCAACATCATTCAGTCCCATCCTGTATCCCTCGATCCATCGTCGAAGTAGGACACTAGGACGGTAACGATCCTGAAAGTGCGCTTTATATCTCTTCAGCGTCCTCTGATTCGTGTGGGGTCACGCAGGATCCCCGAGGAGCCATCCAGTTTGGTATCCCCGCACCGTGGAATAACGTCGATACACGATCGCGTTGCATAAGCTCGTCAGCCGTTTTCTTCCTCTAACGATACTTTATTTCCCCGCGCATCCAATAGTCTCGTCTACCTCTTCGAAAGAGGGAGGATGGGCGTCGTTGACCCGTGACTCGTTGAATGCTGGCCAGCTTGTTGCGAATCACGGCGGTGCCGGGTCGATTCTGAATTTATATCGCGTGTTTAGGTGAGAATTGGTTCTTTATGAGCGGCACGTGAGCACACTCGCCGATATACAGACTGATTTGTAGCGATGGAGAGGTTGGATGCTCAGGAACAGCTTCGGTTTGCGTTATTTCAAGCATCCCTCTTTCGTTGAACCTCCTCCAGGTGCACCGTAATTGAGAATCGACGTCATTTGACGAATAGATAAAATAAGATTCTAGGCATTACAGAACGTTTCTCTGTTTACTTTGCAGAACGACGACCTGGTTTTCGACCAGGATGGCAAGCAGTCGTTCAACGAGGCTCCGTTGATAGAGACGCATCAGCAGGTGTCGATACTTCATCGATTAAAGAGAGGAATCTGGGACTTGTTCGGGACAGCATCCTCGACAGCGGCACCGACTACCGAGGCAACAGCAGGTACTCCGTCACAGTCCATGTTCATCCTCATCTTTATTCCACCTTAACCCGCTTTGATTCCCGCAGACCAAGACGAAGACAACGCCGAGGAAGAGCTGGAAAATGCACCGCCAGGTGAACCTGACGGCGAAGCAGAGCCAAAAACGTCCAGTGTTAAAGAAACAGCCAACCTGGAGAGACTGGTCCATGAGAGGGGAGATCAGTATGAAGACGTCGAGGAGGTTAGCGATCGAAGATCTATCGTTTGTCTAGGATGTTGTAACCACTGCGTTGCGTTTAACAGGAGAACGAGATTGGTAATACAGCCGAGGGTCGCAGGGAACCAGCTGACTTTGGGAATACCGACGACGAGGACCTGGCTGGTTCTGGGGAAGTCGAAGGTAGTGCCACTGATAGAGGCATTGATATTCATCCTTCTGCGAGGGGAAACAGAAGTAGGCTGATCAGATTGTTGATATTGGGTCGATAGTACACTCGTCAAGGTTTACAAAAATGGGGATGGTTTTACAGAGTACTACAGGATCACCCTGACTGTCGGTGAACCCTATCGACGCGAGTATGCGGACAGAAATAGCCGGGAGTACAAGGAGCTTAGTGGCAACTTGACTCAACCCCTTGAAGAACTGTACAATCGCCATATTCCTAATGAGAACCATCATGTCAATGTCGTCAAAATATCGTAAGCATCACTGGGATCTAAAGTTGTCCCTGGTTCCAGGACTCTCTGACACCTGGTTCGCAGGAGTCTCTGGACTCCTCCCAGTACCTTGCGATTCTCCTCTTTCCCATCAATGAGATTATTTTCAAAAACATCCAACGAGATCAGAAATAAAGGAATTACCTAAGCCACTGGGTCACTGTGGCTCAGTCTAAAGGCATCCCAGGAATGCTAACAATTTTACTGCTTGTTTTAGGCCAACGTCCGACAGCTTCACGTCACAAGTTACTTTAGACATTGGCTCGACGTTCACGGATGAGTTGGAGGTGAGGAACATCCTCGAGCAACAGCTGCAGTACCACTCATTGGGCAACATCCAAGTTGGTCCAGAGGGATTCACGTTCAGAGTGTTCCAAGGTAACTTATCCCCTAGATATGCTGGCGGGAAAAATGATCGATTCCTCGGCGGACCATCTCCAAGCTGTGTGTGATTCGTAATTCGATATCCTTTTTGCTGTCGTATAAAGAGGAAGTTCACTTTGGAGAGGAGATCGATGAACTTGAGGAAACTTTTATCACGTGGGTCTGTGTCAAGGGATCGATCTCTTCAATAATTGAACACAATTAGTGATACCTAGTGTAGTACATCTGCACGTGAATGATCAACATATCAAACTGTTAGCCATTGTTCTTATGTTCTGTTTTATTTTTTGTTGCATCCTTTTGTTACTTGACGGTTGTACACAATGAAACACATCCACACACGAACACACATCAGCCGACAGAGGTGTAGACGAGCTGGAATGCGACCAATCGACAGAACTGAGATGTAGAGACGGTGCATGCGTGCCATTAGACTCCAGGTGCGACGGCATTGCCCAGTGCGAAGACGGTTCTGATGAGTTTGACTGCCCCAGGACGATACCAAGTGGACGTAAGTAAACGAAGAAAATCGCGATCGGGCTCTGTAAATATATCTAAACTCTCACAAGGATAGTTCCTGAAGTGGTACCCGGATATCGATGCATCAGTATGCAAAAGCTCATTAAAATCTGATACCATCACTTCAGAAGCTGCTAATTATTGTACAGTAACTTGTTCTATTATTGACAATCATTATTATATTCAGTGTAATTAACTTCATCGCATGCTAATTTTTCACTACTTGAAAGGGTGGCCAGCAAAGTGGCTGTACCTTCTGCCATTCATATGATTTTTTGTTTCTCTCTTCATGTTTTGATTATTTATCATCTAAACACACGACATCCTCCCTACTGACCATCCGCCCGATAGAGGTATTCTATAACACCGTCACCTCATCGCACCGAGGAACTGGAGAACATCATACCGAGGTCGAGACGACGACTAATCAAGAGGAAGATGAAGAAGGAATCACATCGAGACCTAGCGTGAATAAGTGTCGCGCCGACGACACGGTACGCTGTAGCGACGGAAGTCGTTCTATTTGCTCGGTACAGCAATGTGACGGCGTGCCAGATTGTGACGACGGCGGTGACGAAGTTGACTGCCCCCATCCAGGTACAGAGTCTGATTTGGGATACCTTAAACATGGCTTCGAGGGTCACATCGAATTGTACATATTGTATCATAAACACATTGCATGATTTGTATGTAGCCATAGATTTCATTTTTGTTGCTTTGTTCTGGCAAACAAAGAGGTCAGAGATGACTTTCTGTTTGTCGTCATCTTCATTCTCTTTATGTGTACAAGAAGCGTGCAGAAATGTAATTTGTTGTACTATTAGTGGAATACGAAGTGGATGACTTGATTTTACAGGCTGCAGTGCTGGAGAATTCGCCTGTGATGTGTCCAGGTGCATCTTGGAGTCACATAGGTGCAACTTCATCAAGGAATGCGACGATGGAAGCGACGAACACGACTGCAACTACCCCGGTGAGTCTTGTTTTTTGTTATAAAGACGGCTGAAAACAGCTACTGATTATCGCCTGCAGGACAGGTAGAAATCTGTATACATTTTTCTCGTGTTAATTTCGTAGTCGATAAGGAAGATTTCACGCGACATTACCGGCTGTTAGATTTATCCACAAACGATAACATCAAATTTTTCGTCGGTAAAACGTACGATATTCCATGAGAATCTACTTGACCGACGAAACGACCCTTAATCTTGATCCACGTGGCCTCAGACAACCATTCTCGAGGCTGTAGCTTTTATTTCACCGGAAATTAATTAAAAATAGTTTTAACGTCGGTCTCGACGTGTCTCGGCTCGAATACGACCCGGAACGTGCCGATTTTCCCCGTTGAAACAGGGTCAGGTGGAAGTCGACCAGGATGTACCTACTGAATATTCAAAAACTCGAGGGCTTTCCCTCTTCCCTTTTGTTTTACGTCGCTTTTTTTCACTGTAAACCCGGTGTCGAGTGGTGGTTGATCGTGGTCAAGAACGAGGAAGCAGCGAACGACTAGGTGGCCACATGGTGATGGCTGGTAGCTCTGTCTGCACCTACTTAGGCCAGTATTAGATCATCGAACACGACCTCTTGCCATCGTCTTCCTAATAATAATTACGAACCAAATCTGCTACTGACATTTCAGAGTCTAATTTATATTTCAGATGTAGAATCGCTTATCATTTTGGTGGTTCTACGTCATCAGTTAAGAATTTCTGATTCTTTGACCTACTTAACACATTTATGCCTCTGATCCTGATGGAACTTCCTGGCACTACAGATGATGTCACCATCCTATTAAATGAAGTTCTAGGCGACTGCTAGATAGTGTATATTCTGTTTCAACGAAAAAGTCAGCCACGTATGCCGAAGGTCCTCGAAGAGATTGCTAGGCCTAACAGCGCGACAAAGGAAACTAAATTTTGAAACAGGAACGTGCTCTCTGCCACTCGGCTGATCATACTCTGAAAGTAGGCCAGACCGCGACGGAACAATGAGTCGAGAAGGTTGATCCTTGAAAAGCTGATCGTAAACCAAATATCATGCGGTCTCCTCGGTTCTTACCACGTAGGTAATGGTTTTAGACGACTCAGAAACGATCCGTTTTGTTTCCTGTCGAAAGAAATAATACTCGAATCGATTGGAAGTCTAATAACTTCTTTTTAACGACGAGCAAATGTTCTTGAAGAATCGCGAATCAGACTTTTATCGAAGTTTTAAAGCTACCTGGTTTCCTTAAACGAGTCACGGTTAGGGGAGATCCATCGGTCGCGGCGGAGACTTTTTTCTGCTGCGGTGGGAAGGGACAGAGACAACGTCCCGTATAAATATCCGCAGACACGCAGCCCGGCCAGGAGCGCTTTTACCTGCTTCCAGTAATCGCGATGTGCATGCTTAATCAATATTCAAGTATTCAGCCGCGGGACACGGGGAGCGATCAGGCTTGTCCCTTTAGCCCCCCGTCCCTAGCGATGGGTATTCCATTCCCTTTGTCGCGAGTAATCGAGCAGTTCAGTTCCATTGAATGATCTGTAATTTCACAATAATCGCGAGTCCCTGACACTTGAAATCCATAAGAAAGATTCAACCCTTTGGGATCTTTTAAAGATGACATCCCAACGTTCAGATTTGCAAGTCCTGGTCCCAGGATGTCAAATCTCCATTTATATTTCTCTGGCTACCAATTTTCTAGGCCTAATAGTCAAGGTCTAAACGCTGAGTGTGCCATATGTTCAGTACCGTGGTCTGATGTCCCATATTCGAGCCCATCGCTAGCTCGTCCCTCCCTCCAGCTACCCTACCGTGCGTTTCTCCACGTTGAATAGGAATGCGCATAACCACTTTCGTGTCCTCCGGGTTGCTTCCGCGATATGCCAGCTCGGACGAGGACAATTATGAGTCCTGTTGGGCGCGTAAGCGAGTAACAGGGCTTCGGAAAGGGGGAAGACACGGGTATTTGGCGGAGGGCGGTGAGGTTACGTTAGGGGGTAGTAGGTGGAACAGCAGCACGCTAGGCACTGCCACGACAAACGTCAACTCCCACTGTCCCAAGGCATTAGTCAGCCGCGTCCTCTCGGCCCATATACACTGTTGGCTAAAAAAGTCATCAGCGTTGAAATAATGAACGACGTAAATGCTGTATCATCTTCTTGATTAATTGGCTGGGTTTATCAGCAGCTGCCGAGTACCCTCTGTTTGTCGTAGGAAATTGAAGGTGTGATACCGATTGTACCAAGTGAACTATGGAGGCCAGGACCCTTCAGAGTTTGTTTTGTTATTAAGCACGTTGAAGTATAAATGGTAAATAGGAAAGTAAATGGATTGGAAGTGGATTTCCTTTTGGGTTTGATATGGGATTGATCAGGGTAGACCACTTGGCAGAGTTTGCCTTAGACCTATGGTCCCTGGGGGATGGCTCTATGTGTTTTTCCCACTTCTCGTCGGATTAAGCCTCTGTAACCCATTATTTGTATGAGGGCAGCATACATACATGATATTTCCACCCGTGGAACCCTCGGCAAATGCGTATTAACGCGTGCACACTCGTAAGGAGGGTATATCTGTACCCAGAAGGACGCATGCTTACCGCTGACTGTACAGCGGACCTAAATTTGCATTCTTTTTGCCATAATTAAGGACACGGGGAATATTGTAAAAGGTTTTTTCACGACGATAAGAGGTGAAACTTGAATTTACGTTTCCAGTGTCCCATTGTGTTTGCACAAGACCGTCCGATTTTTTTGTTCGAACACAGAAACGCAAGCACTATTGACAAAATAAGCGTATGCAAATGTGTCGCGAGTCGTTGAACGGGGTGATTTGTCTAAAAACTCGCCCGGCTAGAGTCGTTTGTTCCGCTTATAAATCATGCCGCGAATTTCAGGCATATCGCGTGAGCCTTGATCGATAAATTAACAAGCTACCTGGCATCCGGACGAGGCAGGGACAAAGCTGAATTACCCGTTTCGTTCTTTTTAAACCGTGCCTAATCTAATTTCTCTTTATAACTTAACCTTGTGCCCTACTGAACGCGTTCAGCCGGGTGACGTCATAAGACTCCAATGGGTCCGACCTTATGACGTCATAAGATGCCACCCTTAACAAAATTGCCCCTTCGCAATTCCAAAATTCCAAACGAACCTAACTGTACTTCGAATCAACCACCGAAGCAAGGATGCATAAAATGGTTCCTTCCACCGTCAGATTAAACGAAGAGTAACCAGGATCGCGCCGACGCGACGCATCCGCAGGGGGGTGGATCGTAATTCTGTCGGTCGCGTTCGTATCCTCGTAAATTACAAAAAAAGTCGGAGAATTGTTGCCGCAGGTATAACCTCGGTTGTTGTGCATCGTGTGTATGCACGTGTAGAGGAAGCTTTTGAAAGTGGGAGGGCTGGTATCTGGGATTGGAGGTGGAAGGAGGTGTTGTTCGTTACTGGTGGACCCCTTAAGTGTACCAGCTGCTGCGGTAACGCCTACCAATCTGCCGTTTGTCCCCTGTACCCCCCCCTCCCCCCCCCTTTTCCGCGAGCTTAATTCCGTTGGCCGTAGAGAAATGAAGCTTAAAGCTGAAAATGAATTCTAAAAAGCGTGCCTGATGAAACCGTGCCGACGATAGGAGGGTGGTACCGTAAATCTGACGGCGCTGCTGTCGCGAATGGATCATAATTGCGGGACGCGGCTGTACTAACTATAAATCATGCGTTTCCGGTCGCGGTTCTCCTTTTACCGCGGGAAATCGTCGCGTTACGCCGATTAATAACCGGGAAAACTTTCCCAAATGAGGATTTATTATTATTCAACTTTACCAATACCGACGTCCCACCGAAATTATAGTCACTTTATTCAGGGTCAAACGAGCGAGGTCTAAAGATAAAATGCTGGAAATATTCTTGAGTTTAAAATATCGATCCGCGAGCTCCAGTTTCCGTATGGTACTCGTAGATGCGTACGATGTAACGATGAATGATCGTTCCAATGTGGTATATAAAAAAAAAACCATACAGTACCATTGGAAAGCCTATAAAATCTAGAAAATATGATATTCAGAGATGCGAAAGGTGAAAATCTTCACCCGGCTAAAATTCTAATTCTTCCTCTGTCTTTTGATAAATGAAAATTGATGTTAGGATGGAACGAAGGGAGGATTGCTGAAGATTCGAGCCCAAAAGTCCTGACCGTCGTAAAGCATATCACTGGGCCGTTGAAGGAACACGTTCGAATTATAAAAGTTTAAATAAAATAAGTTCAGAGGTGGATGGTTCGTGCTCCCGGCTCGGTTGGACAGAACGGGACGAGGAAAAACGCGGCCGCACGTCGGGCGGAACGAGGAACAACCCTCGGCCCGTATGTTTATTCAAATTCTCTTCTTCCTATCGCATTTTCATACTAATGGACTTCTTCAACTTTGTCTACCTTTTGTTCTGGACATGCTGTAACGGGACGTCACTTCTTGGATTGTCTTTCAAAGTCCAACACAGCTCGCTGGTACTGCCTGATCGTGACGATAGTAATTAATCCAGGCCTACCTGGGATTTACTATACTTTTATATAGACGTTTAAGAAAGCCCTTCTCTTTTTCTTAAAACATGCCAGTCCTAATGGAGGAATCGTCTTTTTTCCAAATTCCAATTAATTCTGATCTTTCCAAAAAACGAAGCCCTTCATCCCCTAAAATTCTGAACAATCAATCAGGATCAGTCTGAACCGTAACGAACCATAACTATACTCCTTCGGTGTCCATCAAATATTACGTCTACCATCCAGCGCTGTTCATCTCGGTTCAGGCTAGGAAAAAGGTATTCTTCGGCAAACAAAATTACCCCCGGCTAAAACCAGAGGATTTAAATCCTCGATAAAGCTGTGTTGCCGGTGGTGGTTATAATCGAAGGATTTTCAATTTTCCTGCCGGTTTGCCTTCCCATTCCGTTCGACCGGAGTCCGTGAGATTGCTGCGCACGATCCTACCCACCACTCCATTGGCGGGTGTTGCGAACGACGCTCGGCGCCGCGACGCTTTTCCCACATTACGCCGCGGACCCGCGGCGCCTGCAACAACCTCCCACGCTTCTTCTCGCCAGTTACTCGCTCGAAACGGCACCGGTCGTGTCGTTTCGTTTGCTGAATTATTTCGCGCGAGGGACACGTTCGTTAGCGGTAATCATCGATTTATACATCACCGTTCGTTTCTTTTTTGAATGAACTCGAAAATTGTCCGAGCAATTAGTCGTTAATTTAATTTAAATTGGATTTAGTTTAGAATATCAGCTACTTTGGATCTGAGGATGAATTTCTTTGAAGATTTCGAAACTAAAGATTTACCCGTCGTATAAATCTGCCTTTACTTCTGTCGGAACGATGCTAATGTGTTAATCTCTCGATTTGTTTCTTCCTCCTCGAGGCCCTTTCTCCCTTCGTTGATCGCTCTATTCATAACCGGTGTCGCGTTACGAGTTCCGCGGGGGCGGACCAGAAAGAGACTCCTCTTCGGCCAATCTCCCCGAAGCATTGGCTGCTCACGAGCAATCGGTAAATCTTTCGTAACTGTCGGCTGTTCACAAATTCTCACCGGTTTCTTCGACTACTCCACCTCAGGGAAGCGAAAGTTAATCCTCTGGATCGCTCGTGGATCATTCACAGGATCCATTCATGTAACTTTGTAATAAGACGACTATCTTCAAGGGTGTTCCAAGTCTTCCCGATGATAGAGGATCAGTATTTTTATTATAGTTTAATTGTAAAACAGAATTTTCTTTTTATTTAAATATTAAAACTTCAATGGTTGCTGGATCAAGTTGGGCAGTGGAGATTTTTTTGCATGATTGTACAAGATACGTGAATGTTTGAGATATTCGAGCCAACTGGTGGTAAGATTCGTAGAAGTGAAGTTGCTGAATGTGCAGTGAATGAAAGAAGTGCAAGGTGGTTTCAATTAAAAAGTAGAATTCCTCCTGGGACGTGTCAGGTTAAGTAATTAAGACGAATCCTGGCGTTAGAAAAACCTTGGAGAAATAGTCGATGAAGTAATGCAGTGTTGTTACTTGAGTTACAATAGTGCTAACCTAAACTCAATTCAAACTCATTGAGCTAGTCTTGAGAAACGATCTGTCTTGTTACAACGTTCAAATCCCTAGGGAGAAAATTTGAACTGACTTAACACTTTCTAGGATTCCCTAGATTTGATCCAAATTTAAAGTTAGTTCTAGACAATAATTTATTTCATTGCAACGTTGAAATCACCAGGAAAAGGATCCAAAGTAGCTTGAAATTTTCTAGGGTTCCCTAGATGTACCCCAAATTCAAAATGATCAAATTTCCCTAGCATTAAGTTATTCCTAATTACTAATTTATTTGATTATGACATTAAAGTCACCAACAGAAGATCCAAAGTAACTTACAATTTTCTAGGGTTCCCTAGATCTACCCCAAATCCAAAATGATCAAATTTTCCTAGCATTAACTTATTCCTAATTAATAATTTATTTGATTATGACATTAAAGTCACCAACAGAAGATCCAAAGTAACTTACAATTTTCTAGGGTTCCCTAGATTTATTCTAAACTTGATCCAATTCCCCTAGACAGTAATCAATCGTTGAAATCACTTACAAGAAAGATCTAAAGTGGCTTATTTGACTAAATACCATTGAAACAATTGAAATACTCGAACAGACGAAAAAGAGAAACACGTTTCATCGATAAGTTAACGTGAGTAAGTAAAAAGCGAAAAAAAATTCAAAGTAGCTTAGTGCCTCCCACGCTTCCCTTGTTGACAGCGGAGGAGGTGGGGTGGCCTGTTCTTCGTTCGGTTCATGGTGACTACTAGTTTGCCAGTCTGTCAGGCTCGGGCAACGCGGTATCTACTTCTTCGAGCTCTGTTCACCGGTTCGCATACGTTACGTTCTTTTTTTTCTCGTTCTGTTACACACCCCGGCTACGATTGAATTTCGTTTACAACCAGAGAAAGATATTCTGTGAGTAGATCGGTTGCGGTGAAGGAACACCTTCTTCGAGGATCGTAAGATTTAATGTCAATTTTTTACCATTTTTTTCCCTTCTCCTTCGACATGGAGTGTCTTGAAATACCTTTCTTTTTTTTTTTTTTTTAAGTTGATTGTGAAGTTCGAACACGTGCTTTCTTCCTCAGTGATAGAAGTTTAATTTTGGACGTCTTGAAAAATATTGCCAGAGGCTGTGACTTTTGTTTTGTTAAGGATAGAAATAGAAAATTAGAAAAATGAATTTGATCGAAATCTTTCTCGTGAGTGCAGTGATACACTGGAGAAATGTTATTCTAATTTTTGTGTTATGAATAAAACAGGGTGATTTTCTTACGTTAATTAATTGTTTGGTTTATTTTTCAATACATCTTTGCATTAAATTATATTAATGGAATAATAAAAATTTCGAACTCAAACTTATTTGCAATACATATTCCAGCTTAAATAGGATGCAAACGATACATGCAAAAAATAGCAAATCAGTCGTTTGTATTCAAAGTTTAGGATCAGTGTACAGTAATATGTTTTCTTAATGAACGCGTTGAGTACCGTGAGGAATCGGTGACCGGCAGCATAAATAATTAATCGAACAATTATGCTATAATCAGACAATAGATAATAAATCTTGATATTCGAAAATTAATTACTTTCATTCGTAATAATTAAATCTTCGACAGATGCTCATTTTTTACCACGACAGTGAACGTGTTAAATGAATTAAGAAAAGACTAATTGCAATTCATTTAGTATACCCGGTAAATTATTAAATTAAATATTCCTGATTAAAGTACCCGACCAAAATTTCACCCTCATAGACATCACCATTTTTACACCTAGGCCAGCCCCTCGGTCAGCCTCTCGTTTGACGGTGGTAGAATTCAAAGCGTGTTGTTTTTTCGAATCCAAGTCCAGTTTCTTTGTTGAGGGCGTCGCAATGACAGCCGGGGACAGAGGTGGACTTTTTTAAATTGGACGTCGAGGTGGCTCGCTTCACGGGGAGAGTGTAAAAGTCCAGGAGTGTAAAAGTGAGACGGATAGATCGATAGGGTGAGAAAAAAAGCGACGGGCTGAAACGGAGGGGAAACCGCGTGGTGTGCATCAAACGCGCGGTTCTCTCGCGGCTTTCAGAAAATAATTAAAAATAATTGAAAAACACAGCGCGTTGTCGCCGTGGCCCGAGCATTGTGCTTGCACGGTGCACAATTTCCTTGCCTTTTTCCTACCCCTTTACACTTCCCTCTTCCGACACCCGTGGCCTCGTAATCCCGTGGAACAAAAACCGAATTGTCGGTCGGTTAAGATGCAGAGGGTTACGGATGGAAAAAACATATATATATATAAAGCTGTCGTGTAACTAATGAGAAGCTGGTCGCGTTGAACCGTTTAACGGTGAAGTCTTTCTACTGGCGATTTCTTTGGTCCTACTTGATGTTTTAATAATGATTAGACAGAATTTTAGATCATTCATATTCCATAGTATCTCTTAATCAACTGTTTTCATTTCTAACTTAATTGTATTTCAGTGTTTCAATGACAAAAATTACATTTCGCGCGATACGTTCAGTTTTTTTTTTTTATTAAACATAGGTTCTCGAATGAGTAATAGATTCCTCGTGTTAAAACTAATCGAAAAGTCCTTTACCATTTTCCGATACGATGCTTCGTTTCCGAGATACAAGCGATTGAAGATTGACTTCCGGGGTGCGGGTACCGCGATCACGTGATCAGGCTCGCGCCTAGCACCCCGGAAGTCAGTTTTTAATTGCTTGTATCTCGGAAACGATGCGTCGGATTAGAAAACTGTAAAAGACTTTTTAACTTGTTTTTTAATGAAGAATCTATTTCCATAAACATACTGTGTTTCCTGAATGTTTTCTTAAAATCAAGACACTCCACCCTCGAAGAAAGTGTTAGGCAATCATTGATAGAATCTTTTCGATTAATCCGTGCGATTGATGCGATCTAGCTAGAAAGGATCATTCTATTGTCTGCTAACGATAATAGAGGAGAAGAATTGAAAGAGATAGGGGGATTTTCGTGCGAGAAAATCGATCGTGACAAATGAGACGCTAGTGAACGATAGTCGAAAGTGAAATGGGACATCCTGTGAGGAGATTCCTCGTGATCCTTTTGCTGGTGCTGGCAGTGACCCAGTCGAGTCTTGGCCAGAGACAGAGGAGGCCTTATCGCCCACGGAATAGAGGTAAATATCAAATTCCTACACCTGTTGAACACTTTTCTTTGCTTTTTCGCACGATCGTCCAAGGTACCAAAGGGTTAACTATGATCAAAAAATAGGAAAAACTGAAAACGAAAAATGAAAATCATTTGTGGTACTTTTATGACATCAAATCGCTTTAGACTTTCGGGTAATCAATATCTCGTTTATTACTACTCGGCCTGGGGAAAAAGGAGGTAAAAAGGATCAAGTTTCGTTGTTTTCGCGTTAAGCTCGAGGGATAGATCGATTCAACGATGCTGGTAAAATCGCTGGTGTTTATTTTCAAATGAATTTCAATGTAAGTCTCGCGTCGAGGCGAAACAATTACCCGTGGATGCAACGCGTTCAACCGCGTCAAATTTCTACCGTGTGTCGGTTGAAATCGTTTCGACGATTGTTTTCACGTCGAGGTTAACTCCACGGGGAGATTTTCCGCTTAAATTCGATCTTAAACGCGCGAGGATGTTGTGTATCGTTCTCGCTTGTATCGTTTTTACATTATGCTCCACTTTAACGAAGAGCACTCGAAGGTGACGTTATCGATTCCTCGAATCTGAACGGGTACTCTTATCGCGAGAAAAATCCTTTCTGTTTAGAGACCTAACCTAGATTTAATGTAGGTCCTGTTGAGGTCTAAATTGGGCTTAACTTATCCCAAACTAAGGATTTATCTCATGTTGGACGAGGCATCTTATGATGTCCTCAGGATTCAGTGTTTAGCCGCTTGGCGTCTTATGACGTCATCCGGACAAAGCGTTTTAAGTCCACTACGAATGTCCTTAGGCCTCCATTCGAATATGATTTAAAACTGTATCTTGTCCAGCAACTATTTTGGGTCGTTTATTGCGACAACAGATCTTTCTCTCTTCCTTCACCGGCATCCTTCTCTCTATACCAACGAACCAACTCGTTTTTGCTCGTTTTTCCTTCCCTTTTCTCGCGCTCCGACGTACTCACGTTTAATTGCATGATGCTGGGGCCACGATGTATTTTCAGGGTAAACCTTATGCTGTTTCTCTTGCTAAAAAATACGGGAGAGCGCGGGAAAACGCGGCAGAGAGGCTGGTAGCTGCGAGTCCTTTTACGTGGCTCGGTGTGGCGGCCCGTGAATATCATTTTCGGGATGAAACAATCGTGCCGACCGTTGCTTCCCACGTACAGCCTTTTCGTTACGTCTCTTTCCGGATGAACGTTCTCTGTGTGCGTACCTCCTCCCCTAGGACCGATAAACTCGTAGCACGCGAAAAGATTTTCGGTAAGCGGCGATGAAAATCACGGGAACAACATTTCTTTTTTCTTTTTTTTTTTGGTATTCTTTGAATGTACGATCGGTGTACGTTGAATTTAATAAAGGTACAGCAGCGAGCAAGGTAGCGTCCCTAGGGAAAATGGTGACGTAGTCGTATAATCAGTGCCCAATTAACGGACTCGATGGAAAAAGAAGGAAAGATCGGTAAGGGCGTAAGAAGAAATTCTTTTCCATCGTGGCACAGAGGTTTACATTTTAAATACCGTGAAAATTCTTCGTCAGATTATTCGTAAGATGGGGTTTATTCTTTCTTCGCGAGGAGGGTGGGGAGGAGAAATCTGCTCATGCATATTGCACGGACGAACGAATCGACGAAGGATTTAATTACTCCGTCACGGCGCGATTATAATCCGCGGATCCTTGAATATTTCTCGAGGTTCCGCGGGAATTATTCTTTCGTTCACCGAGGAATGTCTTTCCGTCTCTTAATTTAGCCTGACCCCAGCCCTCGTTGGGGACGTTTACCCTTTTCGGGGTGAGAATAGCGCTTTGTTCGAATAACCATGTTGTTTCCACTTATTTCGCTCAAACACCAGCTTTGAATCTTTAAAGGAAGTAAAAGAGCCCTTTCAATCTTCATTTTGTTCAAATTATTTTCCTCTGTAAAGTGTTAACCAAGTATTTTGGTTAGTCGTGATCGATACTCAATTGTTTTAAACTTAATTTGCTCTTAATTTATCATCAGAATTACAAATTTTACAAGTTTAGGCATCCATGGTAGACTTGGAAAAATCGTACGTTAACCAAGATTCGTTTAGGTTAGGTTAGGTTAACATAACCTATAAATCAAGTAATATGAAATTTCCCTAATCTAACTTAATCATATTTAAGGCCATCGTCCAAGGAAATTTCTGTCGGTTCCAAATGCAAACCTAACCTACATTTACCAGAGAATTTCTATTTATTCCTTTCCAATCCATCAACTAGGTTCCATATTTATCATTTAATATGACAGATGATGCAACTTCTCTCGATACATTGTAGAACATTTCCTATAAAACCGATAATTACCTTTTGAATCCTATATGCATCTGCATATGGAAACTTGCACGTAAGTCCAAAACCAGTGTTGCCACGATCCTTCCACTGACCCAAATATCCCTAGTTATTTTAGCTACGGATATCGATACTTTCTGTTGGATATTCCTGTTCAGGATATTCCACTTCTCGGACTTTTTGACGAGTTTCTTGTCAAATTTCGGCTACGGTTTCGAAAGGGGAAGTAGAATTCGTTAACGGGACTAAAAACGATTTAAGTTTGGGAAAAGCAATCGGGCGTCTTCCATTTCGCTTGCATATCCGTCGCAGACGTTTCATCGAGTCACCGTATTGTTTTCGTCCCGATAAGAAGGGAATTGTTTCGCGACGAACCGTTCGCGTGGAACAAGCTCCGGGATCTCGTCCGAGAAGTTTCTGTTTCTTGAAACTTCTTACTTGACGTCTCTGAATCGTATAAATCAATGGCATTTGAAAATATATCAGTTTCATTGGAGAAGGGAGCGGTGTTAATGGCCAGCAGTTTGCTAGCTCGAGGAAGCCCATGATGCTTATGGCGTACCACTTCCGGTTCAGTGAAAGACCGTAGCTTCCTGAACCGAGAGGATTTATCTGTTACTTCATGGATCTCTTTTATCGATGGCTTCCTCCCTTTTCTATGTTTTCTGAGGATAGATACCAGCTTCAGACTTGGCGGTCCCTTTTTTCTTTTTTCTTTTCAAATAATGGCGGATGATTAGAAAATTAACCTAACCTCAATTGAACTTTAACTTAGATCTCGTTCGGAGTTAACTAAAAATAAATTAGCCCGCACCTAGTTGAATTCAATTGTCTATTCCAGACCTAATAATCTACCTTACATCTCGTCGAACATAAAAGGAAGTCGAATTGCGTGAAGCACGGAGAAGAAAGAAAAGAAAGAAGGAAAAAATGGTTAGAACACAGCCCGCAGCTGGGAACAATGTTTTCTTCCGCAGAAATATTTGATCTATCGTAGAATTATTAGATTTTCTATCCGACTTTCACCACCCTCACGGTAAACACGTTTTTCGAGAGACAACAGATGTAGGCTGCTGCATTCCTTCCATCGAATTTTCTTCCTTCTCTTGGCCCTCTTTTGTCCCGAGCCAACGATCGATGAAGGAAACGAAACAGGGATTCGAAGATTTAATTATGTCATATTAAATTGACGATGTTCCATTCTTTGGACAAATAATTCTTCGAGTTTAGTTATTGGCGTAACCAGGTAGGAACCAAGGTGTTCCCCTACCAGAAATATGAACTGACTCCCTCTTGACACTGTTTAAAAAAAACATTAAGGAACCTGGCCCAAGAAAGTCCTAATTACGCCCCTGAACTTGGTACCTCCATTTTCCTATTGACAAGTGCCATGACGCCAAAATGGTGAACATTCATTGTGGAATATTCTGTATATATTCATAAAAATATTAGCGAAAGGATGTTCTTTGAACTTGCCTGCGAAGGCATCAGATAATTCTTGAAGAGTTCATTTGACAAAACACGTATACACGGACACAGGTTCAGAGCTTGATAATCGGTGGCTTTAGGTGACGTATCGATCAAAGGATCGAGCCACTCGAGCCGCGAATTTGACCCGAATATCGTCAGCGATGCGCTCGTTAAGCGATTTTAAATTGCCACTAGAGGACACGAAGAGTCTCCGGCTGCGTGAGCAACCGCCTCTTGTCGCGGGTATCATCGACCTCTTCCCCGCGACAGAATCCGCGTGGCATGCTTTGAATCGCGACATTTACGAGGCCAGTCGACCTCCACGAGTGTCTTCTTCGCGGCTTTCGAGCCTACCGACGAAGAATGCCTTATTGATCATTAGCTCTTTGAAGAAGCTCTAGAGATCTGGTTAATTGCAACTAGTTTCTTCTTGCTTAACTTTCAGACAGTTCTATCATCAAAGTTCGATTAATATTTGCTTCATCTGATCATTGATTAAATGTACTTATTAGATGACTCTAGGGTTCCCTAGATTTCTAGGGATTTTTTTGTCTCACGATCTTTCACTTTCGTTTGGATTATTGGTTAGGTGTACTTATCGACTGAGTCTAGGGTTCCCTAGATTTCTAGGGATTTTTTGTCTCGCTATCTTTCACTTTCGTTTGGATTATTGGTTAAGTGTACTTATCGACTGAGTCTAGGGTTCCCTAGATTTCTAGGCACTTTTTTGTCCTAATGAATTATATCACGATCTTTCACTTTCGTTTGGATATCTATAATCAACTACCACCTTTTCAAACTATATTTACACGGACGGATCAGATAAAGGGACGGCAAATAAAATCAATCAAATTCGAAAGTAAATGTTTTATGAAATACATGAATACGTATAAAGTATATACGATTCGATAGAATCTACAATGTGGCTAAAAATCTAGGTCGTAACGTAAATGTTTTACCAGTAAAATGCCTTACATTTTTCATTATATCGTATAAAAAATCTTCCCCGCAGAAATTCTACAAACACTTTTCTGTTTGAAAATTTCTGTCTCGTCGGTTCGATCCGTTTTTAGACCTCCACGTTGTCCATCCCTTCCATCTAAATGTTATATTTGTATAACAACGAAGGATAGAAGTAAACGCGTTCCTTCGACAAGGAAATTGACACGAAAAAGGAAGGATAACCGTGGAACTAATACGAGCCACGATGGAAATGCTTAGTCTCGAACCGAGAGAGTTCCACACCGATGGAACGATAAATTATTCGGCCGCGTTCACCTTGGCATGTAACAGCGTTCTAATACATATTGTAACAGCTTTATCGTGGGTGTGTGCACGCGTCTAGGTTAAGATGTTTCCAACATGATGCAGTACAGTCGATCTACAACGGCGACATCTGCTCCTCTCCGGGCTTTCAATCTTTCATTCGGAACTGTCGATTCTCTTCTTAACATGTCCGATTCCTGCTACTCGAGTGCATTGGCCCCGTTCTTCTGTGATTTTCTGACACCCTATAGATCTCAAATCATACAATATGATCTTAGTCTTCTTCGTTTTTCAACACAATTACCTTCTGCCCTCCATTATCCCCAAGAGACATTATTTCTTCAGTCATTTTTTTATTGTGTCATACGATCTATATCCACAAGTGGGGTGTCAAATAATAGCATTTAGCTTGTAGTTTAATAATACATAGGCTTCATTTTCATAGATCAAACCGTTCAAAAGATACAGCCAAAAAAGTGGCTGGCCCTAGCCCAGGGAGTATGTACACTTGGGAGTAAAGTAAGCTTTCTTTGGCTATAGAACTTTCTGAACACCCTATACATTTGTCCAACTTTTCAAACATTTCTCTGACAATTTTTACGCATGATTAGGGGAGAACGAATGGTTACACGCGTGGTTGACCGTGCAAAAACGTTCCTTTGTCCCCCCAGCGCGGCTCGTCATTCCTCATCGGCACTTCCGCTTAGCTTGCTGGCATCCCGAGGCTGTTATCTGATCGTGATTCCCGCTTCCGTGTTCGCAATCCAGATTACACGAGTGCCACGAAGCAGGTTTCAGGAAAACCGTGCTCTCTGCCCTCTGTGATCTACCGCTCCTCTGACGAGAGTCCCATAAACACAGCGCCTCCTCTGAATGTACATTTATAACTAGACTAGGGATGTTCCTTGAGATATACAGGGTGTCTCGAAAATAATGCTTGGAAACAGTTATTCATTAAAGATGGTAGCACGAACGGTGTTTCGCACTATTCGTCCTCGTGTTTGAAAGTGTTACAAGGACACTGGCAATCCTGAAAATAGGCAGACGAAATGAACGGAGTAGGTGGTAGGTTCTTCCGTCCCGGTGGGACGAGATTAGAGTTCACGGCGATTCGAGTGCATAATAGCCGCGTGCACTCTTGGCAGGCGCCGCGAGCGTCGCGCAAAAATGTCCAGCGTATTTCTCAGCCACGCTTATCCTCGCCTCTGCAAATGGATGCTTCTGCTGCGCTCAATATTTTATTAAGCTCTCACGACGATGAAATCGCGAACATGCGTAACCTAATTGCGTCGACCGAGTTCCAGGGATTTTTAGCGGAGTTTAAATGAAAAAATCCCTAGCGACTATTTTCATTGTTCCAGATTATTCCATCTCAAATGGTAAATAATGGAAACGGTAATTGAGGGTAAAATTTCAATTTTCTTGAATCTTTTGCAACACCGGGTATATTGAAAAGAATTTGTTCCGCGATAGACTCTCTGGTGTAACTTGTGTACCCATATCATGTAACGATATACCTTGGACGATGGACAGATAACACGAGGGAATATGTTGATTACAATGACGCAAGTTTTGCAAATGATCCTTCTACGAAGCCGCCGCATCATCAACAATGTGACAATTCATCTAGCGCGTTGGTCAATCAAGATTTACGAGCGTGACTTCAGGTTACAGGTGACACTTTTGTAATTTACGTTAGTGTTTCTTTTACCATATCAAATCTGACCCAAATAAAATCGTTCAGCTGTACCTCGCGATTGAGAACCTTCTGATATTTTTACATTGATGAATGGTTTTTCAAAGTGATGAGGTCACGTTTAATCTCCTCGCATTCCGAAGGCATATAAACAACGCCTGAAGTGCTGTTCCAAATTAATTTTCCAACACGTTCGATGCCAATTACGAGGCTTGCGTAAGACAAGTGCGATTATTGCTTCTGGTCCCGGACTATCGAACGATCATTAACGCAGTTAAATGATGGTTGAGCAAACGAATCTCGTCCTTGATCAATCGATCCAGCTGCAGGCTTTTGTAATGCCAGGGTTATTCGTTTCTTGCCTCCCATAAGAACTACAAATATTTCTTTAAACCTTGAAGAGGGAAAGGATTCAGCATCGGTTCTTTTAGTGTTAATATGCGTAGCTAATTATTATAAAAAATTATAATGCCGTGTGGGGGACGTCGTGGTGGGGGCGGCAAAGCGCCTGCTTACCATCAAAACGTCCGGGGTTCAAATCCCACTCCAGGTTCCAATCGTTTTTTTCTTCTAATTATTGCATTTTCTTCGCTACAGTTGTATTATTTGCAAGTAATTCGTCAATTAATAATTATGTTTGGTAATGTTCTGGTGGAATAAAAAAACGATAGGAATTCCAGTAATGTTGTTGGCAAGGTGTCAATTAGATCGCGATAAAAAGAAGCAACACGACTTGAATGCTGAAAGAAAACACGTCAGATGATTTCATTGATAAAATTGAAAGTCCTCGAGGCGATACTCGAGCATAAGCGGAATGGTGACGAAGCTTAATGAAAGTTGACCCGTGGGTAATCAGAGCAACAAAGAGTAAATTCCCTATATAGTCTCGCGAGGGGGAAGAGAGAGAGTACTTTGCTCCCCTCAGGATTGATTGTTGACACCAATTTGTGTGCCCTGGATGGATTTGAATAAATCTGGGCATCGTCGGCCCTTTTAAAGAGACACCAAAGGTCGAGCCGTGTAGAACAAAATACGTAAGTAGAGAAGGTCACAAATGCAACGTCGTGTACCAAAGGGAATTCAACAGTTAGCAACGTGGCTCGCACTCGGAATAAGAAGTCAAAGGCCGAAGCGAGCCGAGATCCCAATCTAAACGGGGTAACGAACTCCGCTCGACGCGTGCATGTACTTAAACAGATTTCCGCCCAAATCGTCATCGAACCCGCGCGAGATTCTTCTCCAGCCTGATGCATAATTGAATAGCTGGCCTCACAGTTTCCTCGCGTCGCATTCGAGCGAATTGAGCCGCGTGGAACACCCACGATCCGCGTTAATTAAAAGGCAGCTCGAGTGTAAGTCGGCTCGATCTCGTCATCCTCGTGGCCGTGGGTGTCGGGCTGTCGAGCAGCGGGAAAAATTAGCGGCTCGTGCGCAGCTGATGTCACCGCTGGATACCGGAGAAGAAGAAAAAAAAAAAGAAAACGAGCAGAAAACAAAGTGCGATCGTAATTAGAGGCGCGTCGTAAATTTAACGCATTTGCGGTATGTAAAAACTTTATTGTCGCATCGACGATATACCAGCGCATCTCGGATTGGTCGCGCGATGCTAGTTTAGAAAACATCAGCGCGTTGATGGTCGGCGTAACGCTAATGCGATCGTAAACATGGTTAACCCCTTCCGGCCAAATGATGGACATAAACGTCTGACTTGATTCTTTATGAAAATGAGCCGAGATAATGAGTTTTGGTTATTCTTCAGCTTGGGTTAGGTCGAGTTAACATACATGAGTTACATCCCCAGATGGATGATGAACTTGCAGGAAACATGGGTATTCTGATACCTGTTGCATTGGACTGATTATAGCTTGTTTTAATGGAGATTATTGTTCGAACATCAGTTCTTGGAAATTCAATGGACTCGAGTCTTCTAATAAATTTCAGTTTGAAATTCAACAAAGACTTTCTAAAATTTTTAAGTCAAGTTTTTATTGTCTCGTAGGCTGAATCTTTTGAAAACTTACAAAACGTAGAATCTGAATTTCTAATAATTTACATTCGTGTGGGTCCATTCAGACCCACGTTTGAACAAGAATTTCGTAAAATAACTTCATTCTCGTTGGTTCACACCCACGAGTAAACGATAACAGGACGTGTAGGTGAATAATAAAATGAGAAGGCAAGACTGAAATATGTAACAGAGGGTCCATTTTTAATGTTGCTAAATTAGGAATCGATGGAGTAAGTATAGCTACCTTAAATGTAGCTGTAAAATAGAGATGTCTGTTTAAAATAATTCTATATGTTAATAATGAACCATCGACGGTTTTAGATACGAAACTCGTAATATTCAGTTGTTTTTCTTTTACTATTCTGACGATAGAATAGAGAATGGTTAATTTTTCAAATTTAGAATACATTAGAGCAATGTAAACTGAAAATTCTAACAATAAAAAGTCTAATGGCAAGATCGCAAGAAAGCCAAACGCAAGGTCAATCATCATTCCCAAGAACTTCCTGTGTTTGAGGTAGCAATCAAAACGTCAACCTGCCAATCATCGTCATTGTAGACAAGAGAGGAGAGGCGATTAGTCGAGGCAGAAACTGATTCACTGTTTGCCACCTCCTCCGCAACACGTCTGACGCTACTAATAATAACGTTTAACACGTACGATGTTGATACACTTTCCTCGCAGACTATGAAATTAATTAGAATATTCCACGATATTGACACAGAATCTTAACGCCTGTCGGCTCTCCCACGTTGGTACTTGGAAAACGACATCAAAGAGTCGATGTTTGCTAGGAAACCTGATCCATCCTCTAATCAAGAAGCGACAAATCATTTCCAAGGAAAAGCGTGGCTTGATGAACAATTAGCCTTAAAGTGGTCGCTCCATTTCTAGCCGCGCACCATTGTACTATGTAACGTCAACATTTGCTGATACATTCCGAACAATACTTAAAAAACACCATATAATTGATTTATAAAAAAGTATTAAATTAGTGTTTAGTGTAGGGTTCATTGGCGACGATGGTTAAGGCGCAGGTATTCTTCGAATCCAAAGATCGTGAGTTCGAATCCCGCTCTATT
Source organism: Osmia bicornis bicornis (assembly GCF_907164935.1). Taxonomy (NCBI): domain Eukaryota; kingdom Metazoa; phylum Arthropoda; class Insecta; order Hymenoptera; family Megachilidae; genus Osmia; species Osmia bicornis. The sequence goes on from NC_060231.1 coordinate 6,757,031, forward strand.
GAATTTGTAAAAAAATATTTTTCTTTGATTTTTCTCTCGAATATTTCTCTAAAATCCCGAAATAACACCATATCGAACCACTAAAAGGTTCTATAAATTAACCCCATCCGATAATTAAGGTTCTAAAAACCCCACACTCTCCGCCCTTAGCTCCCTGGTGTGTAGTACTAATCTCCCCTAGTGAATCAGGTGGCCGCACGTGACTCCGCACGATTGCCAATATAATCGCGTTCCTTGCGGTTTTCTTTCCCTATGACCGCGCGCACCAGAAGTTAAAGTGTTGTATAATAATAGAGGTAGATTCCTGTGGTTCTAACTCATCTTCTCGATGAGCAAAAAAGATGAGATATCCAACGAACGGAAGGTGATGTCAGCCGCGTTTCCCGCGATACGTCTCCTCGATAGTGTTCCCTACCCGATGAACTCATCGCGTGCAACACTCGATTCCGTGACATAACCGACGATGCATGTAAGCACCCATCGATCCCCTTTACTTTACTCTCCCGCTCGTGTACGGTTCTTCAGGCATCCACGAAAGAAAATGAAGGTATTTTTAGTTGAGCACACCGTAACGGAATGTACGCATGATTACACCTTTAACTTATGCGACACTGCTAATTAACTGTGCATTGTCGAACGGGAAAGCAGGCACACAAAGAGGGGAACACGCGTCGTTGTTGGCAATTATTCGAACTCGTACGCGATCAGCATACGATTGAACCGATAGGGTAAAAGTGACCGAATCCAGGATATTTAAAGGGAAATATTAATCACGAAAGTAGAGAATAATGAAAAATTTCCGAAGATAGAGAACAGAAGGTTTTTCTAATAATGAAACTCTTTGGGAATAAAAATCCCTTTGAAAAATTCAGAGATATCTAAAAGGGTGTATCCGTATGATTTATCGACCCAATTTTTCAATCAAATTATTGTACACATTCGTGAAGCTATTCCCGTTTCCATTGTTTTCCACGTTTTCAAACGATAATAGATGCATTATCGAGGTTAATGGAAAGGAGGAACGAAAGTTTGGTAGGAGTGTTTAAAAAATAATTCGTGCACGGTTATAAACCGACAGCACACCATTTTTGCATGAAAATTGTATCGACCCTTCAAGCTCGTCTTCCGCAGCCAGTTAAACGCTGTCGCCTAAAATATTCCTGAAGTTAGCAAGTTTTGACGAAAAGTGAAGTTCCACGGTATCATTCTGGGCTGTTGTAAAAAAGAAACAACGACGGTGTTCATAAATAAATGTTCCGTGGACTGCTTAATCGTGGAAACGTGTCCCGACAGCGGGAGAAACCAGACAGCGGAGCCTTCTTTCGCTCTATCTGTTGCGGATGCAGTAAAATGCGATACCTCCTCAGGAGTAAACTGCTTAGCTGAAAAAATTCCAACGGCGCCTCTGATAAAAAGATATCCGTTAGCGAACTGCCGTCCTGAAAATATCCCCCGGAGTAAATTATTCCAGCTGAACTGTCCGGAAAATCAAAGTTTCGTAACAGCGACGATAAGCGAAAACCGGTTAAAATAAACCACGAAAGTGGTAGCATATGCAAAATCGAAGTTTATCGACAAACTTGTCAAAACGTCCAAACAAACATCGTCGGGAAAGCAAGATCAAAAATAGACGGTGCCGAATTGCGGAGGAAGTTTTGGAAAAAGCAAACTTCATCCAGTACAGAGGCCGATGATAGAAAGCTGTAGATACGAACGACGGTTCGATGAATTCTAATTGCGTACGCGAAGAATAAACCACGCGTCACTTTGACGATACGAAACGAAACGAAACGAAGTGGGACGAGATAGAGGTGAAAGAGAGGTGTATATAACGCTCGGTGAACAAACGATAGCGTGACCTGTTATGAAATAACGATCCCCAAGCTGGCTGCTGCTGTCCACCCACGCGTGTCACACCGTATCCACGGCTCGAGCATTTATTTATCGACAATTCGTTTCACCTGGACGTTATTTACGACACTCGAGGGCGGAAAGAGGCTGTGTACCGAGCCCTGTTTTACCGTGATCGTTGTCGAAACTACGCCTGGACGTCATCGTTGCATCACTGACCCCCGTCGATGACTATACGAAGCGCCGTTCCGACAGGAGGATAAATCAGTCGCTCCCTCAGCTTACTTTCCGAGTGACTTCGATGCTGGGTGTTTGGGATACTTCTTAATTCTTTCAGTGGATACAAGTCACTTGGGTGAATTAAGAGGAGGACTTCACCTTTCCTTATAAGTCTTCCATTTAATATGTCAATGAAATTTTGTTTCATTCCTGTCTTTTTTCAATTTTATTTAGAATCTTGTCTTGGGTCTGATAAATGAATTTATTTTTTTGAATCTTAATAGTCTTTGGATAGGGTATAGGAGATGGATAGCTTGAGCAGTACTTGTGAGAAAGTTGATGTTGGAGTATCCCTCTGGTGGCGATTATAGAAACTATTAGTTTCTGTTGTACAACTAATTTATGTTGGGATGAAGTCTGCTAAATGAAATTTAACAGTCTAATGCTTTGGATAGGGTATAGGAGACGAATAGCTTGATGAGTACTTGTGAGAAAGCTGCTGTTGGAGTATCCCTCTGGTGGTGAATATGCAAACTACTGCTATAACTTCTTCCAGAATCAAGGAACTTCCTGGTACCTCCAATCTTCCAAATACTTATTTTCGATAGTTGCATTAAAAAAGAAAATATACTTACATTATCCTTAAAGTGTTTCAAATATGATCTACATTCTAATATCACAGATCAATCATGATTAGCATTCCTGAGTCATTAATACCTCATAAACCAGGAAACAGAGATTTTAGATAGAAGTCGTTGGACGATCGGATCTACTTTTTTCACGGTGGAATTAAAAGAATGAAAGGGTGTCGTGTGTAGCAGCTCGTCAGGGTCGGAAGTGGCGTTTTTCGAGAAGGGCCGCGAGCCATTTCGCGTTGGATTTCACGAGATAGCAATGATCCGAGCGTGGAAACGGGAATTATGCCGGGCTGGATCGCGATAAGCGACCGAGAGACGTACGTTTAATCGTGGTTATCGCGAAGTTTACGCATACAGGCGGGCGTAGATTACGCGGTTGATTTTGCACGCGCCAAAGACTAGATGTTTCACGCTCTAGAAATACTCACGGTCTTTCATAATAAATTGCTACTATACAAAAAAAAAAAAGAAGAAGAGGAAGATAAAAATTTCCTTTCTTCATACCGGAAATTTACATTTGTTCTCATCCTTTCAAAAATTTGTGCTTCGAATACCCGTAACTTTCTAAGAAATCTAATACAAGAATAAAGAAAAGTATTTGTCATTCGACGGAAAAATTAATTGTAAACGAGTTATCGATTGCGGCAGTCGGTGCCACGGGTTCATTGTGCACATGATTGAAGAGCCGAGGATTTATTTATCGATTTCGTCCCTCTTGATTTCACCCTCTTTATTCTATTTTTATTGGACCCCCGATTTCATGTCCCATCTTTTATTCAGATCGCTCCTTTCTTTGGCTAAATCCAATACAAGAATTTTTAATATTTCATTCTTGTGCTTGGTAAATGTATGTTTAGTTGCAACCCTTCTTTCTATAATATTCCTGACAAAAAGGAGATAAATTATTCTCGATAATTTTCACGATGAAATACATATATGCTAATATTCAGCATGACGATATTAGAGCAACAGGAAATCTTACGAAATCGTTTCTCCAGCAGCGAATCCGAACGATTATCATCCCCTCGGTCCACGTGCAAAATTATTTTTTCCCCTCACGTTCGCGGTTCGCGACAGAACGTCATTAATTATAACGTTTAAATTGCAAATCGGCCACTAAAATATGTCGAATCCCTGGCGTGTACAGGCTGGCTCTCACGTTTTACAACCCCTCCTCGCGCTTCACTGTATGACGGGGAATATGACTTTATATATTGCGTTCATATATCTGCTTGACTCGGTGGACGCTCGTTACCCATCGAACAGTGATTTTTCATGCAAATTCATTTACCAAATCGATGCTCATTTTTCTGTAACGATTATTGTTTACGTGATGATAATGTCGAGCAATAGAACTCCCACCACGTATCAATGATTTCATGACATAAAATTATTGGGGAATAACACTTATGGCACATCAATTTAAAGCTTAAAGTCTAATAAAAATAACTATCCAAATTATCAACGAATTAATTATTTTATATTAAAACTATTAATGATACATTTATACAGTAATTTTCTTTGGTATACAGCAAGTGCCATTTTTATGTCACGAAATTGTGCCGGACTTTACATCGATCATTCGATATGTAACAATGAAATAATGATTAGTTTTAAGGAAACACAAGCTGGCTGAGCTTGTAAAAAAGCACAACACCATTGGTTCTTTACTCGAAGGGAAATCACGCCCTTTCTGTTTCCGTGTCTCATTAGGACGAGCAAACCCGAACTCGTTATCCGTTAAATCACGCGAGTGTTCTCTGAAACGAGGTGAGTTTAGTGTGCTAGGCAGTTTTTTTCCCCGAGCCCGCAAAACGTTGTTGCTTCTTTTCAAGAAACTTTCCATTGTGCTCGTACTACATTTACCGAAGCATATTTCATTCAATTAATCAATCATTCTGATAGTAAGCTCATCTGAGACATCGACTAAATTCATGTAGCCTTCATTTTTTATTATAAATTAATTGAAAAATTATTTCTCACCAAATGTTCCAACAGCCCTTCTATCCTTTGAATAATAACAATAATTTGTAATGTTGCTATCTCTTCCGCAACAACAGAATATCATGGAAGAAAAATCTTCCAGTAACGTACAATAAAAAGTAATATGCAGAGTGTTCAACGACGCGTCCCACAGGTACCCTTACCCGGAAACATACATCAGAACCGGGAAAAACTCGACTCGATATAAAGCTTAGGATATTAGCATGACAGGCGAAGCCGGAGCATCAAATTGCTGGACCTAAAAGGCAGACTAGAAAAGCGAGAGCAGCCCCTCTCTGCTAAATCGTCCGTGCGCTTCTAATGGACTGCTAGCGGGCAAAGTTTAGTCCCTACGGTGTTTCCCATCCACCTCTCGCCTGCCAACCCCGCGTTTCAGGGATGCGACACGATCTTCACTGTCTGTTCCCTCCCGACACCGTTTCAATTCCATTATAGAATCGTATACCAATCGACGTATCGAGTTCCCGAATACGTATAAAATAATTTATTCAGCTGAAAAATCTCAGGAGTGTCGCAGGACTGCTTGGATGGAAAATTAATTCACCGTCTCCTATCTGGAACATCATTTCCCGGCTACTTTCTTCGTGGTAGCCGTATGAAAAAGCTGCGCTGAGTGTTGCACGGGCTGTTGCACGCGATACTAATGTCCTCGTTATGACAGTCGAAAAACTGTGAACACTGTTGGTGAAAAAGGGACACGGGGCAAGGTTCTTGGTCCAGAGTTATATTCCCTGTCGTCCGTAATTGATCTCCCTCCATTCAACTGGTCCGCAATCTTCTGAATGGTTAAACACCGTTCACAAACGAGGGAAGCTTTGATTGATTAACAGTCGAAAAATGCGTGCCAGGAGGATGATCGTTTGGGTATCAAACCCTGTAATCCCGTGTCGGACGATTCTGGATTCAGCGCAAATTGACAGAGATGGATGAGGAACGGCGCTAAGGAGAAGTTGAACGGTAGTCAATGACCATTAGCTGACAAATGACGCAAGGAATCGCGTTGCTCGATGGTTTCAAGGCCCTGTAAACGAGTGTTCCCAGCAGACGATAAAGCTGCCGCGTCAAAGTGGTTACAACACGGCTGTGCCGGCAATTTCCCGAACTTCTCGAGCTTTAAATAGTGATGATCGAAGGGAAAGGCGAGAGGTGTGACGTTGGGAGGTGGAGGACGCGATAAGAGAATCGCGGTTGTAAAATGGTGCAGGGTAAAGGCGGGCTTTTCCAACCGCGAGACACGCTCTCATGCATCTTTAGAGCATGGAGAAAAAAAAAAAAGGGGGAAGAACCGTGCAAACTTTTCCATCCGCCTTAAGCTGCTGCCTCAATATTTCACTCTCCCGCGGTTCACCCGCCCTGTTCCCCTTGTTTTCGATAAAGATGTTAATGCCGCGTTACGATGCGACTGGATTATACGGAATTTCACGACGCAGCCTTCGTGTCTTCGGTTGGATATAGTGGCGAACGTTCAACAGCCTCGAAAATAGAACCCTCCATCGGTATTGTATCAACAATCTCGAAATTCAACGTTTAAAGTTGGCTGGACGTTTGAAATCCTACAACTCGAAGCCGCACCGTTTGATGGGGTTTCGTAATATGCGGCGTTGGGGAATAAGAATGTGTAGAACAGAAGATGAGATCAGGTTTTGACGAGCAGAGGGGGATCAGGTATGCTTTGTGACACGGGAGACTGCTATTCAATCACCCCACTCGACACTGGGTTCGTCATTTACCAACGTATCGCCATGAAGACTCCAACGGGAGCCCTTCTTAACCCTGACTCTGTTGCTATGAATCTTCCCTTTCCCCATCTAACCACGTGCTACTGCGGGGATCCTGAAACAGGATAATCTCGAGTGTCTCTTTGTAAGCCTGTTGACAATTAAATTGTGGTTAACAGATACGTGATTCTAAGTAACTTAATATTTGATTTAATTAACCCATTTGCTACCACGATCCCTAAATATTTTTTTTATCGCTAGGATTATATTAAATAAAATGTTAAATAAAAATATGAAAAATAAAAGTTTGGAAGTTAATGGGTTAAACAACTTAAGTTATTTTGCATTTTTCATTCCACAATCGTTGGATTCAGGTTAATTGTAGTCTATTTTTAGGTTATACGTAGATAAAATGGCCGTTTAATATTTTTCAAAATGGGGGAAACGAGAATCGATAGATCGCTCGACGTGTTAACATCGGTCGGTAACAATACCGGTGTAAATCGAGCGCGGGAACGTGGAAAATAGGTTTGACCAGCGAAACGCGACTCCAAGCATTTTATACGCGTCGCTGTAACGTTATCCAAAGCGGATTGTCTCGAATGAACACGACATAATTGCGAAAACGAGATGGCCCGATGTCGATCCAATTGCTGAAACAACACCGTAGTCAACGGATTCGTATCGCGGAAGTGGAAACGGACCAAAGCATATCCGGCGTGCACCGTCGACCGGGATGAAACTGGACCGACTCGCGGCTTGTGTTTATCTGAAATGCAATACGTACGAATTCCAAGCACTTTCGACAGCAATACGAGAGTAGCGAGAGTTGATAACAAATCGCTGCGTTCAGGTTAACTGGCCGAAAAAACTGAGATGAAAAATATCTCATTGACGCCATTTTATTTGATTTTTCTGCTGATGATTTCATTGGTCCTATCTGCGCCTAAATAATGTGTCACGTCGTACATTAAAAAATAGTTCCCATTAATGACACGCATTAAGGGGGGAGCCAGTGGCGTTTGAAAAATTTTAAATGGCATGAAAGGAGATGGAGGAATAAATATGATAAGCTTATTAAAAAATAAAAGGATATACATATCAAATTTTAGAAATAAGATAAGACGATTAAATAAGACAATTTATAATCAAACTCGGTAAACAAATACTTTCTTCGGTTCTATATTTCACTGTGTTTTATCAATCGGCAAACAGGTTAAGAAATACTAGAAGTTTATAGAAGATATCGATCCCGTGCATACGATTTCGTCTTTGAAACCTGATTCTTTTCGTCGTAGCTACCCCACGAATATTAAACGTCGAGCGTGCGGCATTATTGGATCTGTTCCCTCAGTACATCAAATAGAAATTCGAGTACCACCCTTCTTTGTAAACGAAAGCGTCAAAGAGTAAAGATTTTATTTTTATCGTCTCTAAACTGTGCTGATTTTTTCGCTTACTAAATCATATTAACCTCTCATTTTACAAACTTACGAATGTAGGTTATCCAAGCGTGCGCGTTACTTGCGCAGCGGACATGCGCGTTACTTGCGCAGCGGACATGCGCAGTAGCTCGTACATTAAAATTTGAAACTTAAAATAAGTTAGGTTATTATTTTACAGCAGGAATATTCTGCGACCGTATAGATTCGAATCGATACGCTTATTTGAAATCAGAAACCGTGGTATCAAATGTGGATTCGATTCGTTATGGAGCTATGAAATTTTCATCGAGACTGATAAATAACCTCCACAGTTTATGAATTCAAAATGTCGGTTAAAACAGGAACTGTTGTTTAATTTATCGAACGGACAAATCTAACGCCGGGAATGTCTGATACAAAAGAACATTTGATAATTCCATGCACCTAATTTCACGTTTCCCTTTTTTCTTTTATGCGCAGCTTGCACCTCCACGCAATTCAAATGCAGAAACGGCCAGTGCATCGACAGCAGTGCACATTGCAATGGCGTCGAGGATTGTCGCGACCGCACCGACGAGCTTAACTGCCGTGAGTACACAAAATACACACGTGAAAAGAACTGTTGTTATTATTATTTCTTTATTGTTGCACGTATTGTAACCGGGGTTTTCTTAATTTCAGTGCGCGCGTGTGTGTGCATGTATGATGCATCCATGTTGACTGCTTGCACGTGTTCGTTGCAGTTTTGAATTGACGCGGCAGGTCTGGGCGCTCTTTTTTTTTATCGAAAAACGTCAGCTGTCGCGAGTGTGTTTTGTTTTTTTAATTAATTCCTCGAAAGGGTCGCAATTCTGCGGTCCCCACGCTTTTGTGAATAATTCTTCTCGCTCAGATTAATTGTAATTGCCGCGTCAATGGTTCAAATTCTTTGTTTATTTTACTGTCGAATTTGTTTTTTAACATTCTTTTGATTTGCTTGTTAAATTACACAGAGGATGATATATGGTACACGTAATGATATAACTCACTCGCGTGTTTTCAAACAAAGCTATTACTAACACAATTCTCGTGCACTTATGTTCTTCAGCAAAATTGTCAGCAAGTTTCAGTCGTTATTGAATCCAAGAAGGTATTATCTATACTCTTTTTCAAACATTTTATAAAGTACCTCAATGCTCATCTCAATACTTCATCTCACACTCCAAATGTTCTTTCAATTCATATTCATCCAGTTAGTTCCTAGCTATCTTGTTCGTTTTCATTCAAACATTGGATTCTCAACCTGTATTTCCTGATCAGCAGCCCTGGTACGATGCAAGAATTCTATATTTTATCGCTGGTTATCATTAAGTTAGCATGCGACTACGGCAGAGTTAATCGCGAACGAGCAGGTATTACGATGAGCTGAATAATTACAATAGCTGTGACAATAATAACAATAGCGTGATCAGAGAGAGAAGGTAGCTAGCCGAGGGGTATGGGGGAAGTGGTTGGCCTAGTGTTTCCAGGCCATTGCACTTGTTGCCCCTCCCTCGGCCACCCTCTGTCTTCCTGTCTTTCCAACCCCTTATTATTTCCATCGCCTTTTGCAGAGGCACGCTCTGACGATGCCACGTCCACGGTTAACCACCCCTTAGCGACACTTTGCCCCTCATTTTTGGCCCGTGTCGACAACGTACAGGCAAGTTTTCTGAAACATTCAGACGAGGATTAACCCATACTGTTTTTACATTGTTAACTACTACTGGAACAGAAATTAGAATCTCTTCTCTGTTTCACATTATTTTACCGCATGGTAAAATTAGTTTCGTGAAAAATAGAACAACGTATTTCCTCGGAACACGTACGTCCACGTGTTTCACCGAGGGTCCATCACCAGTCAGAATTGGATTAAACCGATGAAAACGGGTGAAATTCCAGGGCACAGGCCGCGGTAAGGGCCGAGCAAACCCGGCTGGAGATTAACGTCGGATTAAAATTGCAGCCGATTATTAGAGCGGCTTAATAAACGCGAGTAAATCTCGTTCGGCAACAGGGGGTGCCTTAAATTCGGCTGCGGGAGCGTTGCTCGTTTTTCCGGCTTCGGTATTAATGCCACTAATGAAGTCTGGTGACAAATTACAAAAAGGAGGAGCAGGGAACGTTAGGTAGAGAACAGTAGAGTTAGTTGAATCATTCGAGGTAAAACCGTTGAAGTCTTCTTTGATGAATCAACTAGAATTGTTTGTTCATTTTGAAATGTACCTTGCATCATAGTCTAAAGAATCCACTACTGGAAATGCTGACCTTAAGATACATTCTGAATGAGTTTCCAACCCGAAGACCAGTTGAATGAGGAAAGGTTATCGAGATTCCATCGTGAACCATCGGTATTTGCAATTCATCCCAACGAGCGTAGCGAGCCTTGAACCTGAGATGATGTCAGAAAGTCGGAGGATCTGTTTGAACTTTATTGCCGAGGCGTGTCACGCGTTCGCGTGCTTTCTCGCGGGGCACGTTTGCCAATTTCGAGGTCGAGATATTCGACGATCGAGCGTGCCAGCGTGCGGACACCCATTTGGTGTTGGCAAATCGCGTTAAATCGTAACTGGATTCCGTGCGGCCGTGGCCTCACGTACCGTTCGATTCGTTGCTTTCGCGGAATCGAATTAATTTCGACGCTTTTTTCACCGTACGGCCCGTGCGATCACGTTTTTCTCGGTGAAAGAATATTTACTTCTTGCTTGATTTCACGAATTCCATTGGCGAACTTTTCACTTCGTTACGGCCCGATAACTTGCGGTCATTTTTGCCGCTCGGCTACAGACTGGTGCAAACCGAGATACGTTAGACCCTTGATAAGTAGCCGCGCTGGGGGCTGGTAGGGGAGGAAATTTCTGGGAAAGGGAAGTTCGACAATTTCCTCCACCAAAAAGCTTAAATATAATACGGCACTGAAAAGATAGATAATGTACCGGAGACATGTGATTAGCATTAGTAGTAATAGATCTCTGCGGAAAGTTATCGAGCGGCCAGTTATCAAGCGTTTGCTATACTTTTATTATACTCTCTTCGCGATTTTCGTCGTCTGTTTCTTCGACGGAAATTCTTCCTTAGCGAAAAATATGCGTGCCAGTTATCACCGCGATAAGATCAAGGCAACCGTAGGCGTGAAAAGGAAAATGGGTCATTGACGAACAAGGCGATATCGTGCTGCGAAAATTGAGGTATTGTCACGGTTAACGTATTGTTCGCCGAACGAGTCCAATTCCGTCAATATTTTGAACTTCGAAACTTCATTACACGTTTAAACCGGCGTTTAAAAAGATCTGCCATTTTCAGGCAGCAATGATGAAAGAAACTTGGTAAACAGAAATCTGATTGCGTGTACAGATTTATATACCCGGTGTTCCTGGTACAGTTTGAGACAAGGAGCAATTAATGAAGACAAAGCGGAACGATTTTTAAAAGGATTCTTTTTCAATTTTCTCCTTTCGACTGGTTAAACGAATTTCTTCAACCGTCCCGCGTTTGTCGCTCGACATGCGAAGCACGATTCTCACGTGCGCAATAATTACACGGGAGCATCGCGAGCGTGTCCCCGTGTTTCCATTAAACAGTCACGTTTTATGCGATATACATTTTTTTTGTCGTCAACACCTTTGCACGCGATCGTGGAAAACGCATTACCAGAGAGAGTCGGAATTAATCCGGTAGATCAGAGGACGGGCTCAAAGGCTTTTATCTTTGTTTTTTTTTTGTAGTGGTTACAAAAAGAACAGCCGGTATACAGTATTTAAATTTTCAAATATTACGAGCCTCTTTCTGTTTGGAAAAGAGAGAAGCTCCGAAGCATCTTTGGAGCCCGGGTGGTTCAGAATTTATTGTCCTTCAAAGTTTCAAATCTTGTTCGATTCTTCACGCCCGATGCAGGGAATAGCATAGAATTTCGAATCCATCTGCTTGTCGAAGCTGGAACGTTCAGTTATTTTTTCTCGGTAGAGGGTTCTACAAAGAATCTTCATCAGACGTTGGCAAACTGGCATGGCCAAGTGTTACGGTGCGGTGGTGCTTCCGTTTCATTCTTTCGAGTGCACTCCGTCCGAAGAGTCGTTCATCCTCGATCGTTAGCTAATTGCCCCCGTAAATTAGAACCACGTAGCCTCGTAACTCCTTGTTCATTTATAATCTCTTCCACGAAATTTCCTCAGGTGCGTGTTAATTAATGGCCAACGGTGGCTCGTTTCACCTGCTCCTCCCCTGTCTGCCCACTAATTAATTCTACGTCTGCTTTTCTAAACCTACTACTTTCCTTCCCTCTGTCTTGGCTCTTTTTCGTCTGTTCGAATTACGTCTGACATCCGGTCAGTCATTGGGTGGCTACTCTTCTGGAAGACTCTTCTGGAAGTATACTCCTCCTTCCAGGGGGATGCCACTGGCTCGAACGTAAGAGATAGTTAGAGGGTTTTTAGGTTTCTTTATGTAGCAGTGAATGTTCTTGCAAAATTATGACATAGTAATCAATGATTAAGGCTTCTCTTAGTTAATTGGGAAGGTTGAGAGGAGTCTTTGATTGACCCAATTGGTTTTGGCTGAACCTTTGGAGAACCTAAGCAAAATCCAAGGAGGACCCAAGAAAGGAAGGGAGAGTTTGATTTTGAGAGAAGCTAAGGACTCAAGAGGAACTTAAGGAAAATTCAAGGAGAGCCAAAGAAAGGGTAAGGCTTTTGGTTTTGGGAGAAGCTAAGGAGGATTCTAAGAGAACCTAAGCAAAATCCAAGGAGGACCCAAGAAAGGAAGGGAGAGTTTGGTTTTGAGAGAAGCTAAGGACTCAAGAGGTACTTAAGGAAAATTCAAGGAGAGCCCAAGAAAGGGTAAGGCTTTTGGTTTTGAGAGAAGCTAAGGAGGACTCTAAGAGAACCTAAGCAAAATCTAAGAAGGACCCATTGGTAGGAGAACCCAAGGACCTAAGGAGAATCTAGATTCTAGAGAGGGCTCCTCACCTCCCTTCAGAAGCTAACTTAAAACCTCCTCTTTCCCTTAACTAAGAAAAGTCTAAATTATAGATGACCCAAGTAGTATGTCCATCGATGTCTAAGGACTATCAAATCCTCATCTAAAAAACTATACGATCATAAGCTAAGTAGTAGAATCATTGTCCATTTTTCTACTGCAATCTACTGTCTTATACGACTGTGGCGTTACATGTTCTGCCTTATATGTCCCTACACGTCTTCGTCAAAGCATATTCTTCGCTGTATGTGTCATCTCTCGTCTCTGGCATCAAATCGAGCAAACAATCAGGTACCATTTCACAGTAGATCGAATTCTGCGGATTATTACAGCTTGCAGAGAAGACCAATTTGAATGCACACCTGGGTTTTGCGTGACTCTAAACAGACGATGTGATCGGGTCATGGATTGTACCAACGGAAGGGATGAGGAAAATTGTTCGAACATGAGTATGAAACTAATACATTCGATTTTCGAGGGAAGGAAGCGTTAACAAGCTGCGTTCGAGCGTCGATATGTTGCCTGTGAAAGCATGAGAATGAGAAAGAAGCATGCCTGGACGTGTTTGGTTTCGCAAGTGGCTCGCCAACTGACTGTTGCAAGAATCCTGTCACCTGTTTCCGAGGAAACGCCATAAACCTTATTCATCAATTTCAATGAAACTTTGTAGTTTTATAGAGTGATCCGTAACGAGAATAACAATATTCTTCGTTCTTCTTTATTTGAGCCTTACTTTTTTTTAAATCACTCTGTAATGCCACAAAGTTTCATTTAATGCGACAGTCAACAGCGTTTGTGTATCCGGCTCCTTTCAACCACAATATTCCGAGATATTCCACCTGTATTATAAAAAGAAATTGTTGAAACAACTTTTACGATATTTCATAGCGAAGGGTGGGAGATCTCGGATAATCGTAGCTATTAATCCGCGATGATCGAAACGACTCGAATCCTGAATTATCCGGCGTGTCCAACTATGTTGCATTATAGAGAAAATTAATTTCACTTAAATTTTTAAGCTTTCGTTTGTAATTAATATTGGCAAAGATTGATTTAGAATATTAGACACCCAGTAGACAGAAACAAGTGTCCGATAAGAGAAAAAAGTGGGTGTCCGATTGGAACCGAAGCGAAAGGCTGTTCGAGCGAATGAATATAACGCTTGTCCCTCGATTATGGATCCTTGTTTCTCGAGTAATTAATTACACGCTCCTCCGGGTACGGAGAGTTCAGAGTCGTCCGTTTCTTCGGGATCCTTATCATCCTTGTTTCCGCGTCGAGGCGCAACGGAACTCCGCGCGAATAATCCGATTCATTTCGCCGCCTAATTATCCTGGTGAACGGATATCGGAGGATAAACGAATGATCCCCGGTTCGTTTCATCTCTAACGACCTATCAGGCCTTTGCCTCGAAGTCTGATAGCTTCTTAATTAATCATTCCGCCTTGCCTTAGTTTTCATCGATGTTTTTATTTATCGTTATATATTTTGTTTCTCTTTTCTTTTTTTAATTATTAGCACGATGCCGACCGGACGAATTCACCTGTTCCGACGGTGGTTGCGTAAGCGAGAACGCAAGGTGCGACGGACGTTCGGATTGTCGAGATCGTTCGGACGAGTACAATTGCAATGGTATTTTTTATTTCGTTTTATTTCATTTCGTTAATTTTCTATTTTATCCCAATGTTTCAGATCAACTGTCCGAGAATCATAATTTATTTTCTAATTCTAACGTATGTTACTTTTTACCTTTTTAGTAACCACCTGCAGCGGAGATCAGTTCCGGTGTCTGGATGGGACCTGCATCAGCATCGACAAAAGATGCAACTCGTACATCGACTGTCGCAATGGAGAAGATGAGAACCAGTGCGGTAAGAAAGAATCTCTTCATCTTTTTACTAAATAAATAAGCAAGGAACTTTAATCGTTCCCAAGAAATAGGGAGAATCTCTGGATCCAAATGGAACGCGGTTTGGAGAACATTATTGTGGAAACAGTTTCGCTGTTAAACTGTGTGTCGATCATGCTTATTGCGAATGCAACAAGTCAACACGCCTGATTGTGACGGTAACGAGCGACTAATTAACTTGAATGGAGCCGGAATTCTCATTGAGGTACTGACAGATGTTTTCCAACGTCGAAGAGTGGGAGTTCTTTCTCTTCTGTTCTCATTATTGGTAATTTTATGCATATCTTTTTTCTATTTATGCTTCAAAGTCTGACACAGTTTTCCTGGAAATTCAATATTTCTGTTGCTTCAAATGTCTTCCTTAATTTCAAGTAATTTATAACTCTTCCGATTTGCAGAATTGAATTTCAAGTTTGCTTTCAAATTGAAAAACACTCCTCGACGTTGGAGCTGCATCGATCAGTAATCAGATGAAGATTTTAAACTGGCTCTAACTTTGATCCTTAAATTTAATCGCTTGATGGAACTCCTTTAATAATAACTCTTCTGATCATCGAGTTCGTCGACTTGATTGTTAATTTATCAGAAAAAAAAAGAATGATCCGAGAACGAAGATCATTCTGGGATCCAGTTTTCAACGTGTTCGCTTGACAATTTTCCATGCTGACCGTTCTTCAACCGGAAGCGACTTCTTCCCCCTTCCTCAGAGATCAATTTTCCGCCATGCTACGCTTCGACAGATTTTTACCTCCGGCAAAAATTGACCCCAATCAGTTCCATCATTTTTGCAATTCCTTGTAGCGTTGGGCTCGACTATTTAATCGCTCGGAGTTTCACAGAATTCATAAAAAATACCCAAATGAAAAGGAACACGCCTCGAAGCGTTTAGAAAAATTGTTTTGAAAGCTCTTTGCAGAAATTTTTTTTTTAAAGCCACTTTAAAGGTTTTCTTTGATGCTTTTTACGCGAAACGATTTGAAAGGTGGATCGAGCCCATCGCTAGCCGAATCACGAACCATTTCATTGATCACTCGCCGTAATAACGAGCAAGAGGATTTCGTGGTTTCATTGACGAACGCGAGATCAACGGCTTATGGTTGATTTCACACACGTCGAGTGGGAAAAAGGAACGCGACAAAGGGAAAACGCTTGGAATTGTAAGCGGATACCGCGTGTTTTATTCTGTGGAACGGGGGTTAATCGAAAGACCGACTTCGCTCTGCCTTTAACCCTTTAACCGGGCCTCGACCGATAACCAGGAAGCCTGTGAAATAAATAACACCCTTTTGTTTATAAATTGTATTTATTAGATAGACGTTACGATGGGCTTTCATAATTTCATCATCAGAATGTTAATACTCCCTAACAAAACAATATTTCATCCTCTAATCGCTTTGAAGTAATCGCATAAACCATGAAGAAATGTATTCTGGAGGATAGTAAAAGATAAGATGAAACAGTCCTATGTTTGCCTTGTGGACTGTCCCGTTAAAGGGTTAAATGTGCATGAGTGTGGTGTGTGGAGCAGGTTGCGGAGAAGCCAAGTTTCGCTGTACGGACGGCCAGTGCATCGGTTACGAGTTGCAGTGCAACGGGGTGGAGGAGTGCTCTGATGGCTCTGACGAGAGGGACTGCGGTAATTATGCCATTCACACCACCTACTCACCCCCACACACATGTACACTTTACATCTACCACACTCGCAACCAGGTAGATTCTCAGAAATTTCTATTTCTTCTCCCTGCTAGGACTTGTTTTATCGAGAATAAGGGTCGTCATCTCTGTTTAGTTGATGAGGTTCGTTGATCATCGACTGGTTCAGTTGTTTCCATTTGGTAGGAGGTTTGTTCGAAGGAGATTTCTTTAAAAAGTTGTGTGTTAGGTGAGGATGAAGTTGAAGATGGAAGAAGAATCAAACAGAATGATAATTTGGAATTCGAGGAAGTAATGTAGCGAAGGAACAATGAAATCTTTGCTGAAACTTAATAATGCAAACACCTGTTGCTGGGTGAATTCTGTACTGCTAGATTCTTGCTTAGGTTTCGACCCTGAAATTGTAATCTGATTGAAATTCTGATACTTGTGTTCTTCTTCATCTTCTTCATCTTTTCTTCTGTGCTTTTCGTTGAAAGAATAGGATTTATGGTCTTCTAAGGCCCTTCTTCCTCGTGTTATTATTTGAAAAAGAAAGCAGAGGACTTCAACGTTTGATAGTTCGTCATGATCACAGGGAATTCTGAGTCTAATGTGATCAACGATGAACGATTGCTGTGGAAGAACAAAGAACCAATGGGTAAACGTGAAAATTCAGCTAAAAGATGGAGCCTGAAGAAATTGAAGAAACAAGGTGAAAATATCAAGAATGATTCATTCTCAACAATGCAGAGTCCAAAAACGGTGGAAGAGATGTATAGTACAGTCTCTTCTGAAGATAATTACTTGAAGACTACCAGAAATTCTCAGCATCCACTGAAGAAACCTAAGAATTCCACTGACGTTCAGTCAAGGAGGTCTAGGAAGAAGAACAGGAAACGTTTACACAAGAAGAATTTAAAGAATGATACTTTAACCGAGAATGAGATCCCTATGAGAACTGAAGCTTTGCTTCTGGTAGAATCCACACCATCAGCAACTACTTTGAATGAAAATTTAACTATCTCAACAAGTACAGAACTAAATTTTCAGAGAACTTCTTCAACTATTTTAAAGAGTGAACAATTTATTGAGCAAGGAAATAATAAGAAATTGGAAAACGAAGTCAGTACCACTGTAGCAAGCACAGAATCAGCAACTGAAGAAACCAGTGAACTCACTGATGATTTCTTATCAACCTTAACAGATGACACAATATTTTCTGAAGATCTCGACCAGAAGTTGAAGACTACCTCCATGACTACAGAAGACACAACACAATGGAATGTGGAAGAAGAAACTAATTTCAGTGACTCTGTAGAGACACCAAAGGTCAACTGGTCTTCTGAAGATCTCAATGAAACCTCGACTATAATCCCTGAAGAAGAGACAACAAAATTCAACTTAGAATTGGAAGATTCTTCAGAAACCTTAAAAATCAAACGATCCTCGAAGGAAGATTTGGATAAATCCTTGCGAACAATCTTTCCAGAAGAAGTTACAGAGTTAAACTCAGAAGATCCCTCCACAACTTCAGAAGCAATTGAAACTATCAACTATGGATCAAATGAAGTCTCCAAAGAAAGGTCGTCCAGTAGAGAGGACATTTACGGTTATAAAGCAAAGAAACGTGGGGACTTTGCTAATTACTTCCATAGATATTTGTCAGGAAGCGTCACACCATCGGCCTCAACTTCTTCCACAGCTCTGGGTAGATACGAGTACAATAATTCGTCTGTTAAAGTGGAGAGTGGTCTGTTCGACTCTGGTTCGAACATTTCCAAGGTTGATCTCGATTTGCTGAGCAAAAACAGGCTGTCCAATGAAGTTCCATCAAACTCATCCCTTTCCACAACTCAGGCATCCAAAGGGAAGGTTGATCCCTGCACCTTGAAGTGCGTGGAATTGTACAAGAAATTGAAAGCGTATGAAAAAGAAAAAGAGAAGCAGTCGAATAGTTTTAATAATGGAACCCTGAAGAGTGAAGAGAACGTGGATTCAGGGCTGATCAGCATGGAAGATACGACTCCCTTCGACTTAGCTGACGAAAATTGTACTGAGCTGATCTTGGACACTGAACAATCAACAGAAATATTCAGTGAGATTCCAAAGATCATCCACAGCATCACCAGCAGTACAGAGCCCCAGGATGTAGTAGAGATCATCACTAGTACTGAGAAGATCGAGAGCCAGGTTGGTAAAAAGAAGCCAAAACACGATAAAGGGAGGAGGAAGGATAAGCATCCCAAAGGTAAAGGTAGAAAAAGGAAGAATAAACACAAGAATCGAGTGAACAAGCAATCTACTTCAAATGAACAACACAAAACCACAATTGGGATTGATCAGTCTACCTGGAAGAGCTCCACTTTGCCTTACTTCGATGTGAAACCTACGCTTTTCGAAATAGGAACCGGTACTTATCCAATAAGGGACGTCGCAGAGTTTCATTCTAAGGAGAGCACGGACCAGGAAGAGAAACACAGCCAGCAGGAAACAACTGCCTCTTGGTGGAGCACCGTCACAACTTTCATAAACCAACCTGTTACCAAGGATTCTTCTTCAAAAAAGTGTAAAAAGGGTGATAAGAAAGCCAGTTGGTGGAACAGTGGTTCTTTGTTTAATCAGAATTCAGAGGAAGATTGCGAGGAAGATGCTTCAGTAACAAACAATGATTTGGATGAACTTAAAGAAACTACTACAGAAATCTTTAGAGACCTGTTTACTGGTACAACCATCCAATGGCCAGAGACTATAATCCCTGAAAGATTCAGGTGCAACCAGGACCAGTACTTGTGCGACGATGAAACCTGTATCTCAGGGAGTCAAGTGTGTAATGGAATTATAGATTGCAAAGACAGCAGCGATGAATCAAATTGTGGTAGTCATACAGGTGGAGGCAATAGAGGTGGGTCTAATGGAAGCACAGAACATCCAGTGGATTGTGGAGAGCTGAGTTTTGCCTGCGATGGGACTTGCATCAGCAACATCTTTCTCTGTGATAACATAAGACACTGCGGTGATGGATCAGATGAGGCTGACTGTGGAAGCGAAGGTAGAAATAGAACTGGACTGGTTATTTGTTCCTCTTCTGTTGTACAAACTAACTTCCTGCTTCGTGGGACTCTTCGGATACTGTTCAGTGGAACATCTTGTCAACGTGTGAAATTGAACAAATGGAAGTATGGCTGTGCAAAATGGTGGCTTCAATGGGAGTCAAAACGTTGTTGCAATGAAGGAGATTTATGTGTTGAAAGTTTCACTTTGTGACGTCCATCTGTGCTGTACAAAGGCCTTGAAGGGTAGATTATCAATATATTTTCAGGAGTTCTGTTTTGATACCACACAGGCTGCATGGCTTGATCTTTCCTTTGCATTTACATAGGTAAGCAAATCATTGATCATCATATTTCATATTTTCATTTCTTATTATTGGATCAAAGTAAACAACTAATGTTTTACTTCATCATAGGTTCAGATCAAATTACCCAGTAAATGCAAAGGATAGATAACGAGGTCAACGCGTGAGGCAGCCTGTACGAGTGTCTAACAAGCATTTTTAATCCTCTAGAGGATTTCACGAGCTCGATTCGATACGATGCATCCTGTTTATTAATCCTGAGATTCAGTGGATTTGTTTGGAATTCAAACAACGCGCACGTCGTTCATCGTTTCCTCTCTTGAAGACGTCGAGGTTTTCATTTAGCTGCCACAGACACAAGAAAGAGAAAAAAAATGAGTCACACGCTCATAATACTGAGACAACACTGTACATAGAACCCATGGAATTACCTAACCGCCTTCGAGGGGCTTCAGATTGCTTTAAGTGTTAGTTTCGAGGAAATCCCTTGTAAAAAAGAGGTCCCTTATGGTCGAGGAGTCATGTGTGCTGTTAGACTGAGAATATATTTTCTAAACGTCATTGTTCATCCAAAGGTGTCTTCATAAAATAAGCTCTCTTATCACAGAGATGAACATTCTGACATTGTATCACAGTCTGACAGTACACTGATGGTTACCATCGTTCACCGTAACAAATGCTTTCAGTGTATCAACCTGTGCCCCTGTATACGCTTTAAATGTATTCACATGGATAGCTTGTACATACATACATATATATATATATATAACATTGAATGCCTGGGCTCAAGCTTTTCGCGACCTTGAAGAGAGATGCTGAAGAGCTAGAGCCTAAGGTGATAGGGGTTCACGAACAGGCTGTTTGTTTTTGCCGGTGGCGCCCTGTAGATTTGGCCCCGTGCCCTTCTATGGACTTCACCTGCAGCGATGGCTCTTGCATATCGAAGAGCTCGGTTTGCGACGGATTTGACGACTGCCCCCGGGCAGAAGACGAGCTTCACTGTGGTATATAAACACTTACATTTCATCTTGGTGAACCTGATGCCAGTGATTCTTATACCTACACCTGACTTTCAAAAATTACATGATATTATGTATAATCTGGCATCCGGTGATCCTTGCTTTTGCTTGCAAAATAATCTGATGTGAGTCTTCTCTGTGATGGTACTTACAGATTGGACCACGACTCAGCTGATAAAAGCTTTCACGTTTAATGGGACTTGATTGACAGAAAAGTGATCGATTAATCATGGTACTAATTAAGTATGACTTGTATTGCTAAAAGAGGAAACAAGAGATTCGGTTGTTCGAACTGCATCAGTGTCAATTAGAAGAGAAAGAAACTGGTCAGATTAATTATTGAATGTACTACTGAAATGAGGGCAATTTAGAAGTGCCAGGAGGTTTTATTCATTTTTTAATGTACTGCTGTATCTAGGTAACTGAAAATAGATGACAAGACAGTTTGATGAACATAGTCCACATTATGGTGATTGCATTTTGTTTTTTCAAACGTGAAAGCTTTGCCAGCCACTGCTAAGTTTTAACCTTCGAGCTATCATCAATTGTACATAAATTCCTCTCCCAAGTACCTTGAACTTCAGGATAGTTCCTTGATCCAGTCTCAAAGCCAAGGGAACGATCGTTTCAATCTGATCAGCTCATTAATTTCCTTATGTCCTTTGGGGAAACGATCGCTCCCCTCATGAGAGAAGTAAAAAGCTTTTGTATCGTTGTTCGTCGAACGCTTTTGTTGTTCATGGACGAGTTTCGAGCTTCAGTAATGTTGTAACTGAATAAGTACCCTATTAGATAATCATCCCTTAAAGCATTAAGTTGTTGCACATCAAACAGCCAATTTAGGAATGTAAGGAGACTGGCACAATGACATAAATAGCACTGGTATGTCAATATAATTTCTTCAAGCTTTCTACTATCAGTGCCATTTTATGTCATCTAATTGTGATAGACTTTCTATGTTTCAAAATGATCCATTTGCCATGCAACAACTTGATGCAATTATTAAGAGAGGCGAGGACAAGTTGGAGTTGAACTTGAAGAAGGAACTATTATCTTTAGTATAATTTAATTAATTTTCAAAGTCTTCTATTGATTATGGGTAATGAAAGTTCCTTCATCAAGCAAGAAACTGTATCAGCCTCTTTCTAAAACAGAATCTTAATCTCCTCTCATGCACCAACATTCATCTCGTCGTTTGTGTTTGTACATAAATGTGTGTTCTCTGCTCCCGTGTACCCTTGCTGCGACACAAACGACAAAACAAAACAGAACGGGAATGCACACCCACCCAGTTCAAATGCGTCACCGGGAACAAGTGCATCGAGGGTGTCTACCGGTGCGACGGCCATCCGGATTGTCCTGATCACAGCGACGAAGATTGCGCTAACGAAACCATTACACACGCCACTCAGCCTACCAGTACGCCTTTAATTTTCCCTCTGTTTTTTTTTTTATATCGAACCCTTGATCAGTGCCTGAAGCTTCACTTGGATTCAGCTTGAAAGTAGAAACAAATTATGAAGGATAGAAACAGGAAGTGAACAAGAATGGTTCTCTGGCATTGATTTTGGAGTTTCATGGCATGTCATTGCATAGTTGTCATTGATTGAAAGGAACGCTCTGCTAATTTGAGGCTTCAGATGAAAGAGTAAAGGTATAACATAATAATATGTATATTTTCAGTAGAAATTAGTTCAGAGACTAACTCCTTCTTTTTTCAGATGTATTGTTTCATCTTCTATGAGGCATAGTTTGGGAAATTGTGTTTAATAGGAAAGTGCTCAGGAACTTTTAAGGAAAACTTCTCAAGTGTCCTCAGATTTTAATGAGCTTATACATGTTGATGCATTATATTATTGTGAATTTCTCTATCAATACTGAGAAGATTTCCTTGAATGCAATTACATGTATTGCCAAGTCTCATAACAGTGGTGTCTTTCTGAAAGAAATGATGAAAAGCAGATCTTTCCTTTCAATCTGACGTATTTGTACGTCTAAACATATATATTTGTTATACAATCTGCTTTCGATTATACTCGACTCCTCTTCCTCTGCATGATTCAGATACATCTGAAAGAGGCGTGTTTACGAACCGCCGAGATCCAGCCAGGTAAAAATGGTCAAATAAACTCGTTCTCCTGTTTGCTTAACACTCCTCGACGGGGACAACGATGCTAGCCGACTTACTCCCATCTAATTAATTCATTAGCTTGATAGAGGGAACATTCAAAATGGCAAGGACTCTTTCTACTGTCTGGTGTATTCAGGTGTAATTTCTGAATGAAAAAGTTTGAACGAAATTTTAGAATATTTATTCTAAAGAGTATGCTTTACATAGTATTAATTGCAATAAGGTGAGCTTTCACAGTTTTAGAACCACAGTGGCAGTAGACGTTCAAGTTCAATTGCCCTTAAAAACCTGCTTTTTAGTTACTAATTGAATTTGAACCTCGTTCCCCGTCACGGAGACGTTTTTAGTGGTCATCTTTGCTGGAAATGCTTATGTCCAAGTAGCTGGCAATGTGCTTGTTCTGTGTATGTATACGTCCAGGCCAACCATGGCCAGGCTGGGCAACCGAGAGCCCGAGGGAATGCGATCCGAGCAGGGAAATGCGTTGCGACGACGGCAAGTGTGTTCTGCTTCGACGTAAATGCGACAATATCTTCGACTGTCTCGACGGCAGTGATGAACGTGGCTGCGGTAAGAGCTTCCTTCAATCCTTTCCTAGATCATTCAGAAGATTCACTCGTCTTTTATACCTTGCAGTATTCATATTTGCTGGAGATCATGAACTTAGGATTTCAGTTGAGAAGAAATAGAATTGTCACCTTGATGGACTCCCCTAAAACTCTAGCTCTGGATTTCAATATTAGAATTAAGAAGAAAATACCTCTAAACTAGATGCACTGATTTAAGTTTCAGTCAGATTATCAATTCTCATTTTTTTAAAAATATTTTTATAATAATATTAGGAGTATCAAATGAATTCCTTGCAGGTTCCTATTGATTCTGAATTTTTCTTGAGTGAAGCTAATATACAAGTACTGTAAGAGTGAATCTCTGAATGACTTATATTCCTATTGATCAATATCCAGCAAACACAACCATAAAACCGCTTTTTTAAAAGCTTCTTTGGTGTGCTTATATGTGTTTGTGCCGTTAAGGTGTCTGCACGCCTGCCGAATGGAAATGTGCCAGTGGCGAGTGCATACCGGAAACCGAAAGATGCGACAATGTTGTCCAGTGCGCTGATGGAACTGACGAGGCTGGATGTGGTAATTATGCGTCCTCGCTCCCTTGCCTCCCAGTTCGACGAAAAGTGGCCTTACCATATTGGAAAACAGAGAGATTCTCTTAAAATAATCCTTTAACTATAACGTACCTCTACCATGAATCAATAGAGTTGTATAGTTAAAGGGTTAATCAAGATTGCTGAAAGATAATTAACATCGCATTCCCTCGTTAATCAAATTTATATTGTTTTAATTCGATCTTTGAAGCATCGATTGCATGATTATCGCATGACAATTTATAGTACATTTGTACGTTTTTGATTGTACTCGTCGCTTTCTGCTCGCCTCAACAATTTTGTACTCTTCAAAAATGAAACACGTACAATCAGTTGGAGCAGACACGTGAGTATCTCTTCCAAATTTTCTACTCTGTGGACTAATGTGCACGCGAGGATGGTGAGCACAGTCCTGTATTCCTTTCAGCAATACAGAACCCCATATACTCTGAGTTTGATATACCATAAGTGCCCCTTTGCTTTACTTTTGTGTCATACTCTCATGCTTGAAAATTGATCAACAGTTTAATAGCTGAAAGGAATACAGGCTCTGCTAGTAAGGCCGTTTTCGACCCATTCCCCTGTTCCCCTTGTGTCGCCCACTAATGCACGAGATGTCCTAACGGAGTACCACCTGGTCGTTTGGGGTCGTTGTAGTAAATGAATGTCCGGCTGGAATGTTTCGATGCAACGACGGATTGTGCCTGGACAGTAAGAGACGTTGCGATGGTCGACCGCATTGTTTGGACGGCTCGGACGAGATTAACTGCCGTACGATCACTACTTTTCTACCTCTGCCTCTTTCTATCTCTCTATCTCTCTCTCTCTTTCTCTCTCGAGGCTGATTTGCATTGCGAATTACGACAGCGAACAGTAGAGGTCCTTCAACCGGGATGCCTGGATGGATTTATATGAAGAAGCCTGCTGGACAAATTTTTGAGACTCTCCTAAAGAGAAGACTTTATTATAATTTTAATATCATAGACTGTAACGTCAATGATTAATTTATGATGGAACTTCTGCAAAGCCAGCACCTCTTCCTTTTCAATGTAGACGGTAAAATTATTGAAAGAAATTCGATTCCTTTGCGAGAAATCAATTATTGTTCAAAGCGTGATGCAAATCAGCCATCCTCTTAAACGAGGAGCTTCTTCTGGGCACCGTGTTTTTCTTTTGTTTATACTAAGAGCTCCCCGACTCGCTGTAATCCATCCTCCCCCCATCTTGGAATCGATTAAATCCACCTGGTTGATGAATTATTCTCTTCTGGGGTTTCGACGTTTCGGATTGTTTCGCATGAAGGAGCCAGCGATCGACGGGAAAAGACGGAATCTTCACGCAATGCTGATCTCCTAAACGACACGCTGAACATTCCTTCTTTTTTCAGGAACGTCTGGCCCGTGGGTCTGTCCCCTGTATTACGGGAGCTTCTTCCTGGTCCGCGTACGCAGATGTCGAAGGGAATTGAAAACGTTGAGGAAAAAGATAGGAAGCTCCGGGAAGCGGGTTCGAGGGCGAAAAAACGAGAGGAGAAGCCAGAGAATAGAGATCGATGCGTACGCGGATCGGTAGGAACGAGCTCTCCCTGGTCGCGTCGGTCTTCAAGGCGGCAATTAAGAAGCTGTAACTAATGCGAGAGCCAGCTCGGCTAGACGAGAGGCCCGTTAATCTCGTTTCGTCGTTCGATCGACCGTGCTTTTTCGATGCGAACGTTCGTTGACTGCCGTTTTGCTTGGACACCGACCTTCCATGCTTCACGATCGAGGCTGGTTGATCGTGGAATACCCTCTCCGAGGCTACAGAATGTCTACTCGAGGAAGATTTAAAGGATTGAACCTCCTGAAGCGTGGCTAATGAGCAAGGCTTCCATGGAAACTGATTGAAACTTACCATCAGACACAATTCTTAGAGTTATTTGTAATTGTAGCTTCTTCATTTTTGCTTAGGGTGATTGGTTATTCAAAAAAAAGATCAGGAAAAGGTTTTTGAAAAAATTCAACTTGAATGTTGCCCAAAATTTTAATTGAGCTTTATATTCTTTATGATTTTAATAATATATGCCTGTTGAGAACCACTGAAGCTCCGTGGATTCTCGACCGACTTTCAAATTGTTTTCCTTCAGAACTAGAAAAATGCACTTCGCTTCTTTTTACTCGTTCTTCTGCGAATAATCACCCGTCCAGATTGCAACGTATTCTGTTTAAAAAATTCGTGTGAGAAAAGTTCACCCCAGTAGATATCTTTCAATCCACCGAACTTTAATTGACCCACTTAAGGTATTTTTGTCAAACTATCATAAAATGTTTTACAGAAGATTTCCAGCAGCCTTTCTGTAGCCTCAATGATCATCCTCTTAATTACTGACATAAGTAGTCAAGCAAACTTTCAATCAGCCTCAATCTGGCTCACTGAACCATGTATCTTTGTATGTTTCAGCGTGGCACCTAACTTAAATCTCATTAAATTTCACGCCTTGGATTATCTGACTCTATATACAGAGCAATTTTTTATCTCTACTGTTAACACATCTTCAACAATACTTTTCTTCCTCTCAAATAATCTGTTTCTCTTCACCTTGCTCGAATTTTCTCTACTTTCTTCTCTTGCTCACTGTCTCACACACTCTCTTCTTTCCTTTTGTCTTCTATTTCAGCACAGGTTGCCTGATCTTTGATATATACATACCTGTCTTCTCTAATTGTATACTATTTATTATCTTTTATATATATATATATGTATCTCTTTTTAATATTCTACTGTATTTATTTTTATAGTGGGAATCTTGCACAGCGCACGAACATGTACACAAGATCCAAAGTATTTGATGAATCCAAGTGATCATTATACTTTATGGTACACTGATCCTGAGGAAGAAAGTTTGGGGTACAGAATGAGGATGGTTGAATTTTGGAAACTTGGACAGAGCTTGTAACTTAGAAAGTTAGGAAAATGCAAACTGAAAATAGTGAGAAGAAACAAAAGCTATTAATTGTATATCTTGAAAAATACTTATGGTAATTGTAAAAGAATTCAAGCATCACAGATGTACTCAAACTTCTGATCAGCCAGTGTACATATCTCTCTCTCTCTCTATTTCTCTCTGTCTCCTTTTCTCTCTTTGTTTCCCTGGTATGATACCATAGTCTTAGATTTACGAGGCATCTCCTTTTGCCTAGATCTTTCTGTTTGATACTGTTTAAACGTTCGTAGCTTTTGGAAAGTACATTACACTCGCTCCCTAGGGAGGACATAGTTCACGGAGTTATCGTGCTGCATAGTAGAATTTTCCTACTTACCACTCTTCCAATACTATCGTTGGAATACCAGGGCGGAACATTCACCAAACCCCTTTGGCGTTAACGCTCTCGTTATCGGCTCGATTCCTCTCCCGATTAATCGTGAATTTGACGGGGATGATATAATGATAACCGGATCCATCCTCTTTCCTGCAATAAACGTGAAACGTTTCTATCAATGTTCAATCTGTACTCTATTGGTATATAATATTCCTGTTATCATTTCAGATTTTTCACACACTTATCTGATAATTTATATAAATTAATCCTTTTGTGCTATTCTTCAATTTGAAGAAAGTAATTAAAATAATTGAAATATTTCAAAATTAATTATAAAGAAAGCTTCATTCTATCACTGGTATTCCAACGATGCACAGTGGATGTAAAAAGTATTAACACACTCTGCGTTCCTGCAAGAAGCATGTATCATGTTCATTAAATATTACATTATGTTTGCTAAGGTATCGCAGGATTAGTTGAATAATTCACAAGTTATTGCAGTATAAATGTGTGTACCAATACTTTTTCCATTCCCTGTAGAATGTACTCTGACTGAACACCTGATAAACGTATGGTATACCCGCAGGACACCATAGAAGCTCCATGGGATCAGTGTACACGTGCGCTCTAAACGAGTTTCCTTGAAACGTCGCATGACAGACGGCAGTGTGCTCGTTTATTGTTTGAAGAACCGGGACCAGCACGCTTTATCATCGTTCGTATCGCAACCTGGACAGCCTATCGATCGCTTAATTATTCGCTGGCCACTTATTCAACCTCCCTCGCATTTAATTTCGTCGTTAGACCGTGGAAAATCGATGAAAAATGATCGTGCACTTTCACTCTGGCCAAGTTTTCCCCGGTTCAGAAACATTCTACCTTGAAACTTTCGGGCTTTCAATGACCCTCTCCATACTGTGGGTGTATATAATGGAGAAGGATCTATGGGGCAGCGATGGTTGAATGATTATCCGGGTGAAACGAGCACACTGCCTGGAATATATGACTTTCATTTTTTCTTATATGGTTTCTCTATTCTGGATATCCTTAAATCATGTTGTTTCCCTAGCTGATGATGTCTCTGTGCTTTCAGAGTGCCCTGACGGTGAGCTGCCCTGCGAGAATGGTGTCTGCATCAACAAGAACTTCTTCTGCGACCGCAATCCCGATTGCCATGATGGCAGCGACGAACGTGACTGCCGTAAGAATGTGTTCCATCTGTGTGAAGATCTCTTTTGGATCAGTCTTAAATCCTCCAGTGTCTTAGAGTACTCAGGGAATGCTGTTTCAGAGATTTCTGAAGTACCCTAAGTCACTGTACCCAAAATTTAAATACCTCCAGTATTCACACTCTATGTAAATTACTCGTGTACATAAAAGTGTATTTTAAAATTGATATACCATTCAAATTTCAGCGGTTATCGACGAGACGACCGATGCAGATCATGTTGCATGCCGCCAAGACGAATTCGCCTGCCGCCATGGAAGCTGTATACCGCAGTCTGCAGTCTGCGACGGACAAAACGACTGTCCCTACCAGGAAGACGAGATCAATTGTCCACGAGGTACGTCGCGAAATACACGAAGACAGAATGGGAGTAACGAGGAACACGTTGCCCACGTGCGCACCGCCGGAAACGTGTACTAGACATCACGTAGAGAGACTTAGCGTGTCGAAAAATGGGTGAAAAATGCTGCAAGAACCAGCTGCAATCTACACCGATGGTCATTGATACGAAGATGGACGAATAATATAATATCTTAGACATTTGTAAATATTTGAAAGGCTTCCAGTATCTTCGTACAATGACTAGAAGTGTATTTTGTTCTGACATCCTTGAAATTCTTAATGATACTTTGTAGAAACAATTGTAGAAGCTTATTTGATCAGAGTGAAATCTTTTGCAACAAAGTTTCATTAAGCTAAGGAGATTCATTGAAAGAACGTCTGACAATGTCGCGACCGTTTTCACCATTTGTGTATATATATATATATATAAATACGCTCTATTCGATCTTGCACACTTGATCCAGTAGATCACGCAACGCACCAGGTTGCATACGCAATGTTTGGCCGTGACTACGTGTTCACCGCCTTCTAGAGGCAACCGATTATGCCGCACCAATTTTCCACGTGCACTAATTCAAAGGCAAATACCTGGAACCGTGCTTCAGACTGGTGACTCTTCACCGAGCAAGCCTCTTTGTATGTTATAAAGTATCTAAAGTGCATGTAGCCAGTCTGAAGTACAAACCATAAGTCAGAAATATTTTCAGTGAAAGGTGGAAACGCCAAGTAGTAAGTAGTTTCAGGATTAATCCCGAAGGACAGGTCGACAATGTTAAGAAATACTCTCCCCAAAAAATACAGGCTGATCCGCGAGCAAGCTGGTTTAGTTTCGGTTACTTCTAGGTATAAGCACGGATAGAACCTCTTCAAGGGGACATCCAGACACCCTGGTGGGGCTAACCCACAAGAGCCAGGCTAAGGGTTACAGTCTGGATTATCAAGCACCGGCTAATCTGAGCACGCCGAGGAGTTGTGCTCCGGATGATTTTGTTTGTGCTGATGGCACTTGCATCCCTGAAACTCACCACTGCGACCATTTCTACGATTGCCGCGACTTTACCGACGAACAGTATTGCTTCGGTTAGATCACTCGTTGACCTTGAAAATCTGTTGGCGTCTTTCAACCTGTTGGATCCTTTTTATCTCTCAGTTTTTATTCTTGCCTGTTGAGTTATGTTCCATCAACTTGTACCCTAAAAATGTTGCCTGCGTTGCTAATATGAATCATCAGTACTACTTTGTGACTCACGTTTAACTTGAATTCTTTTAAATAAAATAATTCCCAGGATGGAAACGCTAACTGTGAATCACAATGTATGATGATAGCTTTTCCTTAGTTCTTTAAATAGGTTTCCATTCAGAATATTATTTTGTTTCTTTTACTTAGGAAAAATATCAGGGCTGAAAAATAAGAATTAGATTCTCTTGATTGCTTCTTTTCATTTGATACCTGGGACGCCACAGATTCTCTAGGCTCTGCATTCTATTTTTCTCAGTCAGTGTTAGCAGCCGAATAGATAATGTGTAGGCTGTTCAAGTAGAAACATAATGACGTTTATGAAACTCGACTGGACTTCATCAGTTACACGTTCGTCGCATCCTAGCTGTTAATCATAGTGCATCTGTTGCTTGATGTTTTAGTTGAGTCCTTATCGATAGATGCAACCCTGTTACAGCATGAGAAAGAAAGAGGAACGCGAACTGTTCTTCTTTTTTTATACTATAAATGTTGTAGATGCTAGTACCAAGTGTTTCAGTAGTGGTGCAATATTCTGCACGCCCAAAGAAATCAGTAATTCTTAATTTAATGTAATAAGTTCTAATACTACTGTCCTGTGGTGAACCGTGTTCTTTTTGAAACCCTTAGAGGATTGTTTGAGAAGTAATAATAGATCCTGTTCTTGTATCCATCACTTTATTCCTCGTTCATGTTTTTTAATGAGTACATAATGGTTCCATGCAAATGCATCAATTGACCTTGTCAGCTACAATGTAAGGTGTTCTTGTAGGTTGTGGCAAGGATCAATTCCAATGTTCCAATGGAGATTGCATCAGAGCTGACCAGAAATGCAATGGTTATATAGACTGCGTTGATGGATCCGATGAACCTGAAGAATGTGGTAAGTTTTATATTTATTATACATCTATTACAAAAGGTTATTAATATTTTATTTCTATTAATTTTATTAGAACGTCCCGGTTTCCATCCCATGCCTGGTCGTTGTCCAGCTGGGTACATCATGTGTGTTTCTGACAAAGACTGTGTACCTCAGTCCTCTCTATGCAATGGAATTCCAGAATGTAGGGACAGGTCGGACGAGGAGAACTGCGGTAATTAATTGAGCTGCAATATTTTGTAGATTGTAATCCAGTTTCATTGACAATATTCTTTATTAATGTTTCAGAACAACTTAAAGAACCATCTCGCCTCAATTTGAAGACATATCCTAGTGAGCAAGTGATCAAAGAGAGTAAGTATCGGATGATATCTGTTAATAAGTACAATTATCTTACTGTATACACAAAAGTATATTTAGAATTGTAAGTTGAGTACGAATATTGATTAACAAGAATTTTGATTATTTTTCTTGCCTTGGCTAGACCCGGCGAAGCAAGGTAAGATTCTTTCAAAGAGCAATTGCAAATAATGCTACATAAGATTTCGCCTATTTTTGATTCATAAATATAATCAGTGATTAATGATCTATCAAGAGGACCAATTCCAGTGATGTATTTGTATCACGTACATCATTTATCTACCACAAACTTAATATGAATTAATTTGTAATCGACATCATGGAATATAAAATTGCATGAACAAATAATTTCATACTAGAAGTGTACAAACTATGTGATTAAAAA
Source organism: Osmia bicornis bicornis (assembly GCF_907164935.1). Taxonomy (NCBI): domain Eukaryota; kingdom Metazoa; phylum Arthropoda; class Insecta; order Hymenoptera; family Megachilidae; genus Osmia; species Osmia bicornis. The sequence goes on from NC_060231.1 coordinate 6,788,813, forward strand.
TGAAACAATTGTTGAACATTTTACACCTTCATTTTGTTGAATTACAATACATACATACATACACATAATTACATCCATACTAAATGAGCTGCTTGGAAATACATCACAATTAATTGAACACAAGTAACAAGTCATAATACTACACAAATAAACAAGCATAAATTAAAAAATTCTTTCCCAAAATTACAACTGAATTCGGGTAATCAGGTCGAGAAGTCGTATTCCAATGTCGCGACGAGGGTCCCCTTCGAGCCAGGGTACGTTGGCTTCGCGGTAACAACCTTCCTCTACCACCTGGTAGTCGAGATCTGAATGGACGTCTTGAAATTCCAAACATCCAACTGGACCATGGAGGACTGTACATTTGCGAGGCCGTTGGTTACCCTGCATCCACAACAGGCCAACAAGTGAACGTTTATCTGACCGTAGAAAAGTGTAAGCACCTTCAGAATCTCCTGTAGATAGTTTATTTCACCAAACACTTTCATTATTAATTCCTGTATCAGTCGAACCACCAGCAACGAACAAGCCCCATGCGTGCCAGTACGATGAAGCCACTTGCAGCAATGGGGACTGTATTCCTAAATCATATGTATGCAACGGTAGACTGGATTGCACAGATGGTTCAGATGAAATGCGTTGCAGTAAGTGTTCTTTTCTCCTGTACCTAAAATGATAATGATGATAATGATGATAATCATAATAAACAGGTCCGCATGGCTGTGAACCCAACGAGTTCCGTTGCAACAACACACAGTGTGTGAGCAAACTATGGCGATGCGACGGTGACAAGGATTGTGCTGATGGTAGTGACGAGGAAAATTGTGTTCCAAACAGGCCAGGATCTCCCTGTCGTGTCACCGAATACACTTGTGCCAGCAATGATCAGTGTATACCTAAAAGTTATCATTGTGACATGGAGAAGGACTGCATTGATGGTAGCGATGAAATAGGATGTTGTGAGTAATGGTTCAACCATATAAAAAATAGCTAATTTTATATAACAGAGACATTAAAAGAATCATTTTATTTTCTTCAGCTCCGGTTTACATAATGAAGCCACCTCCACCGATGATCACTTTAGATCTAGGAACAACCCTGGTGATTGTCTGTACAGCGATAGGTGTGCCTACCCCTGAAATAAATTGGCGCTTGAACTGGGGCCACATTCCTCCAAAATGCACCATGACGTCCATCAATGGAACTGGAACTCTAACGTGTCCTGACATACAGACTGAAGATCAAGGAGCTTATTCCTGCGAGGCATTAAATACTGCTGGCTTCGTGTTCGCTGTACCTGACGCCATTGTAATGGTGAACAAGCCTGACGATGTTTGCCCCAAGGGGACGTTCAATTCCGAGGCAAGAACTGTGGAGGAATGTATCTCCTGTTTCTGCTTCGGTGTCGCCACCGAGTGTCACAGTGCGAACCTCTTCACGTATCAAATCCCTCCGCCTTTTGATCGTCATAAAATCGTAGCTGTTAAACAACAGCCTGACCTTCGAATCCTCAACGACATCAGTTATCAGTTATCTGTGAAACCGTTGGGCAGAGACGGTTTACATTTGGACGAATCAACTCCATTCTTGAACCAGTTAGCTGCTGAGAAAGATGTTCCTTACTTTGCCCTGCCTGAGAACTTCCATGGAAGTCAGCTGAAATCCTACGGTGGTTACCTGAAGTACAGGGTGCGCTATAATGGCACTGGAGTTCCAAATTCTGCACCAGCGGTCATGCTAAGCGGGAATAATTATTTGCTGATACACAAAGGGAAACAATTGATACCTAATTACGATAACGACGAGTCTGTTAGGTTCTTCGAGGGTGAGTGGTTGAAGAAACAAGGCTGGTCAGAGGTACCTGCTACGAGGGAGGATATCATGATGACATTGGCCAACGTAGACAACATTTTAATCAAGTATGTATTCATGTTAAATGATGATCAGTTGAAGTTACTTGAAATCACTGAAACTTGTATTGTCCTTCAGAGTAGAGTATGATAATTCTCCAGACTTGGATGTCCAACTGACACATATTGTAATGGACACTGCTGATGTGAGGAACACTGGTCTTGGGTCGGCATCGTTCGTAGAAGAATGCCAGTGTCCTTCAGGTATATTCTGATCTTTTAATAATCCATCGATTTATTCGAATGATTAATGAAACATGTTTATTCTTCAGGATACACTGGTCTGTCGTGCGAGGAATGTGCTCCAGGATATCTGAGACGAAAAACTGGCCTATGGCTTGGTCAGTGTTATAGAGACGAACCGATTGATTGTCCTCCAGGATACTATGGCGATCCCTCGAGGAACATACCTTGCAAAGCTTGCCCCTGCCCACTTACCAATCCATCTAATCAGTAGGCTATCAGTAAAAATATGGGAATGTAGAAAGTTCCACTGAAAGAGGTCTTAATGTATTCTGTACTTTATAGATTTGCACGCACCTGTCATCTTGGATCCGATGGCCAACCAACCTGCAATTGTCCTCCGGGATACATTGGTCGTAGGTGCGAACAGTGCGACGTTGGGTATCAAGGAAACCCTCTTATTCCTGGAGACATGTGTGTAGCAAGGCAACAGTGTGACCCAGAGGGCAGTATCAGTTCAGTTGTGGATCCTCTTACTGGAAAATGCCGGTGCAAGGTACTAAATTTTCAATTAATTCAAATCTCTTAGGTCTCTGTATTATTAAAAAATAGATTTATATAACATGTTCAATTTCATTAATGCTGTCGTTTACTCGGAAATGTGTCTTTCTTTCTTAAAAGTAAGTACAGTGAATGATAACTGTATCATTTCAAAGGGATATTGATTAAGGATTTAACTGAACTATTGATACCTGTGTTTCAATTACATGTAAATTTGCAGCAATACGCTACGGGTATCACTTGCAACCAATGTAAGGCGAATACGTTCAAAAATCAATTCGGTTGCACTAGTTGCTTCTGCATGGGCATCACCAACAAATGTGTCTCGTCCAATTGGTACAGGAATGACGTGAGTACACGTTTCATTACGTAGTTTCAATTATCCTTATAAAATGACTATAAACATAAAGCATTTATGATTTTTACAGGTTCGAGTTTCCTTCACCAATTCTATCAGAGATTTCTCCCTCATCGAATCAAGAACACCAAATCCACCACCCATAGTTGATGGCATCCGTTTGAACACAGTAACGCGTGAGATCATTTACAGTGATTTCCCTAATCGTGGAAACAACGACGTCTACTATTGGCAGTTGCCTAGTATCTTCTTGGGTGATCAGGTCACGTCTTACGGTGGAAATCTCAAGTACACTGTTAGATACGTTCCAGCACCAGGTGGTCAGAGTTCAAAGAACAATGCTGCTGACGTTGAATTGATCAGCGTTAGTAAATCAAATCTATTCCTATTATTAACTCACTGCATTGCCTTTGCTGAATCTTATTCTTCATCCGCAGGCCAATGATATCAATTTGTTGTACTTCTCCCGGGAATCTCCTGAACCGAACACGCCGCAAACATTCACTGTCCCTCTTCTGGAACAATACTGGCAACGTAACGATGGCACGCAAGCTGACAGGGAACATTTATTAATGGCACTGGCTGATGTTAGTGCCATTAGAATCAAAGCTACGTACACTACTCATACCGACGAGGCTGCGTAAGTTATTGAATTACCCTTTTGCACATATTATACAGAAAATAAATCTAAACATCTAACACTATTCCTTCAGGTTGTCTCTGGTATCTTTGGACATTGCTGAAAAATACAACACAGGAAGAGCTCGTGCAGTTGAAGTAGAAGAATGTTCCTGTCCTATTGGCTACAAAGGATTATCTTGCGAAGACTGTGACGTTGGATACACCAGAGCCAGCGAAGGTCTATACCTAGGCATCTGCGAACAGTGCAACTGCAATGGACACTCGGCTCAATGCAATCCTGACACTGGAATATGCGAGGTTGGCAAAGAATTATTAACGTTGCTTCTGGGTGTGTCCAAAAGAAAATTAACTATTCCATTGTTATTTATAAATATTCCAGAATTGCGCAGATCACACCACCGGAGACTTCTGCGAGGTTTGCGAGCCAGGATACGAAGGGGATGCAACTCGAGGAACGCCACATGATTGCGTCTACAAAGACTCGACTCCGTGTCGCTGCAACGAGGCTGGCTCTCGTAGCAGCTCGTGTATCGGCGACAGATGCGATTGTAAACGAAACGTCGAAGGACCTCAGTGCAACCGTTGTCGTCCATCCACCTTTGGACTGTCCTCGTACAACCCTGATGGGTGCACCGAATGTTACTGCAGCGGTGTGACTAATCAGTGTCACGAGAGTTCATTGTACGTTCAACAGATACCAGTCTGGGTCTACGACAATCAGCATGGGTTCACCCTCACTGACTCGTAAGTAGCTATATCAATTTTAAATACATCAGACAGTTCAGCGGTACAGATGATCAATGGAACATTGATTCACAGAACTAGACAGGAGATAATCGATGATGGTTTTGAGCTGAATTTCGCCATGAATGAGATTGGCTACCGTTACCCGGATAGTCGGGGACGCAGGTTGTTCTGGTCTCTGCCAGCAATATTCACTGGCAACAAGGTTAAAAGTTACGGGGGGAATCTCACTTTAACCCAGCATATCACTGCGCATCCCGGAGCTCAGAGTTACAAAGATCAGGATATCATTTTAATTGGAAATGGGATTACTTTGTTCTGGACGAACCCTGTGGATATTCAGCCTGACATACCATTGGTACGTATTCAGATAATATTTATCATGGTGTAACTTAATTGAATCTTCCGCCTCGTTGTAGACCTACTCGGTGCCACTTAGAGAATCAGAATGGAGACGTTTAACCACCGAAGGGCCACGCGTTGCTTCCCGCATTGACCTAATGACTGTACTGTCCAACCTTGAGGCTATTCTGGTCCGTGCAACGCACAGCGAAAGGATGACAGCCACTTACATCAGTGATATAAGCCTGGACACAGCGGTGGAGCATCAGACTGGTAACAGAAGAGCAGTTCAAGTGGAAGTTTGTCGGTGTCCAACTGGCCACGTTGGTACATCCTGTGAATCCTGTGCTAGAGGATACTACAGAGACCCTAACGATCGTTCTGCCAGCTACTTGGGCTCCTGCAATCCATGCCCCTGCAACAATAACGAGGAGAGCTGCGAAATCACGAGAAGTGGACAAGTGAAATGTCACTGTTTGCCAGGATACACCGGCCAATACTGTCTGAGCACTGGTACGTATATTTAAAAAGCTTCAGTATTATATTATTAAGAAAGAAAATTAAATTTTCTTCCATACATTGCAATATTCAAGTTTCTATAGAATTATCAGTGTAAGAGAGTTGATGCAAAAAGAGAGTTCACTTCAAATTAAATATTTTCAACATTACATCGGTTAGGTGAATTGATGGTTAGTATAAAGCCGATGAAGGGTGAAGTTATGGCAAACTCGTGGATTCTATTCACATGCAGTTACGAGTTCCCGGAACCTTTGTATATCTCTTTTAAACTAACACCATTCGGTGGAATGCCTTTAACTGCGACCGGTGTTACACCCGGCCCGATTATGATAACCGAGAAAGGGGCACAGCGAACCTGGTACGTTTACGTGCAGCTAGAACCTTGCAATGTGGAGTGCCATATCCAGGACCGTGATGGCAAAGAGTTAATCAAGGTGGTGACATCGGTTACACCAGGTTTGGCCGGACTATATCACAGCAAATATTACGTGTTCGTCCGTCCCTGGGAATGGAAAACAGTCTGGGACTTACATTCATTCAATTGAAAATATTCTAATCATCAGTCACTATAATTCATCAAAACCTTTACTTTAGAAAACATCTGGCGTAGTTTCTTTTAGTTATAGCTATAACTCTGCTTTGTTAGAGCTTATGTCATTCGATTACACGTGGGGTTCAGGAGCTTAATATCGTGTCAGAAAAGGTGTAGGAATTTGTCAGATTTTCTTTTCACTTTGTGTTGTAAAATACTGTAAACAAAGATTCGAAGCATCATGGTCTTCTAATTTATGTAATATTTTGTAGAAACTAATGTAACAACCACTACACCGTATCCTCACCATATACCTCCACCGAGGATACTGGTTTACATCAAAGGACCAGAATTCCAAATCGTTGAAACTGGAAGCACCGTTCGATACCATTGTGCTGGCAAATCTTTAGACAATGTAAGTAAACATTGCATAATAAATCTGTGTAACAGATGAAACAAAGAATCTGTACCAACAGGGATCGTTGCATATCAAATGGGAAAAAGAAGGTGGCCAGTTACCTCCTGGAAGAACTGTGGACGACAGTCAGGGCTTATTGGTCATTCGTGATGTGAAAGTATCCGATAGCGGTGTATATGTCTGCCAAGTTAGCGATGGTGTGCATATTGGATACAAGAATGTTACCCTCACCGTTGGAGGTAAATTAAAAATTGAATGAATATTTCTGAAACATGTGTATATTAAATGTAATGTATTACACGGACGCAGCATTTCCGCAAAGTTTATTAGAGATACCAGGTACCAGATACCATGAAACAAGCCACATAAAACATATTTCCAAACCTACAATTAACTATCTGTGTTCTATTTAGGTTCAAACCCAGTTGCACCAAGAGCCGTTGTCATGCCAACATCCTTAGAAGTAATGGAAGGACAACCTGCAGAATTCCGTTGCATGGCCACTGGACACCCACAGCCTCAGATCGAGTGGATACGCATCCATGGACCTACGAGCCCAGAGGTGGTCACACATAATGGAGCTTGGTCTCTACGGGCAGCCTCAAAGAACGACGCAGCTGAGTACAAGTGTATTGCCAGGAACAACGTTGGCGTAGACGAGCAGACTGTTATTCTTTATGTCACCGGTGAGTACAAGCAATGATTAATAATTAACGTATGTTACATTATCATAAATTTTGATTGTCTTCAGATAATCCTTCCATGCCACCGACAACTGGTATACTCCCTACCATCACTCCATCTCAATGGTACGGAACCGAGGGAGACGCAGTCCTGTTAACCTGCTCCCAAACATCACCAGAACTCGCGAGCCTCGTCTGGCTTCGTCAAGGAAACTTACCCTTCTCTTCAACAACTACTCAACGCGATGGTGTATTAACAATCATGAACTCAACTCAATACGACTCCGGCGTTTACATATGCTTAGCCACTACCTACGTTGGTACGCACATCAACAACACAGCTGAGATAACAGTGGTGCCACGAAGATCTCCACCTTCCATCAAAGTGAGACCCGAGAAACAGACTGTTCCTCAAGGCAGCGTAGCTGAGGTACACTGTGTCACCAGCGGGGAGCCAGGTCTGCAGGTGAAATGGAGCAAGTATCATCACGAACGACTGAGCTCTAACGTTCAACAAGTCGGTGACACCTTGAGGATCGTTAATATTCAGATCCCAGACCGTGGAGTGTACGTGTGCCACGTGACAGGACCATCTGGTAGCCACGAATCGAGCGCCGTGATCGAAGTTGAACGTGAGTAGGAATGAAATTCTTCGTCCATGCAATCAACGTTAAGAAAAACTTGTACGTTTTGTTGAAACAGCCCGGGAAGCTCCTCGCGTGGAGATCTACCCAAGGGAGGTGCCCCCCGTTATACTAGGCGGTTCTACCGATTTGCAATGTCGAGCTGTGGCCGGGATTCCCATGCCAGAATTACACTGGTCCCATCAGAACGGCAGACCGTTCCCGTCCAACATCAAACAGCTTCCTGGCGGTGTTCTCCGGCTGTCGAACATCACAGCGAACGACGGCGGTGCCTACGTTTGCTCGGCAGTGAATCCCGTTGGTTCGAACACGGCGGTGGTCTACATAGAGGTTCAATCTGTCCCTGTTATCATGATTTCGCCCAGGTCTGGAATTCTTCAAGTGAAACGAGGGGACAGAGTGAAACTGGTTTGCAGGTCGTCGGGTTATCCGCAGCCTAGAGTCGCGTGGAGCAAACACCAGAATCGAATAGACTTGTAAGTTCCTTTCCCAAAGACGACGATGAAAAATTTAGCAGTTGGATAAGAAATGCGTTTGTCTCTTGCAGTAGGACTCAGATCTATTTCCTATCAGAAGCTGCGACACCTTTGGAGGCTGTATATGAAATAAACTCTGCCTCCCCCGATGACGAAGGCTCGTACACTTGTCACGCTAACAATGCCGCAGGAATGGTTGAAGAACGCGTTTACATACGCGTGGAAGACAACGAGGTTTATCCTCCGGAGGAGGAGTATCCTGGTCCCGATAAATCTGTGCGTTCACGACACAGCTATGTGAGATCGCAATGGTTTCTTGTAAAATAACGTTCGATATTTTTGTGGCAGGAAAATCCAGACGACCAGAAGATCACGGTACCAAAGGATTACTTCAAGATTCCCAGCGGTGGCAAAGTGGAGATGCGTTGTTACGTTCGCTCGTCCGATGGAAACCATATCTATCTAGACTGGAAGAGAACCGACCATAGACCTCTGCCAGAAGGTAGCACGGTTCACAATGGAATACTGAACATTCCAGTCGCTGACAAAAGCGCTGCTGGAGAATACGTTTGTCTGGGCATGGATCAGGCTCGCAATGTTCTGTTCAGGGCCAAGTCTCATCTTGAAGTACTCTGTAAGATGATCCATATTTGACTATATATTTAGAAAAGGGCTGATCTATAAGTTAGATCATTGACCCCTAAAAATTTGCTAATTCTCTTATGGACTCCCAGGGGTCGATATTGAATTAGATATTGATTTTATATTGGCTTATAACATTTTCAGCACCACCTAGAATAGTGTTGAATCCACCCCGCCAGACGGTCCGTGCCGGTGAAAATCCTTCCATAGATTGCAGCACAACAGGGGACGAACCGATGACCATCCAATGGGCTGCCATAGGACGTAACCTTCCTTCTTCGGTCACCCAGGACCGTGGAGTCTTACAGTTCCATGGAATTACTTATTCCGATGCTGGGAAGTATGTCTGTACAGCTACAAACGATGCAGGAACTGCTGAAGCTGTGGCTGAGGTTCTGGTGAATGGTATGAACACAATTTGAAAGTTGTCATATATCTCATGGAGCATACCTTAAACACCATTAATACTTTTTATTTTTTATAGAACATCCTTTCGATGAAAGTAGTGTTGTTCATGCAGCGCAAAGAGATGTGGTGACTTATGCTGGTCAGCCTGTACGTCTACGGTGCACAGTTAACGTAAGAGCAACCATACATTGGAGCAGAGATGGTCAACCATTGCCTTCGACTGCCAGGATAGAAGAGGATTATTTGGAACTGCCTCGAGCCAGACCAGAGGACAGTGGAAGATACATTTGTCAGATTCAAACTGTACATGGAGTCTCTAGCGATTATATAAACTTGAATGTCTCACGTAAGTTCAATGCATGTTATCTTTATAAAAGCGAATGCCTGTCATTGTCTTAATTCACCTCGCACAGTTTGATAAACTAATTTCTCTGAAACTTCTTCCCACACGTTGCATCCTTTCAGATGAAAGTTTTATCAATTTTTATAGCATTAGATGATAGGAGAAGAAGAAGTAAAGGAAATATAATTGTCTTTTTTCTTCAATTATTTACCGCATTTTCAATTGATTTCTTTTATTCTATTAATCCGTATAAAGTAGATGATTAAAGTAATATGACACACTCGTGCGAATAGTAATCATCACATCTCGTTCAGCCATTCACCGATACTCAGACGAGACATAGTTTATTTATACAGTGGTCGCGTTATTATTTAGTAGTTAATTTGCACACGGAATGCTCGCGAGCGAACCGAACCCAGTGCAGCGAAAGCAAGTGCATATGCAACGTTCAAGGATGCTTTCTGTTGGATTACCTTTGCAACGTCTATATTCGCTACTACAACGATATCGGTGACAACTACTACAACACCCCGCAAAACCGTCACTATCTTCAACAACGACGTGGTTTGTTTTCAGATAAATTATGTGTACCTGATGTGACGTCTATCTAAAAAGATTAACGCTTATCACCTACCATTTCTTAATTCATCAATGTTCTCTTGCCTCAAACATCTTAGTACCAAATACTAAAAAAAAGTGATTGTCCCGCCAGATAATTTATAAACACAGGTATTGTAAATGTCCTTCCATCGTAGTTTAATTTCAAGCTATTTGATCTCATAGTTCCAGGACGTCTCCCACGTGTGTACGTTGCTCTGTAGCATAGTCTACTCCCTTGTACTCCAAATGGTATACAATCATCTGCTGTCATTCGTTCTCATTTATCCTAAAACTTCTGCATCGTTCAGATACAGGAGTTGAGAGGTGTACCTTGGAAGTCAATGTCATAGGAAGTAATGTAATGGAGAAGGGTCCACGTTTATGCGCCTGCGATACGTATCTTAATACCGTCAACTGACTCAACTTTTCTCATTTTAGCCACCGTCACGCCTGCGGTTAGCGTGGAAGCCTCCCAGAACCCAGTGAACATCGGAGACACCGTGAACATTCGTTGCGCCTGCTCTGGAACGCACAACCCTCGTTACCATTGGATCAGACCGAATCATCCTAGTTTACCAGAAAATGCCCAGGAATATGGAAACGTTCTTAGATTAACCAACGTCGCTGTTAGTGACAGTGGAGTTTACAGGTGCATCGCGGACACCCCTGAAGGAGTTTTTGACCACGATTTCAACCTTGTCGTCCATGGTAATGTTCAGACTAAAATTTTCTTCCTGTATACCAGAATGAACTATTTAAACTGAGAAAATTCTTTTTCACTCATGCTTACAAAAATTCTGACTTATTGTGAGTATTTAATAGGTCCTAAGTAGAGGAACGAAGAGGATATTGAATGTTGTTTATTTTTAGATGGAAATAATGATGCACCAGCTATCGAGACCAAGTATGCACCTTATGGATCCAGCCTGGAAATGGATTGTAAACCCAACTTGAATCCACCGCTGAAATTCCACTGGAGTAAACTTGGAGGACTCCTCCCACGCGATGCACAAATTTTTGAGGTGCAATAATGAAAAATAATATCAAGATGATTAAAGAAATTTCCATTTTATGAATATACTAAATTTTTCGGGTTTTATTCAACAGAATAAATTGAAATTAATCAATGTGAAAGCAGAGGATGCAGGAACGTACGTTTGCACTGCGACCAATAATCTCGAGAACATTGAAATACCCACAGTACTTGTTGTAACTGGTGTGGTCCCATACTTCAGCCAAGCTCCTGAGAGTTTCATTGCCTTACCACCTCTGCCTGATTCCTACTTAAAATTCAACATCGAAATATCGTTTAAGCCTGAGAGCTATGACGGTATCATTTTGTACAACGACGAGTCGAATCGTGGAAATGGTGACTTCATCTTGTTGTCCTTGGTCGGAGGGTACCCAGTGTTCAGGTCAGTGTTAAACGATCACTTGCCTTCCAAATCAAGCAATTAACTTTCAAATGTAGAACCAAAGGTTTTCAGCTTTTCAGAAATGAATATTAACCCTTTGCGGTCGAATGTCGCTATAAAAGCGGCCTTTGTCGCCGCAAAGGCGGTAAAAAATAATACCGCCACTGGGTATATTTTCCTATTTGGGAATAGTACACCTGAAAAAGTCCTCTACCTCAAAGGGTTAAATTAATATCTTCATTTCAGCTTTGATCTTGGCTCTGGACCGACTATCATCCGCTCAGAGAAGTCCGTCACGTTAAGCGAATGGCACACGATCAAACTCCAACGTAATCGCAAAGAAGGAACTATGTTAGTCGACGGCGAAGGTCCTTACAAGGGTGTTGCAGCTGGCAGAAAGCAAGGCTTGGATCTGAAAGCGCTATTGTTCGTCGGCGGCGTTCCCAGTGATAATACTGTCAACAAATACGCAGAGATCACTAGCGGTTTCGTTGGATGCATCAGTAGACTGGTGATAGGAGAGAAGGAGATCGACCTGATCGATGATCAAACGAACAGCGTTGGAATTACAAATTGCGAGACCTGCGCTGAAAATCCATGCAACAATGCTGGTGTATGCCAGGAGGCTGCTACCAAGAATGGATACACGTGTTTGTGCCGCGCTGGTTACAGTGGAAAACACTGTGACTACGTTGGCCAATCGTGTTATCCAGGTAAAAATGATTATTTATTTTTTGTATAATTAAAGGCTCATTATCTTGTTGAAAGACTACATTGATGAAGTTGATTTGATGCAGGTGCTTGCGGAGAAGGTACGTGTGTAGATAAAGAAACGGGTTTCGAATGTTATTGCCCCCATGGAAAAACTGGATCTCGATGCGAACATTCACTGACGATTTACGAGCCAGCTTTTCACGACGACAAGTCTTTCATCGCGCATGAAACGCCCAAAGCTCTTAGGCGGTAAGTATCTATAGATGAAAAATAATCTGCATGCTTCCTAGATGTTGTAGATGTAGTTCACTTTTTTTATTTTATTTACAATGTACACATATATTTTTCATCCTTTTCTCTTTGTTAGTAGAAAATTGTTGAGTTTTATATAATTTTCTTGTTAACACAATGTGTCGAATAATACTTGATAATTCAGGGGATTCTCAAATCTAAGTGCTTAGGGAACTAACCAATGTTCAATGGAAAATTGTTAATTTTAATTGGAGAAATTATTTTCAGGACGAGAATGAATCCAAGCTATACACACAATAGATTACGAGCACGCAACGCACAAGTTAGAAAGGCACGGTCGAGGCCTCATGACCATAATAAGATGCACCACACAAAACATTAGTCCCTTCACCACCAAATTTCTATGCACATAAATAGAAACAAGTCATTTATGTATTGTTCGATCGATGTGTAATAGTCGTAGGAACAAATCAATTTTTTGTGTAACTGCTATTTATAGTTGTCAGTCAACATATATGTTATATATATATATTATTTTTTTTTTATAAGAATTTTATTTACTATTAGATGTTTTCATTTCTGCCTCATACGTGTAATAGATTACGTTGGATGCATAGGCCATCGCAGAGCCTGTAGAGTGAGTAGTTCCTTGGAATGAACCTCATGGTGCTGTAATATTAGATTATCAATAGCTATTATATCACAACCCTTTGCAGTCAAAAAATGAAATAATAATATGAAAAATTCCTTTCCGGACTCCATGGTGTTCGAGGAAGGACTTCTGCTCGCAGAGCTCTTTTTTGTAACATTTTCACTTGAATGCTTCCAAGATTGCAAAGGGTTTCTTTGTACAGCTTTTCTTGAATAATACATTTAACGCATTGTGTTAGTCATTTTAATTATTGTATCAACACACCGTACACGTACACACACGCGCAACGGCACGTGTAAAATGTTTGTACTTATTTTCTAAGAACCTGTGTGTGTATGTGCCGAGGAGGTGTATTTTTAGGACCAGAATGACCATTTATATGTATTCGACGGGCTTCGAGCAATGCTATAAGTATAAATATATGTCTTGAGATGCAAATAAAATTGATTTAACAAGAATTGGTTTTACATCAAACATTTACCATCTTTTCATAGTTTATAATCATCAGAATGGTAAGTTATGAAACAGAACATTTTATTTTTCTCCTCACATTCTTCTACTTGTAGTAACATTTCTGCCACCTAACAGCAAGTCATTTCTATAAATCTTACATTATTTTAACATGTCCTATTTTATTGCAGGTTGAGAGTGGCATTGAACTTCAACCCTTTGGACGACAGAGATGGGATACTGATATACTGTTCCCAAAGCGACGAGGGACTAGGAGACTTTGTGGCACTTACTGTCAAAAACAGACGCATTGAATTTCGGTATGACATTGGTTCTGGTGTAGCAATCATCAAATCAAATCACATCCTTCAACCTGGGGTCTGGACACACGTGTCAATAACCAGAGACTATAAAGAAGGCAATTTAACAGTAAACGGAGAACCTACTGTAACAGGTAAATCCCCAGGACCCTCTCGCACAATGATACTTAATACACCCCTGTACATTGGAGGAGTTGATCGCAGAAGAATCATAGTGAATAGAAATGTTAGCGTGAATCATGCCTTTCGTGGTTGCATCAGTGATGTAAGTTCTTATAAGAAGCCTACAGCTAAATGAATTTCTATAATAATAAACATTGCATTAAATTTTTAGTTGGGAGTGTCTTCTTTGAACGTGGACATATTGAAGTCAGCGATAGACTCAGCAAACATAGATGACTGCAACGTGTTACATCCTAATCAAACTAAGTTGACCCCTATTGTCACTATTCCACCATCCACCACTACACCCTATGACCCATGTGCCTCAAATCCATGCATTCATGGAGCGTGCCAGAGCACTGACTTCTACGACTACTCCTGCACCTGCGAATACGGCTATGTGGGTAGAAATTGTGAGAATATTCTGAAACAATGCGAGCTGCTTTTACCCTGCAGAAACGGTGGAACGTGCACGGATCTTCATGGATCGTACAAGTGCGATTGTCGACTGGGTTACAATGGACAGAACTGTGAAAAATGTAATTATATCAAAGCGTCTGGAGAAAAGATTGAAATATATTTCTAATGGATTTGGCTCGTTTTTCAGTGGCAGAAATAACCTATGATGTTACATTTAGAGGAGACGGTTGGTTGGAATTGGATAGGTCTGTGATGACACATGAAGAGGAGCGTGAAGTCTTAGGCTTTGAGATTTCAACGAATAAGACTCAGGGATTGATCATGTGGCATGGACAGACACCGAACGATCTGAATCCTGATCATTATATGTCTCTTGCAGTGGTGGATGGGTAACTATCCTTACTTTAATCAAATGTTCCAGGAACATTTCTTAATATTAACTTGCTTTCAGTTATGTAGAGTATCAGTACAACTTGGGCACTGGTCCAGTGGTGATTCGTGTCACAGCTCAAAAGGTAGACGATGGAGAGAGACATAGAATAATCCTTAAGCGACAGGGTAGCGATGGTAGTATCGAATTAAATGGTGAACACATGGAGAGCGGTTCCAGCTATGGAACGCAGCAGGATTTGAATACCAGGGGCAGCGTTTATCTGGGTGGAGTGCCTGATTATGCCATGACTTATGGGAAATATCAAGAGGGATTCTCTGGTTGTATATACACCATGGAGGTACAAGATTCTGGAGCAATTGACATTGGGGAAAAAGCCATCAGGGGAAAGAATGTTTCTCCGTGCACCAGGTAAATAATAAAAAAGAAACATTATTAAAACAGTTGTTAGAACATTGAATGTATTAAGATGAGGTGGTCATTTTTCATGCTGCTCAGAGCAAGATGGATTCCTTCTTCCTTGGTATTCACGAATGCAGACACAGACATTTTTGATGCATTTGTACCACCGCCTCCTGTCAATATCATCCATCCAAAGCCAGCGGTCAATCTGGCTGCTTATAACATCAAGCATTATTCATTATTAATCCTACTCCAAAATCTGCTCGCCTTTGCTATGGATATTCGAGAACAGAGTGTACTTTTTACAGTATTATGCATAGACATTGTAAACGCGATCAAATGTATATTAAGTTAAGTGTTTATTGTCGCGTAGCGTCCGCTGACTGCGTTTTTCTTCATGGCTTAAATGTACCTACGAACAAAATGAAGAAATACGTATTCCTAGGAACTTATCAATAACTGATGTAATTATTAAATTTGTAAAGTATTTAATGCTTTGTTGACGTTGGGAGCAAGGTAAATTGTTTACGGTTTTCTTTGAAAATTATTTTCAAATACTGTACAAAGTTTTTTTTATCTTTCTTCAAACTTACATCACTTAATTTTTTAATTATAGAACGAACGAAGATTTTGAAATTTTAATGATTAATTTTACTCTTCCATTTTATAGAAATTTGGATGAGAAACTTCCAACGCGTGGAGATCTTGGAACGTTTTATTAATAAGTTTCCCTAGCTAATCATAAACGGTGTGGAGTTCTTCTGAAAATGCTAACTCGAATGGTAATTATTGCCCACGATGTGAAAGTACCGCGTTAAATACATATGTAAGCAGTTTTATATTTGTAGATATACAAAATGTATTCCCAACAACATGATACAAACACCATTGATATTAACGTTTTATAACCGAGTCAACTACATTTTATACGACTTCGTTTTTACAGTGTATAAAAAAAAGAAAACAATACTGATTTCATTTATATAGAACAATCATTTTCTGGGACGTGTATTCTTTATCAATCGTTTGGTTCAATTTCTTCTTTTCATGTTAACTGCCATCAAACACTGAGGCGACTGCAGAGGGATACAATACTGTTATATCAAATCATATATAAGTTCTCACTGCCATTGTTTCATTTGTTAGACTCGTAATTTTTCTAATCTTCAAACTGAATAAAAATACTTTAGTAGCTTAATCTAGTCATAATTGCTTTGATGATAAAAAGAAATGGGGCCTATTTATATAGAAGATATTGAACGAATAGAACTTGTTAATTGTTATGATTATATTGGTAATTGAACAAAGGCCCAATATTTATTAAATATTACAGGCACGTTACAATAAGTTCAACGACGGTTCTATTTCTGATCAAAACACTTTGAACTCCATTTATGTGATACTGATGAAAGTTACTTATGAGATATTTGCATAATTAAGGTCGGTGCTAGTAAAATGTGTTGCTAGTTAATAATAAAATTTGTATCCAATATATACATACACTGTGACAAAAGAACATATGTAAATATTTATAATTAGTCTCGCGGTATTGGCATTTTCTTACATTATCTGTAAACGCTATTTCTTAAGAAAGGGCATAGTAATACTGATAGTTTGGCAGTAAGGATGAAATAATAATGGATAGATGAACATATACAATATTTAGATGGAACTTTTACAGATCATTTTATTGTTCATTAGATTGACATTACAGGGTAGCGTTTATGTTACAAATTCATTCATAAAAATGTACTTTATATTCATGCGTTTATTTGTTAAATGATTCACTGTCAATTACAAATGCAATTATTGTGAACACTTTTATAGGGCAAATGAATTGACGAATCAATGAACAAGAAAGACTCGAATTCAATGCACAATAATAACAGCTAGACCGTTCATTCATTTCTTTTCGTAGCCCGATAACATGTATATCCGTGAGTTTTTATCTTTTAACTTCAATATATATTCTTTAATTTCATAGAAGATAAACTCGGTCACGGAACCATGCCGTGGCAACATGTTAATACCCGCATAGAATTTTTTAAAACATATATCAAAACTTTATCAATACATTGTAAATGACTGTGTACAGAAATTTACTATATACAATTGTAAGTACATTGCTTCGACCTAGCACCTTCTTATTATCCAACATCGAACAAATGCTTTCTGAATGTTTTATCTATAAGCTTTAATGTAAGCTTATATGTGTATATAAACATAAATATAAAAGAACAAAAAGAAATGTATAATCGTCAATTGAAAGTATCTAACGTAACATGAAAGTGTAGTCTATTGTTACATGAATAATTCTTCAAAGTGAAATGAGACAATAAATATAATTTTGTTAAGAACACTGTTTAATTATCATTTCATGATTAACAGAAAAAGTATATCTTTGTAAGAAATAATATACAAAAAAAAGCTGGTATAAATAAGTCCGTAATGTTACACCTGAGAAATTATTATCTATCAAACATTGATAGAAAAATTGAATAAAACATTATTTGAAAGTTATCGTTCACACGGACACCGGCTGCTATAAATTGACTTTGTAACCAGATATGAACGGTAGTCCTGTACCCACTCTTTTCTGATATTCGATATACTCCTCTCCAAAGAAATTAAGCAAAGTAATTTCTTCGAATAAAATGCGATCGTGGAAAAACTTCCAAGATGCTACTGCATATGCCAAAAGGCAAAATGGATTCTGAAGTATCAACTGAAAAATAAAGATACAAAAATTGTTTCAATTTCTAATGTTCCTCTCTTGTATCCTTTATTTAAAATGTTATTCCTAAATGAAATTACCTGTGTTCCAATAGACCAATAAAACCAGCCTACATAACTAGGATGCCTACAAAGTCTGTATACTCCACAGGTAACCAATTCATGGTTCTCCATCTTCTCACTTTGTACAATATGATTAAAATTATGTTTCGCAGTGAACATTGCTGACTTCCTTAAAATTTCTCCACCGATGCATAATATCAATCCGAGGTAGGATATAAATGAAGATTCCTTCATTGTTGGAAAATAATGTCTTTCGGTAATAAACTCGATCCAACCAGAGCATGCTGCTACTCCATAAGCTACACTGTCGTTTAAGATAAAGCTATCAATAGATAGGGTCGATGGATTTATCCAAGCTATGCTCAGGAATTCTGTGTAATGAAATGTGGCCAATACAGTAATGTATACACCGAACATTTGCCATGACGGTGGTGCAACAAACGATACTATGATTCCAGTACCAAAAACATATCCTAGAAAAGCCGCTCTTACGGCAACCTGTAATAAGTATGTATAGGTGTTGATCATCATATTCATAACCTTAAAAAATATATATGATGTAACATAAATTACCTGATAAGAAAAGCCTCGAAAGGCAAGAATCAAGAGTAAGTTTAAAACCCCGTATTGAAAAAGGTGGGTAAGCCAGATATTACTGAAATATGCATCAGGAATATCGAACTCTAACCTCAAAAGTATTTCAGGTAGGACTGCGATTACCGCAGCCGCAGTGAAACAAAATAAACTTAGTTTTCCATCGTAAGACAACATTTTATTAAAACTTGCTTAAGTTTCTCTCTTGTGGAAGGAATTTATCATCGCTATTAAACTGATCTCACTATTTTCTAACCTTACGTTTCCTAACCTCACTCCTTACTTGTTCTTAACATGTAAATATATGTAATAAATCATAATTCTACGCGAATTCTCCTATTATTTTTTGTTAGCGAGATTTCAGAATTCTCACTATATTTTGCATCGGGAAAATGACAGTAAATAATAAAACAACTTGTATTTCATGTTTTGCTAATGATTGAGTTTTTAAATTACGGCAGTAACATATGTTAAAGTCTAATTGGGGTGTTAGAGACCCCGAAACACGGCTGACATTCTTTGTATACTGACATTACGGAATCTGGGGTATCAGGGACCCCGGTGCATCAGTGGCTCTCTCTACCGTTATTTTATTTTCTGCGTTCATTTAATTTGCTGTAATTATCTTCTTAGCTTATCGAATAAACTCCTTAGGAGGACGAACGTGTTAATTTTCATACTTCCGTCCGCACCCTTTATATCTCTGATTCCACTGTATCTCTGCACCCTTATATCACTGCATTCCTTACATCCCAGCAACCCTTACATCTCAGTATTCCTAACATTTCTGCATCCCTTAGATCTCTGCATTCTTTTCATCCCTACATTCTTTTTATCCTTACATTCTCTTCAGCCCTACATTCTTTTCATTCCTACATTCTCTTCATCCCTACATTCTCTTCATCCCTACATTCTCTTCAGCCCTACATTCTTATCATCCCTACACTCTTTTCATTCCTACTTTCTGTTCATCCCTATATCCCTTTCATCCCTACATCCCTTTCATCCCTACATCCCTTTCATCCCTACATTCCGTACATCCCTGTATCCCTTATAATAAATATATTATAAAGACGGCTTCGAGTAAAGGTAAGTAAAGGTAAGTTAGTTCCATTTTTCGCCGCCAGAGGGCGCTGATTCGACATTGAAATTTTAGTTCACATTTTTGCCGCCAGAGGGCCAAAAATTGAGCATGATTTAGTTCCTTTTTCCAAATCCAGAGGGCGCTGATTCGACATCGAAATTTTAGTTCACATTTTTGCCGCCAGAGGGCCAAAAATTGAGCATGATTTAGTTCCTTTTTCCAAATCCAGAGGGCGCTGATTCGACATCGAAATTTTAGTTCACATTTTTGCCACTAGAGGGCCAAAAATTGAGCAAAATTTAGTTCCTTTTTCCAAATCCAGAGGGCGCTGATTCGACATCGAAATTTTAGTTCACATTTTTGCCGCCAGAGGGCCAAAAATTGAGCATGATTTAGTTCCTTTTTCCAAATCCAGGGGGCGCTGATTCAACATCGAAATTTTAGTTCACATTTTTGCCGCCAGAGGGCCAAAAATTGAGCGTGATTTAGTTCCTTTTTCCAAATCCAGAGGGCGCTGATTCGACATCGAAATTTTAGTTTGCATTTTTGCCGCTAGAGGGCCAAAATTTCGACAAACTTTAGTTCCTTTTTTTACCGCCAGAGGGCGTAATGCAGGGATGTTTGAATCCGTTTGAATTGCTGAGATGTAAGGGATGCAAAGATGCCGGAAGATGTAAGGAATACAGGAATGTAAGGGATGCAGAGATATAAAAAATCAGGTATGTTGGAGCTGCGGAGATGTAAGGGATGCAGAGATGTACAGGATACGGAGGTGCATAGGATACAGGGTTGTACAGGATGCAGGGTTGTAAGGAATGGAGAGATGTAAAGGATGCAGAGATGTAAAGGATGCAGAGATGTAAGGAATGCTGGGATATAAGGAATATAAGGAGTGAGGCCCACAAAGACAGAAAAATAATAAATAACTGGGATGGGTGAACTGAGGCTCATGAAGGAGAGTAAAATAACAGTGAATTGGTCATTAAAAGCTTATTTTATTAATGAGAAATTATAAATATTTTGTCTACAATACACTACTTTCAAAAATTCGTCTTACAAGTCAGTCGCTTCACGCTGCAGCGCGTCAGTCGGTCTTGTTCTAGTCTTGTTGAGTCTGCAGTCACTGTTCACAGCAATTCAAGATGGAGAGAAAGCAGCGTACTACAATTTCCGTAAGGTGGTTGTAAACAAGAAAGTTGGGCAAAGGAAACGCTTTTCTGCCAAAGACAACGAAGATTTACTACGAAATGGCGAAATCCGTGCTAAGCTCGGATACATTACCGAAGGCGGGACGAGTAAACGAAGGTATAAAAGTCGTTCTTTTAAAGACCTGCTGTCATTCTTAATTAGAATTACTCATTCGGCTGACATGTCTAATGGTATTTGTTATTTTTCTATAGTGTGTCGGGAATGGCTAGTGCACGAGGATGGAGCACTTGCGTATCGTCTTCAAGACGAAGAAAGTAAGAATTTTCAAGTATTTCTATAAATCAATTTTATTCAAACTCTAGACTTTAACATGCTGATTCACAGTCAAAGAGCATTACACGGGTAATAAGGTTCGCAATGCGCAAGTAAGGGAGGACTTACCGAGAGCACGAGTCGAGCAAGAATTAGAAACACTCAGATATCAATCCTACGTTCAACAGCAGTTAGTATATAAGCCCTCTATTGTATTGCACTTACATTCCGTTATAAGTTTCATCAAAGCGTTTCATTTTGTAGAGAAGAAAGAGATGCTCTTGTTGCAAGACAAATAGCGCTGTCTCTGGAACGAGAGGAGAGGAAAAAGGAACGGGAATTGCAGGAACAAATGAGGTTGCAATTGAGATTGGACGACGAGGCTGCTCAGCTTGAAATTAATCGCCATATCCAAGAAGAAAAGGACGAGGTATTTCTCAGAATGAACAAAAGCATCTGTGATAATTTTACAAGTACAACATTCATTGATTTAATTTGTTCCTTGATTAAAGGAGTTGGCAAGAAAATTGCAGCAGGAAGAGGAAGAGAAAGCTGTAGATACTCACGATGGACCAGTCAACGAGCAGCTGTTACTGGATCAAAAAATTGCGATGGAAGCACAGGATGCTGAATTGGCCCGCATGCTTCAGGAAAAGGAACGTATGAAAGCGAGGAAAGCAAGACAGAGAGCGAAACAGAGAAAGTTGGAACGCCAACAGCTTCAGGAACTCGATGATCAGAATCCCTCGGAGAAGCCTCAGAGACCGGATAAGCTTGATTTAAAGAATGTACAAAGCAAGAGCAGAGTGCAGCATACGCAAAATTATCCCCATTATTCAGATCCTGAGGAAATACAAACGTTGGACGAGTCTGTGGAAAATATGAGGGAAGTACCTAACGTTGCTGCTATCATCGACCCTACGTACAATGGAAACTTACATCGAAATACTTCGAGTAGTTCGAGCAGCACTGTGAGCCCAACCCATGCGTTACCTACACCACCACCGGAGCTTATGAACGATGATGCTCCATGTTACATGCCTATACAAGGACAACGACGAAATCAAATTCAATCCCCGTCCCAAACTCACGAAGAGAAACACAAGCGCCGTGTGAAAGATAGTTGCAAACAGCAGTAAAAAGCTAGCATTAAGTCCCTCTATTAATAATAAGTATTTTTCACTGACGGATATTTTCGTTGCCATGAAAAGAGTACATAAGTTACTTACCGTAAGTTATTTAGGGATCGTATTTGTATCAGTGAAACTAAGGTTTATACGTTAAGAAAGTTCTGTTTAAGATTTATACCTGAAGCATATCTCAGCTAAAGCAATATTTTTCAGCGTTACATAAATGTGCCTTTCAAAATGGGTACGGTGTAAAAGAAAATCAAAAGATTCCATGACAAACTTACAGACACTTTGAATAATCAAATTGCACCGTCCTGCATCTTAGAACTGCCTTCTACAATTTATATTAATGTTTGACCTAAAAAATGATATTGCTGTTGATGTTGTATAATGCTAATGGAAAGATGCTTGCGAGAAAAGATAGGGAAATAATTAACGGAATAGACAATCAGGATTATGATAAAATATATTTAAATAATCGTGTACAAAGATTGATCATTTGGACTGAACATCAAATGAATCTTTAAACGAAATTTATTATAGATTTAATATATTTCTATGAATTTTTGCTTGATTTTTTAAAGCAAGTACGTTTTCTCTTTAAATTAAGGCGCAGAACAAACGAATAACTTACTGCCAAAGATACCATTTATAACAAACTTGTACCAGATCAAGTATTAGCAAAAAGATAAAATCCAATGAAAAAATATGCTAAACTATAAATGCGTGCTAATTAGAAATATTAAATACATAATAATTTAAATGATTTTTTCAACAGTCTTGTTACGGTTCAAAGACAAAGAATTGTGTAGGTGTATCGATAATTTTTATGATGCTTTAACTGTCTTAATCTTAAGTTCAATAATCAAGATATATATAATCTATTGAAAATGTAAATGTATACATTTGTAGTATTATTTAATACTGTTTCAGTATTTAAGCTTAACAAGTTATTATTTATGGTGATTGGAAATTTATTCTGTAATGACCATATGTATTAATTCTTTTTTACATTTATTGTATGAATACAGCTATACATGGGTATATTAATAAATTATTTACAAAGTTATAATACATGTTTTCATTGAAAACCGCATACAAGTTAACACATCGTACAACAGTAATTCATCTCATGAACTTATTGTAAAAAAAAAAAAAGAAAGAAATTGATTAATATAACAAATATTATATTTGGCAAATTCCTGTATAAAAGTAACGGACCTTATGATTTACAGTTAATATGGTACTAGTCGTTCGTTTGATATAATACATTGTTTTTGAAACCTGTTTGAATATTTCCAAAATAGAGATCAACAAAATTTCTGTTCTGTACAGCTGCCTACACGTTTGGGAACTTAAAAAGAATATCAGTTAATCATAAATTCAAACTACAAGTGGAGAATAATGTAAATTTATAGATTATACAAAATAATCTTCCCAATTAAAACATGTTAATTTAAAAAATATACTTGTCAGAAAACGATCACGTTAGCATATATTTTAAGCATTAATATTATATGAGATTACTTATTGATAAAATATAGTTATTGTAACTGGTATTATACTGAATATATTAAATCCATAAGAAAAAGCTCCTTTCCATGACCATATTTTAGAAAAATTGATCTTGTGCTTTAATAAACTTAGCACCTTTCTTTTTCTGATATAACAAAAGTTTAATTCCACATGGTCCCATATCATCGTAATTTCTAATTCATTTTTAGCTGTGCAACGAAATTATACGAAAAGCCGAGCTATTTCTTTTTTACATGTTATTACTATACATCAGAAATAAATGTCACTGTGCAGGATCTATCATAGATCTGATAGAGATATTGTGAAACTGAAAGCATGTTTAAACAGAAGAAAAAAAAAAGAGTTAAAAAAAGAAATTTTATACAAAAAATTACGTTTAATCTGATGTACTTTTTGATCTTTTGGGTAGTACAAATTTCGTTCTATAGCGATGTGCAGTTACACGAGTGTATTGGCCTGTATTTTTATACTTTGAGCTTTTCTGTAGACTCTGTCGTTCTTCTTCTTTCCCTTCTTCTTCTGTTTCATCTTCGTTCAATATTGGAATAAAGCTTTTCATTCTGCTGCATGAAAATGATTAAAAGAATTAAATTAGCATCTAATTTAATACTAATACTTTAATACTAATTAATACTAATTAAATTAGTATCCAACAGAATGCGTCTAAAGGAAATAAACGTGTATACAGTGAAGATTGTTAATGGAACAATTAGCATGTAATTAACTGTCGTTAAAAGAAAATAAACGTAAACGTTGAATTCTTGTTGAACGTGTTGCGTAGAGTGTTGAGCAGAAAGTTTCTAGAAGCAGTAAGCTGAGTGTTGCTGATAAAGCAAATTAATTCAATTGAAAAGTAACCACCTACGATAATCAGGAGCGATGGCTTTTGACCTGGTATGAGGAGGTGAGAATACATATTTTGGTACTTCTCCGATGGCTGAAAAATGTCAAACAATTGTATTAACAATTTATCTTAATATAATTAAAAACACTCAAGAAATTATTATAATTCACCTTTTTCATCCAACGGTGAATCACCTGGCTTGTCTGGTTGTGAAAACAAAAACTGGTCGTTAATTCCTTGATTTTTTGTTTTTCGTCCTCTCCTTGATCTGGTCGCTGTTTCTTTATCTTCTTGAGTGGTAACAGTAGTCGAAGAAGCACGTTTTCTTTTTGTAGGAACTTTCTTAACACCAGAAGCTTCTGCATTTTCAGGAGTGTCAGTTTGTGACACCTCCTCTTCTACTATAACTTCCTTAAGAATATCCTTACCACGAGTACTTCTTGTTATTCTTTTACTCTCTGCTTGGTAAGGTTCAACGCTTGTAGCTCTTCTTTGTCTGGAAGTCTGCGCAGCCTGCTTTGTAACTTTGGACTTGGTTGCTCTCTCCTTTGATGGCACGCTTAGGACCTCCTCCAGCTCCTCTGGCACGGACTGTATTGATAATCTTCGACTACGTGTATTTGCAGCAGGACTATTCACTGCTGCATCTACCACATGTCGTTCTTTCATTATTTTCTCTAATAATTCAACATCCTCTGGAATATCTTCCTTAACTACGCTGCTAGACCTTCTAGTTCTTATTGCACTCATCGCTTCCTTAGGCCCTGAACTACCATGTTTCCTTGTTGCCTTCAGATTCATTTCCTCTCCTTTCTCTTCATTTAATTTTGATTCTTTCGTTGACTTCGATGGTGTGCCTGGTTTTCTTTCACTCACAGATCCTCGTCTTGCTTTTGTCTTTTTAGTTTCTGTCTGCAGCTTCTCTTTCTCATCTTCCATTATTGGCTCAGAGGACAAGGAAACCTTACTGTTCTTTGCTAATGGCTTGTTTGATTCTGACAGTTCCTTTTGCACAGAAGCAGCTCTCCTTGTACTTCTCCTTACCACTGGTGCCTTAACTTCTTCATCTTCCACTTTCTCAGAAACATCCTTCGTTACAGATGTCGCTCTTCTTCTACCTCTCTTCGGCGATGATTCCTCTGACCCAGAAGAAGCTGTCTGTCTGACTTCCTCATCCGCTGGGGCAATGGATGCAATTAATACCTCCTTCATTAATGAACTGGCTCGTCTTGATCTAGGTGTCTTTCCAATCACCTTGGTAGGCGAATTTAATGGTGATATATTTATCTCTTTAGCTATCGAAGAAGCTCTACGTGATCTGGTTACTCTAGGTGTAATATTCTGACTGGTGTCTAAGGATTCGTTATCTAAATTAGAAGTATTAACATCATCCTTCAAATTCACTGATTTCTGTGAATCGTGAACTGCTTTTTCCACTGTTTCTCTATAACTGGAATTATTATTATCAAGACATATGGACTTTTCAATTGTTTCATCGTCTCGCGTATATTTCTCCTTATCAGAAAGTTTATCTACATTTTCCTGCTTATTGGAAAGTGCAATACTGTTCCTCTTCGATTCAATTATTTCTGTACTGGAATCAGATTCGTCATCCGTGATGTTCGATGCGTCGTACATATTATCTGCCTTCATCTGTACCTTCTGTGAACCATCTTTCTCTTTATCCTTAGCTTCATCGCCGCTCTTCGAAGATTCGTCCTCAGTGATGTCACCAAAGTGTTCACCATTGTTCAAATTCTCATTCTCCTGTCTAGATTGATTTTGTAATTTCCTACCAACCGACCAGCGTTCTTTGCTCCCTGAAAGAGCAGATTTATTTTCTGTAGCGTTAGAAAAGTGTTCGAATTCTTCCTCGTGGTCGTTCTCCTCGTTATCAGCTTCCAAAGTTCTCGCCTTTGAAAGATCTCCATTTCTACATTTACTTTGCACATCCTCCCTTGATCTATTATCCTCACCAAATTGGAAATTCAATTTCTCTGTACTCTCAGACCGCTTCTCTGTGCATGGCACCTCAGCATCTTCTTCAGCTTTATATTGCTCTTCGGATCTGTAAGTATTTCTTAAAACAGTTGAATTGACGGAATTATAATTATTCTGCTGTTTGGAAAATTTTAACAACTGTGAATTGTTCTCGACGGATCTCTTCAAAGAAATTTCCATCTCAAAGCTACTATTCGGGGAGAGTACCGCTGAGGAATGAATAGAGGAAGAGAATAATTCTGTACAAGTTCTGGACAGGCGCGGCGTTGCCTCTGATGCGAGTCTGGAACAATTCTCCACGAAATTAGACGAATTACTCAAATTAGAATTCGCAGATATTCTTTTCCTAGACTCGTTTATAGACTCCGTTGGCGTTTGCAGGTAAGTTCTCCTAAGACTGGGTCTAGGACGAGGTGTATATACATTTTTACAAGTATAGCTACTATCCGACAGAACTGTACTTTCAGTAAGAGACTTTTCACTTATCGTTGGACTAAGGAACACCTCGTCGCTTCCTTCAGACGCATTCACCTTACTGCTATCCTCTTCTGCATTGGTTTCATCAAGAGCGTTATTTTTCTTTGACTGAGAAATGCTGAACCTAATCTGTCTATTGATCTTTCGTTTCCTTTCAGATTCTGTACCGTCCACCGTATCCCCTTGCAAGTTACCAATGTTAGGTGAAGTCGAATTTCTTATAAGCTGTCGAATCTTCAAGATAGAATGTGGAGTTTCAGACGGGGTGTCTCTGCTGCTAGATACCTTTCGTTTCACCAACGGGGTGCTAAACGCTGCGTTCAAGGCCGCTTCACCCTCGTCCAGCAGCTTCCTACGTTTAGTCCTGTCAGGTGTTCTCATTCCACTGTCCTCCTCGTCCTCCATCGTTTTATCAAAACTGCGTTTTCTACTCTTCTGCACGACTCTCGGAGACACCACGCAGTTTATATTAATACGATCATCGTTCAACTTCAGTGACGTGCAAGGAGCTGTGACGAAAGGAATGAAAGACCTCTCCCCTATGGGACAGGTCTCCTTCGCCTTCCTAATCATAGTCTCATAAATGTTAGTAATCTGCTGAGAATTTTTGGTATGGGACATCGGCTTAGGATACCTCGGCTCTAGGCCTATATCCAAACTCGTTTTCCCCATGTTCATGGAGAATCTTTTCACCACATCAGGCAACGTCGCGTTGTAAGCGTTCAGCATATCAGTGTGCAGGTTTCTATCGAAGGATCTTCCATTGTTAGCTTCCATGTAACGACAGCGTTGTAGGTAGTACAACAACCTTGTATCCTCGGACTTGGTGTCTTCCAGAAACTTGACGAACATTTCCTCCTCCTCCGTGTCCAGGGCCAAGTGCAGAATGTCGCTGAGCTTGTTGTAAGTTTTACAGGCTTGGAAGAAGCACGTCAACAGTTGCGTGTAATGAGACTGGGGTCTATGATGAAAAGCAGATTGTATCAGACCGTGCTCCACGGACAGGCCTATCAGTGTACTCTGTTCCTGAACGGAGGACAGAGGAGGTTTCTTTATGCGCAGATACATCAGTGCCAATTTGTGCTGATTGTTCCTGATCAGTGTTCTAAGTACAAGTTTATGGTGCCAGGCTTTGACGTCTGAGTCGCGTACCAGCTGACCAGTCATCATGTCCAGGAAACCATGATAATCTTCGTGATCTAGTAACCAGAATGCCTGAGTGAGTTTTATGAGACTGGGGCTAAGTTTGAAGGAAGAAGGGTACTTGATTAATTGATCAACGCCAGGATAAGATCCCTGCAGTAGCATGGCCAGGTCCATCAGCAGGTATATGATGATCTGATGCTTGCATTCAATCTCGTCTGACTCTCCCTGATCACAATCAGTGAGATAACTTCTGAGTAATGATTGTAACGAAGGGGGAGGATAATTGCCATTGGTATTCGTGTCTCCTGCTTCTTTTTCCCATTGCAAGTTCAACGCAGGACATTCCCTTGCTATTAATTCATCTATAAAAAACACTCTCACATTTTCATCAGTTTCATTATCATCCCTGATAGACTCTCGTTTTTCTCTGTATAAATTGTACAGCTTCTCAAATGGATAAGGGATCTTCAAGGAGAGGGAAATCGGTAGAGATCCTTCCTCCAGGGTTTGAGTCTCAGGCAACAAACCAACGTCGTAGAACCAGAGGAGTACTTGAAAATACATGGATACACGTTTAAGCGCTTTTCGTTGTTTCATCAGACTGCTAGTTTCGAAAGGCAACTTCGCGACCACGTTCGACAGACATTCCAACTGTTGGTAACAAAATCTTAAGGTTTTCACGTCGGACTCGGCTATGCTGTTACCGGACTGATCGAACAATGGAACGCATAAGCGATCAGCGATCAGTTTTATCGAGGACGCACGTTGTATGCCCCATTTCAGGAAATTTGGGTACATGTACGCCGCGCTACCGTCCGACCATTCCTTGGCGCATTTTATTAAGAAGGTCGTCCAACGTTGCTCCAGGCAGAGCGACAGTATCATGTCTCTTTGAACGTTCTGATCGCTGGAAAATGAAACTTCTGTGTTGAACGGTATCAAACCTACCGAGAGACACTTGTGAAATATTTCTGAAGGCTGAGTGAGTATGATGGGTCCGGTGAGAGCTATCTCACGGAGCAACTCATTCTGAACACCACGGGTCAACCAAAAAGTTAATTTCGTAAGGCTCAATTCTATCCATTCGAGGGACAACGAGTTCGGATAGAATATCTCTTCCGACAGGCTTAGATTGTTATTTGAAAACTCTTGGAGAGACCTAGGCACGTAAGTGCTGCTTATTATCTTGTCTCTGTTGGTGCTACAGGGTCTGTGTTTCGTGACGTAACAAGCTAATATACTGTTCGGATTTTTGCATTCGTTGATCGTTTGCGGCATCTGTTCCTTGTACCACTGATTCAAATCGAATAACAATGTTCTATTAGTAGTTGAGATCAATAGCAAACTTTCCTCGCTTCGTCGGAACTCGGATTCTGTTTGATCCAGATTAGTTTCCCTCTCGATCGTGGATAAACTGACAACTCTGTCCGCTGTGTCTAATTTAAATTCGAATTTAAGGCAAGGCTCGGCTTCCAGATTAAAGTAAAAATTCGTTCGTTTGTCGGCGTACTTTCGCTCGAACAATAAGGCATACATTCTTAAGAGGGGAGGCACCTTGAACGTGTCGTCTTGAAAGACGACCCACAAGTAGTAAAAAGGTCTGGGGTCGTCGGTCGGTTCCAATAAGGCTAACTGGGTTACTACCATAGTCTCGTCAACGGGCGAGCTGATCCATCCTACAGAACCATCGTTTTGCCATATTATTACTCTGCCCAAGCATCCTGATATCAAGCATCCGATTTTCGTTGAACTAATGACACTGGTCGTTAATTTTTCATCCAAAATAGCATTCGATTCGAAATCTTCTCTGTTAAATCCTATATGTGTTTCTATGCCTAAAAATACATAAATATAATCACCGTATACTGTAATAAATAAACACAAATGATCAATGAATTCTACTTACGACGATTTAATAAATTACAAGTCATGTGTTTATTTTTATTCGTCTGGTTTCTATGAAAAGAATCCTTTGTCGTTATAAATTCTATCTCAGCTGGAGAAACTTCATCCATTAAAACGGATGATTCAGGTATTTCCCAGGAGGATCTCTGTAGATCGATCATCAGATGATGAAGATTGCGTAAAACTACACAAGCTATACCGTCCATCTGTGTGAGAATATTGTCTGGTCTTTTGTCATTGAATTCTTCCCACTCTGCTCCACCAGACACGATGCAAACTTGTTCTACACCGGCAGGCATCTATACGGATATATAAATACCATGAATATTTTGCTTCATTAGTAATATTTTAATGATACATACTCTTATAGCTCTCAAAACACGAGATGTAGTGCAATCAAAAACACATAGCAAGCCCATGGAGTCTTTAGTTCTAGTCGCCTCATTGTCCAAACCAACAAGAAGCAATGGTAATTCTCCGGAGTGAGCAGGGAATTGACAAACGCATGTTATCCTCCCTCTGAAAGTCCAGGAGCTACAATTTTCACCAGATTTTGTATTCAGTATTATTAAATGGCAACCATAACCGAGCCAAGCGTATGCTGCATCGTTTAAAAAACCTCCATAAACATCGTCAACACCGTTACATATTTGTGAACCATTCAATGATCTAGTGCCATCTCCTTCTATGTTATTTAAATAGCTTGTCATAAACTGTTGAATCTCTATGACATTGCGAATCTGCGGGAAAGTAATGCTGTTATTAAATTCGAATGTGACATTGTTTAAGAGATAAGAAAGATCGTAAATTACCTCGCAGTTTACTTCTTCTAATTCTCTCATATTTTACATGCAGTATTAAAATAGACTGAATATGAAAAAGTCATTTATAAACTTTCCACTGAGGTCACCATAAGGTTATGATGCCGCCAAATTTCAATGTTCTGCTTTCCTTTTTTTATCGAGCAGTTTGCGGAAACTTGGATCGCGTATGTTCAAAGTATCATCTGATAGAGTATCTGCAAAACGACGTAATTTAGAAACACTCGAAAAAAGTGGTATTATTTTAGATTCGCTTCACTACTCGTGCATTCATTTTAAAACTGTAACTATACAACTGCGAAGTACGTTAGGAAATACTACCAATTGCACGTTCTACCAACTGCGTTTTAAATAAAATGCGCAATAACGCCGGTCTTGGTCGATAAAACAGGACGCGACACGAAAATGGTTGTGGGCTTTGCTAAAGATGGCGGTTGAGGGCTCTTCGAAAATGGTAGAGGGTTTCTAAAAAGTATTTGAATGATAGGTCTATTCTACATCTCGTCTGTGGTGACACATTGATATCGCAAGCCGATGATGATCTCGTAGGGGTCCCTGAGGAATGTCAACGTCGTTCCTCTTGACGTGGAGTTTGAAGTGACCACAAATACATGTATTTAAATATTTATATGATAGCTAATTACCTAAAGGATATTTATGAAGTATTTGAAAAAAATGAAACGAAATTGAACGTGACATACAACTGATACATAACTCTGCTAGTTTAAGTAACAAATACAGAATACTTGTTTAGGAAGTAATAAATACTTTCCTACGATGGCTGATAGTTTAGCAAAAGTCTTCACAGGGGAAGATTTCAATCCTGAGAAGTGTAAGTAATAACGTTTCCTTAAACAAGATACTTGTTTATATATATGTATGTATTCAACAATTTCAAATCCGATTAATCTGTTACAGTTGTGAAAGAACTTAGCGCGCAATGCGTTGGAGCGGATGAATTAAGGCAGCAAAGATCCAAGATACAGGAGCTTGCTAATAATACATCCGCTCAATTAAAGCGGAATGTTTATCAGAATTATATGCAATTTATAGAAACTGCCAAAGAAATCTCGCATTTAGAAAGCGAGATGTACCAGTTATCTCAGTTATTAAGCGAGCAACGTTCTTTATTAAGTACATTAGGATCTGCCAGAACAACTGGCGTCATTTTTGAAGAATCCTCTGAATCTCAATTGGAGAATCTAAATGATTCCACCAGCAAAGAAGAAGAACAGAGACAAAAATTAACACAGTTGCTTGAAAATGTAGAAGGAGCAATGGTAACTTATCAAAATGCCTTTATTATCTTAACTAAGAATACAGTGTAACAGATAATTTTTTATTTGAATCAACAGAGTTTAGCGGAAACGCCAGGTCGTGTATGCTTACACGAAGGTTCGTTACTAGAATTAGATCCATTTGAAGGGACACCGTTGAAGAGAGTCCATGCCTACTTATTCAACGACATTCTAATGATTGCCTCCTGGTTAGCCAACGGTAACAGAAGGGGACCGCCAAAGTATAAAATGCAAGCTGTATACAATCTCGAAAGTTTAGCCATCGTTAACATCAGAGATCTCGGCACGGTCAAATTGGCTTTTAAACTTTTAGCGTTCTCTGACACCAGAGTGTTCCAGTGTGCAACCGCGACAAGCAAAGTTAGCGTATTATAGTACAAGAACATTTATTCAATCGATGAGAACGAGATTTGTAATTCAGTTTATTTTATAGAAAGACTGGTTGGACAAATGCGAGCAAGCGAAGAAAATGAAATTAGCCGAGGATAATTCATCTGGCGCTGCAGATAATGATAAACGTTCGAAGGAGGAGAAAACTGTACCCTCTAGATCAATGTCCCTTGACTCCAACACCCTGGGTATGCCTAACAATTGTAATTAGGAAACTGGGTTGGATTTAAGAAAATGGGGTACCCCCTGACTGGGCTGATTTTTTTACCATTTACAATGGTGGTCCCCCCTCCCCTGCCCCAGGGGTCGAAAACTGAAATGGTCCAAAAAGTGTTTTTCTGCACTGATCTCGGGGAGTACATCATTTCAAAAAAAAGAAAAACTAACCTAACCTATGAATTACTTGTAGGATCATTTTAGGTTAGGTTAGGCTAGGTTAGTTTGGGGGCGGATGAAAAACACTTTTTGAATCATTTCAGTTTTCGACTCCTGGGGTGGGGGAGAGGGGACCACCATTGGAATCACCAGGTCGAGGGTTATCTATGGTAAAAAGATCAGCTCAATTAGGGGGTACCTTATTTCCTTAAATGCAACCGGAAACTGAACGAAATTAAGTCGAATTAAATTAAATTAAATTTTTCAGTTATTATTTTCTAGGTATAGACGAGGAGGACGCGGAGTACCACGAGCCTCCGCCTGAGTGGATGCTGGAAGTCGCGGAGGACTTGGACTCCTGCATAGCGCAACGACACTTCGAGGAGGCTTACAGCCTCTTGGAAAGGGCGAAAGCTTATTTAAAAGACTCGCAAGTAACTCCGCTCTTGCTCGAGATTCAGTCGAAGGTGAACGATCGGGGGAAATCGTTGGTGGATGTTTTAACGAAGGAACTCGAGTCGAGCGTGGAAGCGAAGTCGCTTCAAGGCGGAGGTTTAAGAAGCGCGCGTCGCGTGGTCAAACTTCTGATACAATTGAACAGAAGCGCACAAGCGTGTCACCTGTATTTACGGCTGTGCAGTGCTGTATTAAAAGCTCGTTTAAAACGGGTGAAAAAAGAAGGGACCATCTCGCCTTACGTGAAGCAGCTTAGCGCGATTGCCTTTAGCAATATCGTGGAAATCGCGAAGGAATTCCTGAAAATTTTCCCTCAATCTACAAATTGTACATCTGGTAATAATTGAAAACAATATAAACGTAATTTAACGCAGGGAAATAATTTATTTATTCTTCTTCTTTTGTATGCACATTTAGGTCTGGTCGTCTGGTGCAGTCAAGAAGTGAAACACTTGACAACACATTTAGCTAAACAAATTTTTACCCCACAAGTGTCCTTAAGTACACTGGTAGAATGTATAGCTGCTGTTCGAAGCCACTGCGATCAGGTATGGCCTCTAATTAATCAAGATCAGATTAATTCTTTCAACTAACATTTAATATTATTAACTCGATTTTAGTTAACGCAACTTGGAATGGATTTTCGTTATCAATTAGACGGCCAACTCAGATCACCGTTAGCTAAAGCTATACATGATGCAGGAGAAAAATATGTCGATATTGTAAAGGTACACGTAGCTGAAGATACTTGGCGACCTACAAATTTGGAAACGAACAAAAATCTTCAAAAATTATTATCAGAATTAGATGATCTTGGAGTAACCGTTCCATCGTCTTATCTGACCAACAACTGTTGGATACGGTTGACCAATAACACTTTAACTTTCTCAAAACTCTACGTGAGTCTATTGGAAGATTGTCTTAGTGTGGCTACACCAGAATTGATGGCCATGATAGACGGAGTTTTAGTATCGGTAATGCGGGCTCAAGTACAACATGTATGTGGCTCGCTCACCAATCCGAAATTAAAACAAGAGGTAATGAATTTCTTGCTAATTAATTACATTGTTACCATCGTCATTGTTGTAGTTAAAAATATCTGTTTTCTTTAGAGGCAACTAGTACACGATAACGCATCATATATTCGAGATGTGGTGATCATGCGAGGACTCGAGCTGTATAAATCAGCAACGAATCAAACTTTCAAAAAATTACTGGCTCTGAAGGAACAGATCGTGTTTGATTCCTTGTCTCCGACGAAACCAAAATCTGCCCCCAGAACATCGATACCTAAGTATTCCACCACAGAATATATTTAACTGTATTGAGATGCGTACGAGACAGATGTATTATATTGTATATACCTATAAGTTATTTCGATCTTTTTAGTAAATACATGTACTGAATTTCACAAGAAGAAAATTCTTTTTCGTTTTTTATCACAGGTACAGAAAATAATACTAGCGTTGAACAAGCAAAGATTACAATCAAGAAATGACGAACAAATGGTATTCCCTTTACATTTTAGCAAACCTAGTGGAAAATATTTACAATTCAAAAAGGAAACGACTATCGGAACATTGATTAAATTTCACAATATCTTATTGTTTTATAATCTTATCTTTACACTCGGAATCTTTGGTTTCTTCTAATTTTCTTTTCTTAGCACGTATGTCCGCTAACGTTTGCTCTATACTTCGTTGATCTTTTTTGTTTTCACTAGGAACTGAAAAGAAATTTTATCATGATTCATGAGGAGAGATTAGCCAAAACCATCTGCTTACCGCATCCGTAACTGCTGTTAGCTTCTGTTTTTCTAGCCGCTTCTAAGGCAGCTTCTTTTCCAATCAGGTGTTGGTATTTATCCTTATAATAACTGTTTGGGGTGAAATTATCTTTTCGCTTTTTAGATTTCGCGATTTCTATCTCTTCTTTGGCTCTTCTTTCCCTTTCTTCTACTAATTTATTCGCTACCTCTTCGTTCCATTCCTCTCCTCGACGTAACACGTTCAGTTGATCCTCGGACGGAGCATGTTCTCTCTTAAAAATCACGATGTGACGATCGATGCCTTCCTCTCCGAAGGAATATGCCCATACATTCGCCACTTCGGCGACGTCGTGTCTATGGTAATGAAAGATACTTGACTATTATACTGTTTATAATGTAAATGATAATTTGTCTTATGTACATTATACTTCTATGGATTTGGTCCATTGGAGGGAATTTATATTCTTTAGCATTGTCATCTTGAAGGAATTTGTTAATTTTGTCTTCTACCTATAGCAACGAGAAATAATAGTAATGTCAATGTAATAACCTTTTCATAGTAAAACAAGATGACAGATTAGAAAATTCAAACCTTTCCTCGAAAAGATTTTAATCTATCTGCTTCTGCCCTTTGATACTTCTGATACTCCTCTTTCTGCTCTACATTGCAAAAGGCATTTCATAAATATTAACATAATTGCTCGCAATGGTTACGATATAGGTTAACTTTCAACTAACTTTTCATAAGTGTCTTTTGCTTGTCACTGACTGTGGGAGGCTTGTCCATTGAGTTTAAGATAGATCCTAGCAAATCCATGATTTTAGCTGACAATGTTCTTGGTCAAATTGTTTTTATATTTCTGTAATTTATGTGCAAGACACAAGAACCTTACAGAAGCCTGTGACAGCTATTACGTTTATACCAATGACTACAGGTCCAACAAGACTAGACATCCCTTTGTTTTCGAGGGATCTTGAATTTATGCCTTCGCACTACAAGCAGCTTATTAGAATTAATGTTCAATGTTCAATAAAATCGCTACGTAAAAATGCTTAATCTTATATTTTCCAATTGGTTCACAAATTAATACGTTGATTATAATTTGATTGTGAAATTAAATCTCCCGCCAGAGGAGAGAGGGGGCCAAATGCGACCGTATCGCCATCTATACAAAGTCGGCAGAAACTACTCAACAACTTATCGATTGGTTTTCCAAAATGTGGCGGCCGTTGTCGATAAGGAAGATTATTCTCACCGCCACCTTTTTATAACTACGTTTATTGTTCATTTGTCATTTTAAACAAATTAGAATTACTTTTGTAACTATTCATTCCTCTCCAAATTCTCCAATGTCGATAAATTGCGGAAACTAGTCGATAAGTATCGGTAATATAGTCGGTAAGTTGTTGAGTAGTTTCCGTCGTTTTTGTATAGATGGCGCTGGAATCGAATTTAAAAAATATTTAATTTGCGGCATTCTTTTTAAAATGCAAGTTTATAAAGCAATTATTTTAATAATATTTCGGTGCTGTGTTGATTTTGATCGATTTTTAATAACTAAAATCGAAAGGAAATTATAATTAACGTTTACACACCATCAATAATGTAACAAAAGTCTACTATTTATTTTGGAATTAATTGAGAGAATGGTTATTTTATGGAACTGGATATCATGCAAAACGATTTCGACTAAACTATTATTTAGACGCATCATGGCGTTATTATAAATATAAAATAGATTTATTTCTATCCATCATATACGAGAAATATATGGTGCAGCAATAAAAACTGCTCATCTTTACTAGCATGGTGCTAGCATGGAAGCCGAACTTC
Organism: Osmia bicornis bicornis; assembly: GCF_907164935.1. Classification (NCBI taxonomy): domain Eukaryota; kingdom Metazoa; phylum Arthropoda; class Insecta; order Hymenoptera; family Megachilidae; genus Osmia; species Osmia bicornis. The sequence continues at coordinate 6,825,912 of NC_060231.1, forward strand.
GAATTCCGCGTCGGTAAAACAGTCAAAAAGAAAGAGGTAATTAGTCATTTGTAATTAGTCAAAAATCATACAAGTTCCTTTTTCAGGAACTATAAAATTACTATAGTTATACGTTCTATATGGTAATATTGCAATCCCGAAAATACTTTTTTTAATTTAAACTATTGTTTCCCAATTAAAAAATATATAAATCTTTTTATTGTAGCTCTTAGCTTGATATCGCTTTCTAAAAGTTATCTTTAGAAAACGATATCAATTACCGGGTCACACCACGTGGAGGTGGCTACGTTAGTGACCCACCCTAAAATCATAAGAACGTGAAACCATTCAAAACAGACAACATAAAATAAAAATTTAAACAATACAATCTTGAAATAGAAAATAAAATTAACATCCTAATATCAGAAACAATTGAGAAAATAATAATAATTTAACAACAAAATGCTGTAACGGAAAACATAATTATTAGGATTAGATATACAATAACGTGCAACCATTCAAAACAGACAACATAAAATAAAAATTAAAACAATACAATCCTGAAATAGAAAATAGAATTAACATCCTAATATCAGAAATAATTGAGAAAATAACAATTCAATAAAATGCTGAAATAAAATGCTAAAATAAAATGCTGAAATAAAATGCTGAAATAAAATGCTGAAATAAAATGCTGAAATAAAATGCTGAAATAAAATGCTGAAATAGAAAATATAATTAACATCATAATTTCTGTAACAATTAACAAAATAACAATTCAACAATAAAATGCTGAAATAGAAAATATAATTAACATCCTAATATCAGAAACAATTGAGAAAATAACAATTCAATAAAATGCTGAAATAAAATGCTGAAATAAAATGCTGAAATAAAATGCTGAAATAAAATGCTGAAATAAAATGCTGAAATAAAATGCTGAAATAGAAAATATAATTAACATCATAATTTCAGTAACAATTAAAAAATAATTCAACAATAAAATGCTGAAATAGAAAATATAATTAACATCATAATTTCGATTACAATTGAAATAGTAAAAGCCGAGAACAGAATACATAAGTACCATTGCAATCTCAGAAATATACAATAAAATGAGAATTTAAGCAGATGTAAAATGAAAATACAAGATATAATTTATGTGCAAAATCAATAAGAAAAGAATAATGTATATCAATAAAGTAATAAAGAAAAAGGAAATAGGGGAAATAAAAACGCAAGTTGACCATTCAACGAGCTGGCTGTTGAACTTGTAAAATTTCGAATTTAATATGTTCTTGACGATATGTGCAAAAGGATCATACAAAAAAAAAACTAAAAAATGAAAAAACAAATTAGCGAGCATAGTGACAGAATGACTGTCCATCCGAAGATGGAGAGCCATTAGTAGTTCCCCTCTTCTGGGCAAATTTTGCCGGGGCTCTTCAGCATATAGCCTCTTCTTTCTTCGGCAATAGCCTCACAAAAATCACTCGCGAAAATTTTACGTTTGCTCAGACATTTGTAAAAACGTAACACGTAAACGAGCAACGATCCCTTGAATCGCTACTCGCATACCTGCACAATTTTTGCAAATGTCCAAGCACAAAACACTTTTTAATTTCACTTCACTTCACTGCACTTTCACTTTAATACTTCATTTTTGTAATCGGGTCTAGTACCACGACTACGACTTACAAACTAATAAGGCTTGGCCTTGAAAAAATCAAGAGAGAATGCTAAATTAATTAATTGATAAATTAATTAAATTGCATTTTCATCTTTTCTCTTGATTTTTAGTTTCCCAACCCCAGATACAAGCTTCTCACGTATTAGAGGAGAATACGAAGAGAAACATGAAAGCTTGCTCTGGCCCTGCCTACTTATAAACTAAACTCAATCACACCAGAAGTAAACTACCTGCCTGCCTATCGCTATATTTAAAAAAGTGCAAAAATCATTCTCACAAAAATTCACTCCACGGTTCTCATACAACCACCCGGGTGCAAAAATGCCTACACCTAGAGAGAACGTCCCGGGACGCCTCCGACACCCGAGTTCAATTCAACATTCACACTCTAATAATTTCATACCTTTTTGCTGAAATCGACTGACAAATAATAGTGAACATTATGCTAAAGTAATACATTTCATTTTCGTATTCTATTGAATTATCTAATGTAAAAATTTTTCAATTTATTCTTGATAAGTATTTTGTAATGTTATAGTAAGTTAAGATTGTTAATAAACGATACAAATCCCACATCCTAACCACACACACACATGTGGAACTTGTATCGTGGTTCACTATTGGTTCACTACTTTTGTCAGTCGCCAAAATGTATTACACTTAAAACTAAACCTTGTCCACCGCCCTCCACCCACGCGAGTACATCTAAGTACCCGAATAAGCTTTGGGCATAAAAATGAACAAGGCCAAAGGTATTTTCACCTACCAGTTTTCTTCATGTGTGCTGAAATGCCTAAGCTAAAACGTATAATTAGCAAAAACTAAAGATGATATTCTCACTTTATTAAAAGTAAGAATATCGGCGAAATTTCACGGCTTCGATTTAGTATATGGGCTGGTCCCCCCAGGGGGGTGGAATATATAGTCGGATAGACAGAGTGATTGGGGGTAAAAAGAAATGTGTAACGCGGTGTGAGGTCAGTCGAAGACGAGAGCGAAATAAACTAGACTATTTTAATAAAAGTGACTCGACTTTGCAAATATAAAGCTTGAAGAGCAAATACAGAAAAGCAAAATTGAGCAACTATGACATAAAACATGGTGCACTGCTAATATCAGCTGGCAACGGAGGTTCTTAGGCCCCCTGAACTTGCGCTCGACGCTACATACCACCCACCCCGCCTGGACGTCGTAACGCCAGGACAGGATGCACCCCTTCGCTAAGAGCGCTACCCGCCCGTCCAACACGTTGCATCCAACGGTGTCAGATTGACGGACGCCCATAGTATAGACAAAAGGACTACAGTTTAGAATATGGTAACATATTTTCATATGTTCCATATTCTAAAGCTGCGCCTGCAAAGGCCTAGTAATGCATGGGTTTGTCTCCCATGAGATGGTGTTTCACGGTCTTATGCCGCGGAATCCTTGTAACTAATTTGATTAAATAAATAAAATATTGGATTGAGTTTAAAAACCAAAAGGATTCCCACCGAATACTAGTCAGTGCATTGTCATATTTACTCACGCGTTGGAAATTTTTCGCAACACTAATTAAAATAGAAAATCCTGATCTAAAAACATGACTAGTACATAAACATCGAACGGGCTAATATTTCACTATACTGGGGTATGCGGGTGGATAAATGATTATGTGACAGAGTTCGTGAGGCTGAAGTGTGAATGATGAATGTTTAGAGTCGAGAATCGTGAACGTGACAGAATGAAGTTGAAGTATGAACGAAGAGTTTTCTACAATGCTTGAAGAGCAAATACTGAAAAGCAAAATAGAGCAAGTATGACGCTAACATGGTGCACTTCTAATATAGGGCTGGCAAGGGAGGTTCTTAGGCCCCCTGAACTTGCGTTCGACGCTACCACCACCCACCCCGCCTAGGATAGGATGCACCCCTTCGCTAAGAGCGCTACCCGTCCGTCCAACACGTTGCATCCAACGTGTCAGATTGACGGACGCCCATAGTATAGACAAAAGGCAGCAGTTTACAATATGTAACATATGGTCGTGCGCCACATTCTAAAGCTGCGCCTGCAAAGGCCTAGTAATGCATGGTTTTATCTCCCATGAAATGGTTTCACGGTCTTATGCCGCGGAATCCTTGTAACTAATTTGATTAACTAAATGCATTGACTTTCAAAACCAAAAGGATTCCCACCCTATACTCGTAAGTGCATCGTCATATTTACTCTCGCGTTATTTTTCGCAACACTAATTAAAATAGAAAATACTGATCTAGCAACATGACTAAAGGGGAGCTTTAAATTATGCTTGAAGAGCAAATATTGAAAAGCAAAATTAAGCAAATATGACTCCACATGCGTCCACTGCTAATATCAGCTGGCAACGAAGGTTCTTAGGCCCCCTAGTTCATACGCCAGACGCTACATACCACCCATCCCGCCTGTTTAAGGCACCTGGCCGCAATGGCACTTGGCCATTAAGGCAGGATGCACCCCTTCGCTAATAGCGCTACCCACCCATCGAACACGTTGCATCCAACGTGTCCGAGTGGTGGACGCTAATAGTATAGGCAAAAGGACTTTAAAACAGCTTAGCGTATGGAGTGCGACATACTTAAATGTCCCGTACCCTATGGCTGTGCCTGCAAAGGCCTAGTAATGCATGGTTTTATCTCCCATGAGGTGGTGTTCACGGTCTTATGCCGCGGAATCCTTGTAACTAATTTTATCACATAAAAACCAAAAGGATTCCCACCGAATACTAGACAGTGTATAGTCATATTTACTTTCGCGTTGGAAATTTTTCGCAACACTAATTAAAATAGAAAATGCTAATCTAGAAACATGTCTGGTACATTAATATCTAACGGGGTAATATTTCACTACACAAAGGTATGCAGATGGATAAATGGTTATGAGACAGAGTTCGTGAGATCGAGAACCGTGAACGTGACAGAATGAATTTTAAGTTCGAAAAGGGAACTTTATACAATGCTTGAAGAGCAAATACTGAAAAGCAAAATTGAGCAACTATGACACTAACATGGTGCACTGCTAATATCAGCTGGCGACGGAGGTTCTTAGGCCCCCTGAACTTGCGCTCGACGCTACATACCACCCACCCCGCCTGGACGTCGTAACGCCAGGACAGGATGCACCCCTTCGCTAAGAGCGCTACCCGCCCGTCCAACACGTTGCATCCAACGGTGTCAGATTGACGGACGCCCATAGTATAGACAAAAGGACTACAGTTTAGAATATGGTAACATATTTTCATATGTTCCGTATTCTAAAGCTGCGCCTGCAAAGGCCTAGTAATGCATGGGTTTGTCTCCCATGAGATGGTGTTTCACGGTCTTATGCCGCGGAATCCTTGTAACTAATTTGATTAAATAAATAAAATATTGGATTGAGTTTAAAAACCAAAAGGATTCCCACTGAATACTAGTCAGTGCATTGTCATATTTACTCTCGCGTTGGAAATTTTTCGCAACACTAATTAAAATAGAAAATTTAACGGGCTAATATTTCACTATACTGGGGTATGCGGATGGATAAATGATTATGTGATAGAGTTCGTGAGGCTGAACTGTGAATGATGAGTGTTTAGGGTCGAGAACCATGAACGTGACAGAATGAATTTCAAGTACGAAAGAAGAGCTAATACTCAAAAGCAAAATAGAGCAACTATGACGCAAAAAACGGTGCACTTCTAATATCAGCTGGCAACGGAGGTTCTTAGGCCCCCTGAACTTGCGTTCGACGCTACATACCACCCACCCCGCCTAGAACAGGGTGCACCCCTTCGCTAAGAGCGCTACCCGCCCGTCCAACACGTTGCATCCAACGGTGTCAGATTGACGGACGCCCATAGTATAGACAAAAGACAGCAGTTTATCAAATGGAAGATTTGGTACTCCGCCACATTCTAAATCTGCGCCTGCAAAGGCCTAGTAATGCATGGTTTTATCTCCCATGAGGTGGTGTTCACGGTCTTATGCCGCGGAATCCTTGTAATTAATTTGATTAATTAAATAAAACATTGAGTTTAAAAAGCAAAAGGATTCCCACCGAATACTAGTAAGTGCATCGTCATAGTTACTCTCGCGCTGGAAATTTTTCGCAACACTAATTAAAATAGAAAATCCTGATCTAGCAACATGACTAAAGGGGAGCTTTAAATTATGCTTGAAGAGCAAATATTGAAAAGCAAAACTGAGCAAATATGACTCAAACATGCGTCCACTGCTAATATCAGCTGGCAACGGAGGTTCTTAGGCCCCCTGAACTTGCGCTCGACGCTACATACCACCCACCCCGCCTGGACGTCGTAACGCCAGGACAGGATGCACCCCTTCGCTAAGAGCGCTACCCGCCCGTCCAACACGTTGCATCCAACGGTGTCAGATTGACGGACGCCCATAGTATAGACAAAAGGACTACAGTTTAGAATATGGTAACATATTTTCATATGTTCCATATTCTAAAGCTGCGCCTGCAAAGGCCTAGTAATGCATGGGTTTGTCTCCCATGAGATGGTGTTTCACGGTCTTATGCCGCGGAATCCTTGTAACTAATTTGATTAAATAAATAATACATTGGATTGAGTTTAAAAACCAAAAGGATTCCCACCGAATACTAGTCAGTGTATAGTCATATTTACTCTCGCGTTGGAAATTTTTCGCAACACTAATTAAAATAGAAAATCCTGATCTAGAAACATGATTGGTACATTAATATCTAACGGGGTAATATTTCACTACACAAAGGTATGCAGGTGGATAAATGATTATGTGATAGAGTTCGTGAGGCTGAAGTGCGAATGATGAGTATTTAGGGTCGAGAATCGTAAACGTGACAAAATGAATATCAAATACGAAAGGGGAGCTTTAAACTATGCTTGAAGAGCAAATAAATCTGAAAATCCCACCCCCCTGTGGGGGCCAGCCCATATACTAACCGGATGCCAATTTCACGAATAAAATCGGAAAAACGTTTCAATTTCAAGAGCGATTTCCTTATCAAAGTAAGTAGTTGGAGTAATTAAAAGTATTCATGCTTATTACTTTGATATTGAAATCTGCTCATCGCGAAATAAATTCTTGTACATATAAAAAAGAAAGTGTATTGTGAAATCGGAGGGTCATCCGACTTCTCTACATTTTTAAACTCGAAATCTATATGTATATGTAAATATGTACAAGAAAACCCTATCCTGAGCTAAGGCATAAAATACACAAGAAAACAATTTGCACGATTATCATTGTATAAAATGATACAGTGATATTCGTGGGTCACTATGCTCGCTCAAAAAATAAAAATTACAACCAATTCCCGTGTCGCTACGGACCATTCGTCCTACGACATGATGGGAACCGGAGGAACTTTAAAGCATGCGACTCACCGATCGTTGACTTGCACCACTGCACTCGCCATGCATCTTATTGTTAGATTGATCCATAGTTCGTCTGTTGGCTTGTCAAACTGGCAAAGCACTCATCTGAAAGCATAAAAATCACGATTCTTGAACGATATATGTTTTCCCTCAATTTGTTGTAGTCAATATGCTAATACATAGGATAATTCAAAAATATGCATGCAAAACTATATGGGAATAACTACACCATAAAACATGGTAAAACACATGTAAATACATCCCAAAACACATGAAGATCAAAACCATAGAACACCATAAAATAGTTGCAAAATTATAGTAAAACAGATAGGGTACCACTCCATAAAAAATACTAATAAATCCGTACAAATATGCCAAAACACATAGGGTACTACTCCATAAAACCCACTAATAAATCCGTATAAATATGCCAAAACACATAGGGTACCACTCCACAAAACCCACTAATAAATCCGTAAATATATGTCAAAGCACATAGGAAACCACACCATAAAACACAATAAAGCACATGCAGGTACATGGGGTACCACACCACACAGCACACTAATGCACTTGTATAAAAATGTCAAAACACATGGGTGACCACACCATAAAATGCACTAATATATCCGTATAAATATTCCAAAACACATGGGAAACACTATGGGAAGCACTATAGGAAACACACTGATAAATCCATGCACGAATATCCATGTTATTAACCCGTACCGGTATATGTTTGACAGCTCGATCCGTATCCTTTCGCGGTCGCGATAAGACTGATTAGATTTGACCTCTCTCCAGGTAGCTCTTGTACCTGCGCGCGCCGCGCCCAATCATGCATGACGTTCCGCTTCAACGGTTCCGCGGCTGGTTACATTTAATTATTTCTATCTGATATTTGTTAATATTTGTTTAATTATTATTTTTAATTTTACAATTGTTTATTAATCAAATTATTGTTATATCTATTTAAATTGTTTATTTCTTTACATTTCCGCGTGGGTATATTGCAAAATTTTGTTTAATTATTCTATTAAAAATTATTTAATTATTATTTTTAATTTTACAATTGTTTTTCAATCAAATTATTGTTATATCTATTTAAATTGTTTATTTCTTTAACTTTCGCGTGGGTATATTACAAAATATGGTTTGATTATTCTATTAAAAATTATTTAATTATTATTTATAATTTTACAATTGTTTGTTAATTAAATTATTGTTATATCTATTGAAATTTATTATTTTTATAACTTTTATACACGGATATCCAGTAAATTTGTTTGAATTATTTAATTTTTATACAATATTAGGAAGTGATTATTGTGTTTTAATATAAATTTGATTTTTATCAAATAGTTATTGAACGTTATACAATAATAACAGTTACAAATACTCTTCGATTCTTTAATTAATTTATTGCTTTTCTAAAATGATTTATTTTCCAAAGTAATTGAAGTTAAATTTGTTAAACAATTATTTTAATGATTTTTTCGGCCTTGTGCTAGGTCATGGAACATAGGAAAGTTATAGGACATAGAAAATGATGTTACATAATAATGTATTCCAATGAAATATGCTTTCTTTTTTCTTCTTTTATTCTGAGCAAAGTACAAAACATTTTCAGCTTAGAATCTAACGTGATCGTTCGCAAGCTTACCATTGCAATTTTCTCGCACGAACATCACCATTATAACTTAAAATAATTTAATTAAGGCAACTCTGTCGTTACTGTACGCGTTATTAGTCTTCTTCAAATATATTACTATTCACCACCCAAATATAAATCGTAAAGCTTGTTCTCCGTTGAATCGCGATAATACGAGTTACACGCTTTTTTTATTATTTCGCAATTTCGAGAAGAAGGGTTCCATTTGGATAACAAACTACTCCGACTAGACAAGCAAGCGATTGAATTTTAAAGCAGAATGCATTTGTAATTACATATCGTGTGCTATTTACATAATTTGTGGATTCATTTGTGATTGCAATAAATGAAAAATAAATTAATGTTTTCAGAACAAAATTCCATTTAGAAACCAGTAATATTTTCGTACATTTTCAGTAACATGCTTTAAAAAACAATAATGTGACTTATGCATGGTACAAAATGCTTATAAAAAAGAAATTGTTATTGATACAAAAATGTTATAAATGTGAACTGTAAAAGTTTTCAATATTTCTGCATGTACAAAACATTTATGAAAGCTAGAAAATAAAATCTGTCTATACGATTGAAAATCACATAGCATGCTTTCGTTTAATAAATACATATTTACATATGTACGTATAATATATGGTAAAAATAAATTTTCTTAAAATTTCATTGCTAAAAATATTTCACTATTTTCAGCAGGAAATTATAAAATAATTCAATCCTTCATGGAATTACAAGTTTCATACCAAAATTAAAAATAATTTGAATAATTAATATCACCTTAAATTTTCGATTTGCAGACGTACAGACAGACGTATTGTATTTTGCATCCTCAGTGCTGTTTTTCAATTATATTATTTCTTTTTTTATATAAAGTTCTTTTTTATTATATTCGGTCAAGTTGAAAATATATATATCTATTATAATTCAAATTAGCGAAAGGACTATTTGCATTACGATTTATTGCTTCCAACTAATAGGAATAAAAATTGTATGAAAATTCTTCGGTTTCAATATTATCTTAAGGAAACTCCAACGATAATTTTCTTTACGAAATAATCCAATACTGTGTAATACTAATTTTTCCGCTATCTTGGTACTATATAAATTATTCTTCTCTCTTCATTCATCAAATATTAAATTTAGTAACAAAATTTGGACCGACGTTACTCCTTAGATTTTCATACTTGATTAAAATTAATTTTCGCATTAAATAGGTAACATTAGGAACCAAGTAAAAAATATATTAGATATAAAATATTGACAAAATCATCTTCACACGTTGGGTATTTCAATATTCATTTGTAAATCAGCCCATTGTATAGTACGAAGCAGAAAGGCTTCTCTAGGGAAAATGATGCTATCATTAGTTACTTTAAGCCCAGGAATGGAATCGAACTGTATCATCCATTTTGTTCACTCCTAGTTAAACCAATTTGCTTTGAACTGAATGAAAATAATAACAAATAGCAATCTATGATGCATAGCAACTCCCGAGGTGAGTGATGGGGCCTCCTTCTCCATCACCATTTTCCCTAGGGAAGTCTACCATGCCTGGTACATACAGTTGTAATTTAGAAACACAAATAGCTTTGAAGCTACTTTATAATATTTTAAATGTTAATAAATTGGAAAATAATTTTTCCTATTAATTTTTTTTATAGAGGTTAGGTCGAATATGTTGCCCTCAGACTTTAATGACCCAATAACGAACTTCTCTCATTAATATATCAAAATTTAATTACGTCTTGTCAGAAGCAATATGAAGGATACTCAACAATTGCGTACTTTGACTTTAATACTCCGATATAGTTAACAATAGTAGAACTATAGAAAGGTAAGGCTGATTTCCAATGATACAAACATGATCAGAGAGCTGTTTCTAACGTGGGGGCACTCGGACTACGCGCGACGTTTTGAGACCCTGGGTTCTGAGGAGACACAGACCTCGCTCTAAACACTTTTTTCACACAAGTATTTGGAGTCTGATTGATAGTTGGCGTACTAGCCAAGAACTGTGCTCTGGCTAATTGATTACTGATCCTTCTGGATTCGAAGGCACTGATCGCTTGCTGACAGGAGGTGGTGAGCTGGGGGGAATTCGCGGAATACTGGACCGTTGGGGAAGTTGTTGGATTTTGAGAGTATGAGGCGGGGACACTTTGAACAGACACATTTTGACCTGCAGCGCTGACGACTAGACGACTCTCGTTAGTTGTCCGGACATGTTCACCAGGTTTCGAGTCTGAAGCTTCCGCGCTGGCCGATGGTACTCTGTCGTTATTTTCTTTAGAAATTCGCAGGTAATCAGGGAGGTCGCTGCAAAGGTCTAGCTGCCTCCTTGCATTCAGTCTTGATACCGGAGAAATGTTTTCTGGGGATGGTTTCATCGCCTTCTCCTCGGCTGCGGTATCCTCGATGATGGTCGAGGACAACACATCCGTCCGTGGGGTCTGAAACCTCCACACTGAACGCGGACTTAAAACCTTGGCCAATGGTGTCGGTTGTGGGATGGTGGGCGATGATTGCTGCTGTTGGCATTGTTGACGGGACAGTTTCAGTTGCTCTGCTGCTGATAATCTGGTGGGTCCAGTTTTCACGCTTTGCTGAAGAAGCAGTCGCTTGAAGTCCAATCGGGAGGTGGCGGGTGAAGGCGAGGACGCGTTAGGCGCTGCCTGAAATCGAAACAATGGTGGTGACTACAGTCTGGAGGCATTTGGACTGTTCAGATTTAAAAAAAAAAATCACCATCATCAATTTATAATAAAATTATTTTACATACCGCCTGAGGCTTTTGCGCCTCCGAGCTCCAACTACTTCTGCTTCCAGGCGCCATTTTGGCCAGCGAGTTAGTAGATCCATAGGGTGATTGATTCTCATTGTCATCCTTGATGTTCAACCTCTTCTTGGACTTATGAATGGCAGCAAACAGCTCCTCGTTGGACATGGTGCTCTTCGTCGGTGAAAGGACCAGGTTGGTTGGGGTACTCCTTCCAGATGATGTTTGGACAGGTGTGCTTCTTCCAGAATTCGGCATCGACGATGGATGGTTGTTATTGGCAGTCAGAGCCAAACGTTCGGCAACAGTTGGCATAGTGCGTCCGGTCGGTGTAGACGACTTGAAACTATTGTCACAGGTATGCCTGATCGGCGAAATTGGATTGTGCTTTAAAGCGTCAGCACTGGGAGACTTCATAACGGGATCACGAATAGGCGAGGACGCGAAGAATCGATATCCAAGCGCTGTAAGCCCTAATGGTGTTGCGAATCTGGGTGAAGAAACAGAAAGCTGTTAAATAACGAACTAGTTTCATAGATTTACCTGAAGACCTTTAACATGTTGACTAATACGTGATGGGGGAGGGAGACATGGTACCTTTCCATAAGGGGGCAGTCAATGTGTAAAGTTTAAAAATTTATAACAAATATTTTAAATTAGAAACAAAATTTTCAATACCTATTTCTGACATCCACAATGGGAGGTTGCTGTTGACCCTGCATCAGCCTGTTCTCCGTCTCGACATTTTCCGAAGTCCTGTTACTCAATTCCACTTGAGACCCATAGCTCTTGGAATCCTGTTCCAAAATTGTTTTCTGACCATGCCTAGCAAGCATGTGCATCGCGCTCAGCGAGCCACGTCTAAGACCCCTGGTGATATCAGGTGTGACACTCCGGGGTGGTTCCACATCCCTCTGAGGCCTTCTTGATGGCAATGTATAAAATTGATGACTGCCATCTTTATTCGAAACGTAATATTGCTGATTCCTAGCATTGCGCATTTGTATGATTTGACGGTGATCATTATAATTGGACAGCTGATTGTTATTGTCGTAGAAACTTTGTCGAGGATCGTGGGTGTAAATTTTCTGAGTTGGTCCATAATTTTGTTGCTTTTCACAATGTGGTTGGGACGCTGGAGGTTCCTTGAGAATGATGTCTTGGATCATGTGGTCTTTCTGACATCCCTCGGGTTTTGGGGGTGAAATATAGGGGGGTGGTTGGACTATACCATGAGGGGGCGCCGAATCTATTGCCAGCAATGTATTGTCTGAAACAAAAATAAAAATAATTGTGTCTATTTGTATTTCAACTTACAGAGTTAGTTTGAGAAAATTTAAGTAGGTTTTGCAATTCCTTGCGTTGGACTTGACATATGTATTAGGTTATTGCATATCAGATGGTATAGTTTTTAGGCTATGTAACTTTTTTTGAAACACTCTGTATATAAGATAATAAACACATTTCTGTGCTTATGAGCATAAGATTGATAAAATTAATAATGTTAATAAATTGTCAGTTGATTTATTAAAGTTTTTGGAAATTTTTTTAATTAATTGAATAGATTAGGTTGATAGCCATGCTAATAATTTTAAATTATAAGTCATGCCAACGCAAGGAGTCGAGAAGATTGTTTTAGTTATTTTAATATTTAATTTTATACATTTGTAGAATTAACAAAATTTATATTTTACAAATTGTATCGAGCGATTCAAAACTAGAACATCGTCGTTGGTGAAATGAAAGCAAAGCAAGCATGACATGAAGACATAACAAACACAGAGCATGCAAGAAAAGCATGAGAAAATAATAATTCATCGGTGGAACACTATAATCCAATTTTTTAAAGTGATAAATTTTAAAATGTTGTATAGGATTGTAGAGTTCCAAAGAATTTGAAAAAAAAAAAGGTGTACTCACCATGACATGAGCTATGGTACTACGACATGTGCGTGAGAACTAATGAGAGATGCCACACATGAAATGCATGTTTTTATTGAAAATATTTACACAAACTAATGCGGACGAGTGCTGAACAAAGAATCAGGAAATAAACAACACAAGACAGATACATGTTGGATTGGATGGGGATGAATGTCAGCTATAGCCTGTTCAAAATCGTCAGAAGTCTTCATTAGTATTAATCCCATTATCTAAAATTGTTTAAGTATATTAATTGGGAAAAATACACATTTGACTATCATTTGATTGTTAATTAAAAAAAAACACTATATTTCTTCCACCGACTATACAGGTATTCGATTACATGTATAGTCGGTGGAAGCAATACAGTAGAGACATAAAATTAGTGGAGTATTAAACTAAATTTATTGTTCTAAGCACATATGCATCGTTTACGTCATCAATTGTATCATCAAGCAATGAAATCATTAAGTGTACCTAAAAATAGCCATAGCATACAAAGAAAATTATGGAAGCTTTGAACAGACTCTAGCCTATTTACAATCCATATTGGACAACATACAAATATGAAACAGGTGAAACATGAAAATAAAAGAGTGCAAATAACAAAATGCAGCCATGATTTCCACAAAAAATGACATCTATTGACATACATTCCTCACAAAGATTTTACATCGCTTGTCTATATGTACATTCGAGTGGCAAGATGCGCTTTTTAATCATCGATCGAATACAACAACAAGAAATATACAAATTTATATAAACGTACAATGCACACCATTAAGAGATGAGTCTTATACAAAGTAACACATACATATGTACATATACGGTACACTCGAGTGCAACGTAGGCTTTCCCTTTTGGCCGAGGACAAGGGTAGAAGGAGGAGTCTTCTTTCATTTGTCTCTAGTTTTGAAAAACCCTAGAAAACCATACTATAAAAAAGTAACTAGATTTTTCTTTTAAGCTGTTTCTCTGGCATAGGTAGATCTACCCAAGTGGTTTCGGAACCTAAGTTGCATACGACTGTACAGACTGCTGCATGCTCCTCTACCCAGGTTGTAAGTAGATCTCTAGATATTAGTCGCAAGCTATAGCCAAAGTAGCGTTCGTTTCTGAAGTTAGTCCATGTTAGTGTTAAACGCTACTTACAACGAGGGGTGAGCACGCATCGAGCCAGCATGCGATAAGCCTAGATTACATTGGTGGAGTAAATGGCACGTGGACATAGTGGTAAGATCACTGAAGTCAGGTTACGTTGGGTATGGTTAGCCCTTAGATGGATGACTGTGTGCTGTTGGTATTAGGGCTATTGATTTGGTACCTGGGTAAATGAAGTTAACCCGAGGATATCCGGGTACCCGTAAGACATTTGATACAATGGGACTATTCGACATCGTAGGAACCGATGAGACGGGACACAAAAGACCTAACCTAACCTATCCAAAGGAAACTAACCTAACCAACTTGCTTGTATACCCTTGTTATACCTTGCTAACTTCAATATTCTCCACTAGCCTTATTTATTTCACTATTTACTCTACCAATATAAACTAGGTTAAAACGGCAAGTCGAGGCACACTTGTCTCCACCACATGCCGAAATCTGACCCCGGTCGCTTTCTACAATTTATTATTGCACCGCACGTGAATCACGGTAATGGTCGCACGACGACATTAAATATTAACAGCAAGCGTGTGTTTTGGTACGGATAAATAGCAAAGGTGACATTTTGTAATTTTCAGGTCCAATCGTGGAACGATTAATTAAAAAGGAGATATCGCAAGGTGGCGTGACAGAGGTCGTATTACTTGATTTTTTGCAACTGTTGATTTGTAACTTCTTTCTTTTTTTTTATTATTGTTGGATCGAACAAGTACTATCTCTGTCCCCCCAGGGGATACATTATCGACGGGGAGGAACTATGCCTGATAAAATAAGCAGTCAATTACTCGTTTATCGTAAACAGAGTCTTATTGTATAAAGTCAGACCAACTTTTTTCTTCTTTTATTATATTTGTATTATTCCTGACCACGTACATAACGAAGAGCAATGCTCGATAATCAAATCTTCTTCCCTACTAGGCAGTATCTGCTTTTCTAGTGACTAAATTCGTTATCAGTCTTGATATGCATGGACGATCGCTTTCACTCTTTAAAGGCTAACAATTTCGACGTTTACGTGCAAATTTCAACGGTCCAACACGTTTGTCATCGAGTTCCACTGTGATGGGAAATGATATAGTCGTGAATCATTCCTTTTTTCATTGTAATAATATTCGTTGAAAATCGTCTCGTTCCAGGTCGCGCGTTAAAGAAACGATTAAAGACTTTCTAGAAAGATCAAGAATAGTAGACAAGAAATAATTTGGAAACAAGAGAAATTTAATTTAGAAAAAAATAAAGGAGAAGAAATTTTTAACTTTAAGGGTCGACAGAGGTGACAACTCTGGCATTCAGACTTGGGCCATCATTTCTGTTGACCCTTAATTCTATCAATTTCCATACAGAATATTGATTAACATCTATATAGCGATTTTTTTGAAAGTTTAAGTTTTAAATTGACGTATCATAAGTACCATTTTGTGATACTTTTATGCCATGAAATCATGCCAGACTTTCTACGTCTTGAAATCCTCCATTTGATATGAATAACCTAACAGAACGAAAGTTCTGCAAAACTTTCCATAGACTCGTCATTGAGTAAAACGAAACTATTTTACTTACATAAGTAAATCATTTATCAAACGACAATTTGAACAGTCTAAGTTACGCGACCTAAGTTATCTTATGTGACGTAACGAGTAAAGTAATCAGCAATAGACTGATTACAAATTAGAAGACTAATAAAATCACACTTACGGTATACAATTTGTCAATCATTAATTTAGGTCCCACTTTAATAAATAAAAGTATTAATTAGTTGCAAATTGGGGAAAAGAATACGATATGAAATGGACGAATGAAATAATTTTGAATTTAATTTAACATTAAATTCTTATAACAATTTGTCTAATTTTCTAATAACATAATACTGTTCAGTATTCTAAATAACAAGCACACTTTTTTAAATAGAAACAAAGACATAAAATTTTCTTTAAATACAAATAGGGATGTCGAGAGTTACTCTGGCATGTATGGCTGCACAATCTACAACCACGTGCAACGTAGGCTTCCGCAATGGTTCAAAAAATAAAAATGAAAATCATACATATATATTCTGGACTTACTGTGACGTCTGGTCGCTATAAAGAGCAGATGTCTCGCCAGCATGTTGGAATGCACCAGCGCGGACTGTCAAATCGCAAATACCACGTCTCTCCTCACGACCGAAAGTGTTTCACCCTATCAAAGCCGGCGACCGCCTGTCTAGCGACAAGATTTCCTCTTCGCAGTTAAACCGATACCGTCTTATCATCGTTCCCCGGTAAAAACTTCAATTTCTTCCCCCCTTTGTCGTCGAACGTTACCAATTTCCTGATGCAGAGGACGTTCATTGATAAACGTGAGTTAGGTTATATTCGTAGATAGGTGTCGCCCCAATCGAGTTCCGTTCGAAGGATCAAGTTAGTGTTTTTTTTTTAATGAATTTAAGGGATGAAATGGTAAGGGATGAAGTTCGGTCGCTTAACGAGGCGTTAAGCGACGTTAGGACCGTGAACGCGAGCCGATCGAAGCGGACTGAGGGCTGCGGCTGTTGATGGAAAGTATTTGAATCCCTGGTGGGTAGGAGGGAATTTCGTTTATCTGGATTTCGAATTATCGGGCGGGATAAACATCGCGTCTGATGCAACTCTGTTGGATATTGAGCCAGCGGTTAATGATGCCGATAAGGGCTAACAAAGTAGCTCTTCATTGGGGGCTCTCCGGACTTTTCCAGCTTTATCGTCTCTCGGCTCCCCCGTTTCTAACCACATTATTATACCGCCATTCTCTAAAGATTTCCTATTTACTCTTCTTCGAATTATGATAAAAGTTTTTCTCCTTGGAATCGATGGATAATGATTTAGATTCGAAGGATTTAGCGATATTTCGCCAGAAAATTATCTTTCTTGTTGCGTATCTACTGAATTTGTATTTTTTTTCTTAAGTGCGCGTTAATTGACCCGTAACTGATATAGTGGCCATTTTGTCATGTAGTTATTTTTTTATTTAGAAATGTAGTTATATTTTTTTTAAACATTTGATAGTTGTCTGAGTGCTGTACAGTACTGAGCATGATAGGCTTACCTAAGGAAAATGGCGATATAGGGGAAGGATAATACTCAAATTTATTTGGTGGATAAATTAATATGGGTATTTAAGTGTTTATAAGGGAGTAATAGCGCCTCCTTCCCCTATAGCGCCATTTCCCCTAGGGAAGTCTACTATGCTCGGTCCTGTACCTGCAATTGAATTTCTGCGTTCTTTTCCCTGTTTTGCCCGTATGTTTTTAATCTGTTTAGTTTACAGTGTGTGGAAGAGATGACGCTACAGCATTGATGCAGTGTGCATTCTTGGGAATCTTGGAGATTTTGAAAATTTTGATAGAGCTGATAGTCTTGTATAGTTTTGTTGAAACGAAGCCTTAAGAGTCTCGAAGGTACTAGAACGTCACTAAATTCTTCAATCCCAATGCAGATTACATATGAACAACGCAAAAGTAGGTAAACAGCGTACAACAAAGCGGTCACCGATTAGCGTCGCGAACTAAACAAATGGAAATTTTTATCTCGCTCAAATGACTAATGCGAAAGAAGTGTTTTTAAAATGCGACACAGTTCTCCGTGAACTTCTTCCAGCTCATGGTGAACGGGTGGGAGAAATCCGCGACAATGGGATGATATATTTTCAACCGTGCCGATAGCGTGCAATCAGCGGCTATTCGAAGTAAGAAAAATGGAAAATCCATAGTTGGAGTTAAAAACAGAGAAACTGGTGGAAACACGCGAGCAACGTTATCTATTAACCTTGCGAAAAGCATGCTAGCTATCCCGGCTTCTCCCTTATCAACGCAACAACTATTGAACTTTGAAATATTCCGCGCTATATAATGTAACGAGGCGAAGTATTCGTTTCGCAACGTCGCATAGAAGAGAGAATTATGCGATGTTGCAGCTGGCAAAAGATCAAACGAGACGGTTGATAGAGAAAACGTGACCACGTTGTCTTGTTTTTTTAGCTGTGTCTACGCTGAAACGCGGAAAACATTGTTCGATTTTGTTATCATGACCGTCGAACGGTCATCGTTTGCTGTTTATCCTCATTAATTCTGCATGCAATCAATTGTAATGATATTGTATTCTCTTTCTGCCTAAAGCCGGGTCCACACTAGTCGGGTCCAACAAGTTTTGTCACGTGATTATCTGTAGCCAAAGGGAGCATCGTTGCCCCAGAGTATACACCGTTTAATTTGCAAGAATCAGTTTTTTGAATTCCATACTATTTATATGGGATCTCTGTCTCGGAATTGATTAGTGTGGATGCGGCTTAATGCATAAACAGATATGCACGATGACTGTTAGACATCGTTCGTGTGGGTCCTTGATTATTTGATGACTCTCCCGTTGATTGATTTGTTTTGCTGCGCTGACACTCTGACTTTTGACAATTATCTTCTGTTCGATTTACGTAATCATTTGGCGAAGAAGGAAATATGGAATTTGTGTAATTGGGGCTGATTGCAAACGCGAACAAGATTGTATTGCAATATAATGATACGCAAAATTATATTTTTGCGTATCAACGCCAAAAGTCTGACATGATATATAAGACCCTACATATCTCATATGTTAATAAATAATTAAAAATAGCCTTTTTATGGGGTGTACACCGTCGAGGATGGAGGCTTCTCTAGGAAAAATGGCGATATAAGGGCCTCGACACTTGCTCAACACTCTCATTATTATATAACAATAAATAAATTCCTGTATAAGTTGAATGACCCTCGAAAAATAATGGCATAAGAAGTTAAATATCAAAGTAACAAAAATTATTTTTGTCATTCTACCAAATTTCAGTATCATTGCTGGAGTATTTAAGTACCCTAGCAGGCTCAATATCCGTAGCCCTAGGTCTCGGGCTCTTGGGGACAGAAATGGGCAGAGAAATGGTCACGTTCATATCAAAATTTACATTACTATCAATCTGAGGCTCAGGACTAGAGACAGTCTCGGGATAATTGATCCTCTCCTTCAATAATTCTTCCTGCAATTCTTCCGACGGTGTTCTACAAATCTTGAACGATTTTTCTGGATTACCAGAGAATTTTTTAATAAACATTATAGGACTATTCGCCATTCTGTAACTGTCGCTTCGTTTCACTTTCCGCTCGACCTTATCTCTGGACACTTCGAACTTCCTCGCGGAACTATTATCCAAACATGGCTCAGCGAAATCTGGGACATCTATACCAGGATTTAAACCACTATCGTTAACTACAGATACAGCAGAGAGCGATTTATCCCCGTTCCTAACCTCACTTTCAGTGACCCTAATCTCTACAGTATTGCCATCATCGTTATGGTGTTCCAATTTCGTTACTTTCCTACAGAAATTAGGTGTGTCCAGGTCAGACACCAGTAATTTCCTACTCAATTTAGGTGTATTACCCGTGGGTCTCAAATTCGAAGGATACAAACCCGATTTCTCAAAATCGAGTCTCAAGTTGGTCGACTTAGACTCCGTTATCGAACAGTCTACACTGTGCTGCCTCTGGTGGGCGGGACTGTCATTAACTATTTCTGGAGGATGATTTTCGTCGCGGTTGGTATCATCCGTGTGCGTTTTATTGGAACAGAGTTTAGGCTTGTTCGTATCTAACAATTTGTTACTCGGCGACAGTGCGACAATGTCAGCCGTTCGGCAGGTGCTTTTAGCTGAAAGCAACGGGCTTTCGTTTGTGACCAGAGCTGTGCTAACCCTGTCGTTACGACAAGGATTTGGCGCGGGTGTACATGGTGCTTCTAATCTACCGGCGCAGCCAGTGCAATCACGTTCGTCAGTGCTCGTACCAGAAGCCGTCTTACCTTCGTCGTCTTGCACGTTGACGTATGCCCCGCGAACTTGCCGATGGGGAGTCGTTGGACTCGTGGGACCCACCACCATCGAAGGTGTCCGCACGTAGTCAGGACTGGCGGCTCGTTCGGGACTCCTCGCGGCTCTAATGATCACCTTACCCAATTGGGGTGAAGTGGGCGGGGTGGATTTGGGCGTCGGACCATCGACTGCGTCGCTGGTCTTCGTTACTGCCCGTACGTTGGGTGTTGCACGGTGCAAGAGTGGAGACGGATTTGGGGACACCCCTTCTCTCACGAATGGACCTTGAATTTATATCAATGATTAGCTATACGTTAAGTCCCAATAACCAACAATTGGTAGTTAAACACACCTGGATTAAACGTCGTGTGCGCACCCTTCCTCCTCTTCAAGCTATCAGAAGAGTAAACAACCTTGCCTTCGGAATCGAGAGTGACCCTAGCCCCTTGCCTCTTCCTCTCCAGCGAGGAATCCGGCTTCTTCGGTAATTCGCTTAAGCTAACATACTCAGCATCCTTCTTAAAGATATCAGAATTGGCGTAAGTGACTGATGACTGGACAGGAGTGGCGGTTGAATCCTGACGCTTGTCATTGTTGTTCCTCACGTCGGCTATGGTCACATAGTCGCCAGAGTCTGCGTTCGGTTGATCCTGAACCGCGCTCTTCGGCACGTGCTTCCTGCTCGGAAGTACACCACGAAGCTTGCCTAACACTCCGCTAAGCGGACTGATTTTGGTAGATGCCTGTCCACTCACAGCTTTCTCGTTCGTCGGAGAAGGCAACACCTGAATGGTAGCATAAAGGTTCTTATCCTGTCCGTTGATCACCTCCATCTTCGAGGTGCCCACAGTGGCGGACATGAGTACCGAGCCTGCAGCTTGAAGATCAACCTTCCTGTTCTCGTTTTTCTTACTCGTCTGATCCAAATCTATCGCGTGCTCGTCGTCCGAGCCTGGCGGCGTGATCACGCACATGGACGGTATGCGGCTGGTATTGATAGCCGTTTTAGAGCGAATTCTCTCGATTCTCTCGCAACCCTCCAGGTCACTGGATTCAGAGTATTCGAATTCCGAGCACGATCTTCCTGTACAGGCGGGACTGGAGGCTGATTCCACGGGGGACGATGATGTATTGTGCCCGCTGTCTGGCGACTCGCCGCCATTTTGATTCGGTCCATGAACCTGTTAACGAAAGAAACTTTGATCAAGAGACCGATAAGGGTATCCGTTATTGTTAGATCATAGAAAACAGGACTTCCCCTCACCATAGCAACAACGGTAAGGCTAGATTTCCTCTCTGGCGGCGGTGGCGCCATCAGTGCTGTACACACCGTACCCGCGGAACTGGTAGTCGTCGACGTCGAGCCCCTCCCGAAAAGTTCGTACTCGTTTTCTACAATCGGTGAGGTAGGATCTGAACTGACGTCATTGGACTTGGTCAAAGGACTTTGCGGAACTGGATCCTCTTCCCTCAGTGTTTTCAGACCAGAGTCCACGTGGAACGAGGTGTAATAACCTTCCGTATCGCAAGAATATACGGACGATGTCTCACCGTCGTCCGAGAAGGGTACTACCGTGATATCTTGGATGATGTCCGGGGTCAATGTACCCTCTGACGTTACCGAGGATGAGGTGGACGTATCTCGTCTTTTAAATCGCCTCACGTGACTCAACGAAGTGGAGGACGTGCCAACTGATGTGGTTGTAGTAGATCTGTGAATATTAAAATTACTTAAAAACAAGGGAAGATATGCAGGATAGAAAGTTAGAGGTGGATAGGGGAAGAAATTGACCTAGGAAGACATCTAGTGGCAAAGGGACGCATTACTGTACAGTGACCAATAGATAAAATGCCAGCAATCATACGTTGTTAGGAATGCCTTCCCCACATACATTATTCACAGAGATGCAAGCACCTCACTCCCTTTGTTATCTACCAAGCCAATCAATGCATATGCCCAACCTGTGGCGAAAGTGCATATGCCATTGGTTCTTAATAAAAAATGCACGTATATCCCTTCCTGAAGAAGACCACTTGTATAGCCCCTTGGCCACTATAGGCAATCCTTTCCCTCCTGCGGGTACTGGCAAGACCAGTAGGCCTGACTACTTGCCGAATGTAAATTTGGCCTTAGAAGTACAAAAGTATAAATAATGGCAATTTAAGGAGAATCTACTGTATTCATTTTCATTGGCATACTCAAGTATACCTCGGCTGATGGGTCGTGGTCGTAGTCTCGCTTCCAATACTCGCCCTCCCGCTTTCGGAGGACGCACTCCAGTTTCCAGAGCTGGAATGAGGAGGTTCGTCCCGGCTGCTTCCTTTTCGTCTTTCTCTTCTTTGGGCCGCGCTTTCGCGCAATTTCACGCTCGGTTGTCTTTCCGTGCTCGGGACAGATACCGGAATGCTGGAGGTGCTCTTCCCGCTTGAACTGGACGAGCTTGGCTTCCTTTCGTGCGACTTGTCCTTCCTGCGCCTGGGTGTTACCCTTTCATAAATATTTGTTTCTTCCGCTTTTCTCGACTGACCTTCATGTTGTTCTGACCTCTCCGTAGTCGAACACGTCGACTCCTGCTGATCCTGCTGCGGACTGGATTTTGGACTGATCAGCTTCAGTCTGGACATGCCCCACGCTTTCAAAGTATTGAAGTGGGATTTCTTTTCGTTGGGTGACTCCTTTTTGGACGAGCCCAAGATGTCTGTACTGGCTGACCGGTGGGCTCTTGAAGTTATGTTGGACATTGTCTCCTCTGCTTCTTCTCCGATTGTTTCTCTGGTGTTGAGAAGGAGAATCAAATTAGTAATTTTTGGGATAGGTCGTTGCATTTATACAGGGTGTTCCATTTCAATCTATCTCCAAAGCCTCTCGTTATTTAGCTACAAGTTGCTCTCTTTCATCTTCCAGGTTGAATTACTAATTACAACTCACCCTCCAATGGCCTGTCGAATTTCTTTCTGATCGGTTCCAGCAATGGTATTCCGTCTCTTTCCCCTGGGCCTTCGAGGTCGTGACCGTCTCTTCACGGCTGTTTCCTGGCTTTCCGGTCCCGACAGCAAAGATCTCCTTCTCATCGACATCCTCTCGAACCCTCTTCCACTGACGTCCACTGCCACAATTTCCGCCGGAAACCTAGGGTATAAATCACATTTCTCTTGTCGCATCAACGAATTACGAATTGTAACGCGAATGACCTGTCAGGCCAATTAAATGATGCGTTCTTAATCCTTTTATTATTATTGATGCCTATGGGCACCTTTAACCCTTGCTCAGATTACGAGGGCCACAATGACCCCGCAAATCTTTCAACTCGACTCTTTCCACAACGAATAATTGTCGTATTATTTACCAAAGAATGTCATTGGTACAAAATAGTTTCACTAGTCTAACAATCTGAACGACCGATAAAAGTAAACTTGGTCGTATCCATTATCTTTAACGGTGGCATAAATTTCCTTCTTACTTCAGTGCGATAGCTTGAACCTGTTCCTCGGGGCTGGGTAGCTTGTGATCGACGGCATCGTCGGTCGTTGTATCTCCTAGGATCCTGGACATGCAATCCGGTGGTACAGTAACGTCCCCCAACGCCTCCGTGGATGTCCATCTTCGTAGATCCTCGATAACGGCTGGCTGGAATTATACACGTTGAAATAAAGTTAGCGGTCCATTCTTCTAGGCAAAAATAAGGTTGTACAAGGGACAATAGGTGTACAGTACTGAGCATGGGAGGCTTTCCTAGGGAAAATGGAGAGCCTATGATAGAGGGCCTATTATATAATACTTGTAGTTCTTTAGGGATGCGGACAGGAGGTTCTAGATTAAGTTTTCCCTAGCTTCTTCCTAAATTTTCCTTAGGTTCTTCCAAGACTAAAGACAAATAATGGGAAGCTCCTCCTCTTACTACTCTTTAACCAACAGACGTTGCCCCCAGGTGTAAAGTACCAGCTACAATATGTCTTCCCAAGGAAAATGGCGGCCATTTGCCTGTAAATGTGGTAACTCTTGATTATTATAGCAGTACAATTTATTGTCAAAGTGGTATAAGGTTACTTTGACGCAAATGTTCGTCGGGGCGAGGAGACACAGGTGTCGCCTCCCTCGCGCTAGCCACCTTATTCTAATGAGGGGTGGCGCCACTTCCCCCTACCTTCTCTAGGGGAGCCTACTGTGCCTGGTGCTGTACTTTGCTTCTGTTTCTAAGAAATTCGATGCCGCGACGAAAAGCAACCGACGTGTTTTACGCACTACGGGCGCTGCGTGGGCACAAGCATTATCGGATGTCACCTCGTGACCAAGCGGGTTTCACGCACGGAAAACGGAACGGATTGGATTACATTTTGCTCCTTTTCTGCGCGTGCACTCGCTGCGAACAAGGTGAAAATGGATCGGCTGTTTTGAGGCTTGCTTAATCCATCTTAATACTAACAAGGAAGTATTGTTGAAACTATATCCCCCAATTAGACACTATAATTTTATAAACAAATGTCTTATGCCTGCTGAAATATGTTTAAGAGGTATGTAAAATGGTCCTCGTTGTCGCAGCTCTTCAAATTTACATACGTTGTAAAATCGAACAGTTCTATTGTTTAAAAATAAAAATAAAAAGGAAAAACATTCCAGTGCTCTGGCAATAAATTGTGGTAATGCCAGCTTTCAAATAGGTGTACCAACGCCACCTCATCTACATTGAATCGCGATTCAATAGTAAGCTTTCGAATGGGTACATTTTTAATCAGAATCATGCTTTCTATTATACATCTTACATATTTGTTCGCAAAATAGAACATGACCTCGTTACAAATTATTTTTATTTAACCCACTCAGAAAATGAAATAAAGATATCTAATGATGGTACCATGTTCTGTCTCTGTCCATTACCATTTTTTATCAGCGTATAATTTGGGAAAGTCAGATTACTTTTGGAAGAATTCCAGCTTTGCGAACTGAAGGGTATTCTTCATAGCCGAACTTCCTCTTCTTTTTATGGATCGACGGAAGTCTTCTCTGATTTCGCTGTTTGTTTGTCAGTATAGAGGGACAAAAAGGAAGGTATAGACCGAAATTCTAGCTCCGAGATTCTCGAAACAGCAGGGTTGATTGACTTTCAATAATGGTCGATCGTTAATGGCTGTGCTCAAGGGTGGAGAACTGTAACACGAGTAGTCGATTTATGGCGCTGTCGTAGTGCAGAGTAATTTAAGCGTCTGACAGAACAATCCAACGACTTCCATTCTGTAAAACCACATTAAATTTGTACGGTACGTGTGCACCACTGTGTCTAATTTTGTTTCATGGACATTATACGGTCCCATTTGTTTCATACAGGAAATTGAGTCCCATTGTTTGGTATAGGAAGGCACAGAAAGGGTTCTTTCTTGAAAATCATTTTCTATTTGACTAAAGTAGAAAATAGGAGATTTTCTAAACAAATCTAGTTTAGAGAAGACATTCTGGATTAAATTTTTCAAAAAAAAAAAAATAATGGAGATTTATTGTTAAATGAATCAGTATCGGTAACAATGTAACTTATCAACACAGAAGCGGATGCAGGCAAGCAGCAGCAGAAAATACATTCCCGATAATCATCTCTAATAAGAGTAAATCACGACGAATCAGATGAGTCACAAGCAGTGGGTCATGTGTTATTAAGAGGCTGCTGCATCAACGAAAGAACAATGCAAGAGAACGATACGTATCATTATAGAGCAGTTCATACGGTCGACAGGGACCACCGTGTAGATTTAATGTATCTCCTTAGCTTCTCATGACATCTCCCATTGAACCTGTTTACAGGGGACGTAGCTTGGTCATACCAGTGCAATTATGTACCAAGCCCCATAGATACAGAACCCATGCTCTTCAAACTGCCATTGCAATCCCAGAATATTTTTCATAATTTATACAAATTTATTATTTTTATTTTGAAAATTCCTGACATATAAGGCATTCAGAACCAAAGGGATGCAAATGACACTTTATGAAATTTTTAAATTAAAAATAAAATATTAAAAATATAAGTTGCATTCCTTTGGTTTTAAGTGCCCTGCCATTTATTTATTTTTTGTACTTTTTAAGAAACCCACTTTTAAATTGATCTATCATTTTAAGACCTAAGGTGGCCATGATTTTTTTTCTTCAAAAATACCTGAAGAGATTATGCTAATTTTGGATGTTGCAATTAATATATTTAAAGGCAACCTGTACTTACGATTCTAGATTCGATGTCGAGGCTTTGGTCTCTCTTCTTCTTGCCAAGGACAGGCGTGCAGAGGAACATATCCATGGAACTGCCATCCCTTCTCAGGCTATCCAAACTTCTGACAGCGACTATAGCTGCAGCCTCGTATAATTCCCTCAAGGCTTTCGGTCGTGTGTTCAACGTGAACAGCGACGTCGATGGTTTGTTAACCATATGAAAATTCTCCTTCCTCGCCGCGAACGTGCAAATATCCGACTCCGCTGTAACAGTGCAAATATTGAACTCTTAGTGATCGTGGAACTTTCCAATGTGTTAAAATCCTGTGTCTACTAATAATTTTACGTGTTTGAACACGGAGAAGAATTTATGGTGTGAAATATTTATAGGTTAGCTATTTCTTTATTTTGAGGTTAGGATCGCCATATTGGGCTTCATCATGGAACAAGTAAAACGATTGTATTAAATTATGGCCAGTGCAGATACGGTAATATTTAAAATAATTAATATAGGAACAACATAATGGCAACCAGTCAATCTGTACAATGGGTACCGTAATCGGCATGCTGCCCATTATTCCAGAACTGATTAGGTGAATACTATTGGACCGACAGACATTCGGCATCGAATTTAGGAAAATCATGAATCATCCTTTGTAGTTTTCATTCATCGGGCAAGCTCGTGGCAGATTATTGTTATAAAACAATACCCTCCCATAAACAGCGCGCTGCCATGATTAGTTTCGTTTAATTGCCGACGTTGGAGGGATTCGTGCGTTTGAACAATGCTGAATGGGTCTTTCGTGTCACCGTGGATTGCGCCCATTATCGCGTGCTTCTTGTTCTTGTTTTTGTTTTCCCTTGCACAATAACATCAAGGGTTAATCGACATTGTCCCGGCACGCGATAGGGTCACGCTGTCTTTTCATAGAAACGTGGCATTCAATCTCTCCCTCGGGTCACAGACGGACCTACAGGAACATGGATTTCGATTGCGTATATTTGCGAAATTGGGCAGACGTTATCCATAGCGTGGGTTCTAATAAAAGTTTCCCATGGTAAATTGTTTCTATAATTTAGAATTAAAAATTCTAATAACAAATTTAGTTAAGTTATGTTTCTAACCTAAAATTTTAATAATATCAATATGTGCAGTATAAATTGTTATATCAACAGATGATATAGTAAGTCTGAGAATCTTACAAGTCGTTCCCAACTTAAAATAAAACTATGTAAATCGCTTCTGCCAGTGGTCGATGCTTATTTACTTCGACAGCCGTTTGATCTTACATCGTTTACAGTGGTTGTACACGTATATTTCGCCGCATGTTCGCAATCAGTTCTGACATTCATTAAATTTCAATCGCGCAAGCCAATCAGCCGAGTTGCGAGCCGTATCTTTATGGGAAACGATCGGAATACGAGAACGAGTTTTCATTAACCATTATCAGCGAATTTGCATACGGTAACTGGCTCCTGAAATGTTTCAATGAATTAGGAGTTCTCTTAACGGTATGCGATAGGAATTGCGGCAATATGCATTGCATCTACCAGTTATGGCGTAGTTTTACTAGGATTTCATCTTCGAGGAAGATGATGATAGTGGCGCGTGTTTTAATGACGCTGGTCAAGAGAAGCCTACAATGCTCAGTACTGTACTCTTCGGCAGAGTAGACACTAGGCTCGATAAATGCGAGTGGAACGGCATTAAGCACGTCACGGTTGTTAGCAAAAGAGGGCTGAACGATTGAATTTTTTCCAGACAGCCAGAAGAGAGCGAGTTACGAGTCAAGGTCGGCTGCACAGGTTGCTCGGTCATGAGAATAGAAATATGACTGGAAATACTGGTTGATATAGCTGTCGGTGATAGGAGCACGTGCTGGTAGCTGTAGTTTCAACATACAACTGGATAATAGACTTGAAGCTTAGCGTTTGTCGCAATTGCATTCCATATACCGGCGCTACACCGACGGCTATAAAGACTAGTTTACATTGGTAGGGGCGTTGTACCCGTAGAAAATGGCGCGTGATTTTCTTTCCATAGCAACAATTGATTCTTTACTTTTACAATACATTTTCGAATTGTATAGCACATTAATTTGAAATAGGACAATGTCTACATTTTATATCACAGTTTGCCCTTTGTCCCGGATTTCAAGGACAGGATCTGCCGAATGCGTTGAAGGAAAAGCGACGTACCGATGAACGAACGAGAAAATAAACGCAAAAGATGAAAGAGAAGTGGAAGGTAGATTTCCAATGGTGAAGAGCCGGTCGGCTTGTGGGAGGTCTGCCGCAGCCGATGAGTCTCGGCTATGCAAAGTGGCCTGAAGGACCGCTTTGCTTGAACCGTTCGAATCAAGATATCAGAAATCGCGTAATTCACGGTTGCTTGGAGGCTTTCAGATTGCAGAAATTTACCAGATCAATGACTTATCGTCATTTGGTGAAATATTTCGAAAACCAAGCGGGATGTCCTAAACAGCATTTATGTCATCAAATGAAGTCAGATTTCCTATGCTTTGAGTAACCTAACCTAATTTGACTGAGCACCCTACAACCCTATTTTTGCCAGCTTCACCGCTATACCAACCACTTATGCAATCGTTTACAGGCGTACAGTAAACTTCCTACTATACTTATTCCAGCAACGTAAACAAGCCTTAAAAGCTAGGTTCTCGTGCCTTTGTCGTTTCATGAAGGCAATGTTTATGGTTAACGACGATGAATGGAACACGATTTAGGATTAAAGGGCGCAGCTGCCACCTGTTATTTACAGTCATAAATCCCTTCACTGGTTGTTACACTCTTCAAAGCGACAGTTTAAGGATTTTCAATACATTCTCGTTAAAATCATCCGATGTTTCATCCGCGTAAGCTTCCGCCAGCGAGCAGATGAGCCAAAGGATCCAGCATTTGCATACATTCCACCGGTGGTGTCTAAACGATTCGGTTAATCACAGAGTCGGCGGCATCGAACACCTGCAATTAGCGATATCGCTTATGATACACGAAGAGCGAAAATTATCCTCTACAAATAATGATTACGCGCTTAACGACTGTTTCTTACAGCCTTACCTCTCAAATTAACGATCAGTTAATTGCCTGTTAAATTAATCGCTAATGAAATTGCATAATAGTTCAGTTGTTCAACGAACCATGAAAATTGCTTTCTTGGATTGAGCAACTTTAATTAACTCTTCGGTTGTTGAAGTCGCTGACTTAACAAAATTCTGTAAACGATAAGTCAATTCACATAGTTTGTTTTCGAAATTAAAGGATTATACTTAAAATTTTTTTAGAGGTTAGAAAATTAAGGGTTTCATATATTCGAATGCCACGAATAGGTTACGAAAATTTGGTTCATAATAATATTTTCTTATGATTTATTAAATGACCCGAAGTCATTAGCATGCTATTTTATCAATTTATTTAAAATATAACCCTGCCAAATTGCACAGCATCCCCAATATGAAATTCTAAAGACATGAGCCCGCAGCAGGCTTCGGGCTGTTTCCAAGCTGCGGAACACTGACCGATCGCATGGGCACGCGTACGTCTTGATGGACATTTCAGGCCAGGTTTTGCGGCCAGGTAAACAGCGGCCACGCAGGTTCAGAACTCCGTGTAATTGCGGGTAAAACAAGTCTGTGTGGGCTCGGAGGGAAGTTTCTTAACGAGTACGTTTCGGAACTCGGCTCTTTTGTCCGGGGTGTTCGTTGAAAAAAGAAGACGGAGAGGAAGAAGAGGGAGTACCAAGTGTGAGAGGAAGAGAAGAAGAGGTAACATCCCGAAGGGACGAAGAAGAGCGGTTTGGTGGAAAAAGAAAGAAAGAGGGATGAGAAGGATAAAGCGAAGCATGGGAGGGATACGCGAAGGGCAAGGCGAGGTAAGAAGGAATGCGGTTACGGTAGATCGCGGACCAGTCCTCGTACAGGTCCTGCAAGACCCGACAAGGACCACGAAAAACGAGCAGAACGAAAAACACCCCGGCCCCACCATGCATTCGAGCATCACCGCCATTCACCAACGGACGTTCCTGGTCCTAGAACACAGATCCTAGGCTACAGCCTGTCAGGACCCCACTGAGGCTTCACCTGACCCTCTTCTAGGCAAACGAACGCTCGTCCCTACCTGTTTCGTGACCTTGCCTCCTCTGGATTCACCCTGATGGAATCTTAATCGTTTCTCGGATCGTGGAGTTAGCAAGAAAAATTAATTGTTCAGAGTAAAAAAGGCAAAGGGTGTTTTGAAGCTGATTTTACTTTTTGGTCGGGATCATTGATGATGGACACCTTTGTTTTGGAATATTTGTAATCATAAATGTAAATTAATTTGTTTAAATTAATCGGAATAAAAGCTATGATAAATTTAAATAAGACATTTGTTAGGTATTTTTAATTCCTGTTTAAATTTTTATTTTTGTCCATAAAATGTGTGGGTTGATTGATGCAAAGCGAAAGCTGCCAAGACCCTGGGCGTCCATCTCGTAACCCTGACACAGTGATCATTCATTTTTTGCCAGAACATAAATTTCGCTTGCCCGTAGCGGAGACAGTATTCCAGCAAAGCTGAAGGATCTTTTTATCATTCGGAAAAAGCATCCTATCTATCAGGATCAACGTTCATCAAAAACGTCAGGTAGCAGGATTACTTGGCAGAACATCATCCTGGCAAAAACTATAACATACAGTTTCAGAAGAAGGTCTGGCTCGCTCACAAAATACCCTTTGCCAATGAATTTAGACAAATTAGTTGAATTTGTCAGATAAAAGATTTATATACTATGAAAATACACAATTGAATTAAAATCGAGACTCTCTCCATGATCTGCCGTTCTAAGTTGCAACAAACAGCAGAGTATAGAAATTGTTAATGAATTCAATTGTTGATTTATTGTACCAAAGAGCAAATACCACCAAGGAAGAATGTTAAAATGGTCATTAAATTGGCTATCACGGTTCGTCCGTAACCTCGTTAATTAGCAGTCAGTAATTTCATGTAGGTATAATAAGCTGCAAGGGAGGAAGATCCTTACAAAGTTGGTGTCCGTATTTTTACCAGTGCCTTTCTTAACCCTCTGCTCCATTGTTGTGTTATCGTTCGATCTTGGATTTCCAGTCATGTCAACCCGCGAAACCAGACGATCTGATAGAACCTTATTGTCTCCGTCGTCCTCGCTTCGTATAGTTACACGGTTTGGCTCTTTTAGCTGGCAATAAAACCAGATAGAGTGTAATCAAGATTTATGACATAGGCACGGCCACCAAAACTATGACCTTTAAAAGATTACACTACTTTGAAGCTGAAAAATCATTCTTTCCAGAACTGTTAATTTTTCATGAAAATTATTATTATCATTGTAACTATGAAGTTTGTTAAATTTTCCAGAATAGAATTGAAAGATGGCATGAAGTCGTACAAGATGTAGGAATAGAGATATATGTTCTTCGACCTCTCAATAAACTCGTTTCAACATGGTCGTAAAGTTGAAGCTGCTCGAATTCTAAATAACACTCTTACAAGCCATAAAGTCTCCTTTTGACATGTATTAACGAGGCCTTCTTTTTCGTGTACATTGTTGAAGATGTCATTGTCAAATTGACTACTTCTTAGTAGCAATGAGGAACCAATCAATTAATTTACATTATTTTTATTCAATTTTCAAAAAGAAGAAGGGAATTTGCTATTTTTCGTATAGTTTCTGGGTTGTGAATCTTTTTTGGAACACCCTGTATATTCAAAGATTCATTCTACTTTACCGAACTCGTTTCGCATCCGCAACATAGTATTTCAACAGGAACGTCGATCAATTCTAGCGTGCAAAAATTAATCATAAATCAAATCTGAATCCAATCTCTCGACTGCGTGCGTATAACACGTCATTTCGTCGCGTTTCGTAGAAGATTAATTTCCTTAGCATATTAAACACTCGTCGACCACCCACAATCTCGAAATGACCTTGCACAGCCACGAAACGATTGAAAGGGTTCCCTTAGCTTTGAAATATTCTATTGATAACAGAATGATGCACTTCACAAAAAATCACTTAACAGTGAGAAAGATTAATACCATTCATGGTGTAAAAATATATCAGAGACATATTTCATCTTCTGTAGATCCAATTAATTGTTACTAATTACCGCCATTTTGTGTAATTAGCCATTTTGTCACCTATCTTACTAGAAATGGCTATTTCCATTATGGCGCCCGAAGTGTTAACCCATCTAAACATAACCGAACCTCTCTGCACACCATTTGTACCCAACAATATCGCAGTTACTGGTATTGCAACAAGACTAACGGGTGATGTATTGAAATTCGAGTGTTGTCTCAACTATATCCAAGAAAATTACGGTATCTATATGCTCCTTGGTGCGGTTAGAGTGAGAAAGGAACACCGCAGACGACATTCCACTAGGGAGAACGTTAGTTGCATATACCGTCGTTCTTCTTAACTCTCCTTTTTCCGATGAAATACAATCTTCGACGTATTATGCCAGTGTATACGTGTGTCGTGACTTTTAGTTCCAGCCCACACAGTACACTGACCCTCGGTGCAACCGAGTATAGTGCATATAGCATCGTGTATTCGGTACGAGAGATTGCACTCGACAGTGTTTCTCTCTGTCTCTGTCTCTCTCGGACCTTAAGACCATCACGATTAACGAGCAGTTCGAGGAAAATGTCTCTTTGACGGCTTAAGCCAGCTTTCGTCCGAACCGACTAGCTAGGAGTTCGTTGCATCCACGAATGACCATCCGGAACCACGAGTTTGTAACCATTGCGTTCGACCATTCGAGATACACAGTGAGAAAACTCTTATCTTCAGAATCTCCGGATAAGTAGAAATCAGGTCAACGGATGCTACCTCATGTTGGAGGTTAAGGAATAAATCTTACATCCTGTCGGCGTACGGGTTATCGCTCGTGTGAAAGCTATCAGAAGGACGAATTAGATCCCAAAGCGGATTCCTGATGTATACACGGTAGCTGTTGGCAAATTTTGGGGTTCCAAAGGTGGGCTTCTACGAGAGAAGACAGCCCCAAGAAAACTGTGGCCAAGCAACCATAGGAAGGGTTGAAATTCCAGCGTAGGTGTGGCCGACCCGGGTTCGCTGGCTAAAAAAAAAAAAAAAAAAAGCAGAAAGAAAGGGTGGAAAAAAAGAAGAAAAACTAGCCAGGAGAGAGAGCAAAGAGAGAAATATGAAGGGAGATACATGGGGCGCTCTCACCCACACCATCATTTTCAGCCGAGTGACCTAGCGACTGTGGACCCCAGGGAAGATGAAAATTAGGTATATACTGTCGCATAATTTTGTAAGCCTGTGTCGCAATTGACCCACCTTCGCCATTAAAATTGCATGTACGCAATCCGTATACATGGAAGTGCTCCCTTCGTTCTCACGATGAGGACCAACGCAAAGAACACGTCCAAGTGAACCTATCAGTAACCGGCTCTTCCATCTTGGGTCATGAATCATTGAATAATTCATAATTTACAAGCGACTTGTTAAACCGCCAAGTATCTTTTTCCACGGATATCATTTCCTCATTCAAGAAAAAACCATATGGTTGAGTAATGGGATGCTAACCCAAGATACTCGTACGATGATTTTTGATTACAATCATTCGTTGTTCACTCTCATGATCAAGTATAATAAAGTATATTCCGAAATTTTTCATTTTTTTCACTCTTCATCCTAATCTCGAAGAACCTGAAAATACACTCAACAAATGATTGCCCTGAAAGGGAACGAATGTAGTCTTATCACGAAAGGTCAGTCGGCACCATAAAGCTAGCAAACAGTTTCTAGTCACGATTTTATCGGTTACCAATCAATCGATGGTCCGGCTGAATCAAACAAAAGATACGGCACGCGCAGACCGTGCGAATTCCACCGGTACGATTTACACGTTTTCGCATGAACCATGAATCAACGATGCGAGGCAACACTTTGCGGCACGCGAGACCGCAGCAATTTCCTTGTCACGCTTTGATACTGACAAGGACAGCTCGTTGCGTGTTCCTTTAATATTTAAATTAGCCTTCGTGCGTAGCCAGATCTCAATACTTTCAACCTCTCCATACATGGTTTTAGGCGGAGATAGTAAATATCAGGTTGCTATCTTCAAAACGATGAATTTTAGAAAACAGAACATTTTTATAAAAATATTGCAAAATAGTACTCATTTACAGTTAACCATTTTCTCATCAATAAACCTAGCCTATCATTTTCTATAATATTTATCTCTTGCTAGGAGCTATATTATAATAGGGTAACAAAGACCCTCAGAAGACTTCTGCATCACTCAGCCGTTGCAGAGAGTGCAGTTGCATTGGAAATCATTCCATTAATCACAATAATTTAGTGATCAACCCCAGTATTTGAAAAATATTCATTCCAAACATTGAAAGTTAATGAACATTAATCATGATTCATCGGAATGGAAGATATTATACATCCATCCTTCATAACATTTCCGCGAGTGTCAAGTACCATAATCAGCATCAAAGGGAAAAAATTCCTCAGATCGTTCCGAGGCAGCTTCTTGCCATCCTTCATCCGATCAAAGCAACCATTCACCGAGTCATTCTGTGTGACATCCAACAGTAACCGTTTCATTGGTTGATCCGTCGATCGATCATGCCGAATAAAGTTCTGACGCCGTGAATGCCACTTGTCTGCTCGACAGACAAAGGGATAAAAGCCGAGGACACTTATTTGTTAAACTCAAATGAGATTAGGAGCAATTGCCTCTAACAGGATATTCAAACAACTTGACAGAGATCCCTCCGTGTTTCCACGCGTATTGTTAAACCTGTGTGCCTTTAAGTAGGTTTGGATTTTCATTTGGAATAGTAAAACTGTGTCAATTGTGACCAAATCACAATAACATTTCCAGTGTAATGGAAATTTGAAGGTTTCAGTAACTATAGTAGTTAAGTCTTTCCTTTCATTAATGGAAGCATAATTTGCAAATGACTATAAATTCAATAATCCACCTTGCTTGACATCCAAGCCTTCCAGCAAGAGAATGCTGTTGCTAGTATTTAGTTACACCAAATAGAAATATAAAGGGTTAATGCGAATTGTCAACGCAATCAGTGTGCGCCGAGGAAACCTGTTATTTCTGTTGAAGATACGAGGAGACAGCAAGGCTTCACAGGGACCGTAAGCGATACGAGAGAAGGAAACCGAGACTTTGCTTGAATAAGCCTGAGTAAACCTTGAGACAACCGGCCAAAACCCTTCTCTCGTTTTCTCTTTCCTCTTCTACCTCAACAATCTCTCTGTCCAAGCCTCTTCGGCAATATACAACTCTGTTCTGGATTTCGTTTCCTGCTTACGTGAGATTTCGAGATAGCAAGGAAATTACTGGATAAGCAAATTGCCTGGAATTTGCTAATCGTCCTATTCCTTTCGAATAAAACCGTCGAGATTGCCTGTTTATACAGGTTTATGTAGACAGACATTGCGAATAGGTTTATAGGTTATATTGACGTTAAAAGATTACTCCCCACTGTGCTAATTTGGTACATGTAGAGGATATGGAAGAACTAATGATACACTCAGGGAGGTGATAATTCTACTTATAAAAATGAATGAAAAATAAAATAAAATTTTTGCGAAGGAAGCTTAGTTTTCGCCTTTTTCATCTATTTCCTTTAGAAAAAATAAGGACCATGATTACTGGAACATCCTGTAGGTCAAGGTCCCCAAAAAATAGCGAAGGTATCATAATTTTTCTTTTCAACCTCGACATGTCTTCGCCTGTAACCCCGAAGAAATAAAGTTTCAGATTGAGTAATCTATACCACTGTCCTCCACCATTTTACTTCACCAAGTAACAAAGACGACCCACTACAGGTACAATTCAAGTTGAAACGTTTTATCTTAAATTCGCGATACAAGCAGACCGACGGTTAATTGGGTGAAAGCGATGCGAACGACCGGACGGCGGAATTAATTAAGCGATTAAGTTAGGCAGCTCGCGAGGTCTCGTTGAGAGGTTAAGTCTTGGAATTGGGGACAACCGTGCCGAGGTCAGAGTTCGTAGCACGAAAGTGACGTGAAACTTGATGTTAAACACCCAGACGTGGTAATTTCAAATACAAATACCTCCACCATGTTACGTACGTACACTTGATAATCGATTCTACGAGCAAAAATCAGCACAAGGACACTGATTTGTGGAGGTATAGTCGAGGAGATAATTCGTGCTCGGACAGGTTGCTTCAAAAGAGGATTACATAAAAATTGCAAATTATTCATAACTTAAATATCAACTTAAATTGCAAATAGAATTAGAGAAAAGTAATTGCAATGGATTGCTCTAGTTTTAATTTTCTAAATTGGATTCTGTTTTATAGTAAAATATATTGCTTTTACACGTGTTGAAGGGGTTATTGTTTTTTGCTTCTACAAAGAAGCCCTTTCTTCCAGAGAAACTCACTCCCTTCGACACCAGATATTTTCTTTACCTACGTTATATAGTTTCCTATGTAACCTGAGAACTCTTGTAACAGCGAAATAATCATTCAAATCATCGACTTTCTCTTTTAAACTGTTACATGCAATTGTTTACTTTCACATTTGACGTAAGAGTAATGATCCTTTTAATACGATGCTCTTCATTTCAACAAAATGAATTTTAATGAATTTTGGAAAATGAAGAACAATAGTAATTTCATATTCAGAAAAATGGATTTGATTAACGGATTAATAATATCCAGTCGAATATTATAAATTTCATCGTATTGCAAATAACGTGACGCTAATTCCATTTAATTATTTTTCAATTTCGACACTGCTTCAGCATATTGATTTTTCGTCAGCTCCCTAGTACGCGACAGAGAGGAGAGGATATAGAGGAATGGAAAGGAAATGTAAATTACGTGGATTTAGCCCGTTGTTATGTAAATGAACGTTCTGACCGTGTCCATTCATATAACTGGCTTTAATCCCAGGAAATCGAATTTATTGTGAATTTGTCGAAACTGTCCAATCACGGTCAACTGAAAAATATGATTTGAAACAAAGTTTCAAACCCTTTCATATGCACTTAAAGTCAAATATATAAGTAAGGTGCAATTCTTAAGCAGATGTTGCATCAGGTACATCACGATTTTCGAGATACAAAAGGGTTAATTGCTGACGCAAGGGATTAAGAGGTCGCTATTGTATCGTTTCCATCGAGTGTGCACACAGCCGAAAGGAAGAATTCCTATGTGTGGGCAAACAGGCCTCAGGCTCCATCTGCCCACGTACTTGATCTCTCCATACGTATGTGTATACACGAATCACGTCCACGTGTACCTGTACGTAAAACCGTGGTAACCTATGAATGATATTATGCCTTGTGGTTGCTTCACGCCTGGCTAGATCTTATCGTATTATCGTCACCTCTTGAAAACCGGCCTGAAGTAGCGGTCACCGTCTCGGGGCTCGAGATTGGGTAATACGAAGCCGTTTTCTCCAACCACCTCAAACAATTACCCAGAATTCCTTGGTATATACCAAAGTACCGTACTCTTCAAGCACATCCCTGCAGTGATGCATTTTTTCAAAACTAAAATTTTTCATTTCGAGGTAAATTATGGAGATTATTATCCTAAAATTAAAACCCAATGGTGGGGGCCTACTACCTCATTATTCTTTGGTACAGGAAGCCTACATTGCCTTAGGGTGTACTCTATGCAGTGTCCAATCTACACCCCAGGACAATGTTGGCTCCTTTGGTCTTAGGAGAACCCAAAAGGGGCCTAGTATAACATTCTAGTATATTTATTTATAACAGCTTGAATTACTATAAACTAGTTGTTTCAAATATCAACATCCTATTTTTGGAAAATATGCCAGAGTGAAACGAGACTAAAGCAAAGAAACGTCTTGGTTATCATTGATACCGCACCTTAAACGTTATCGATTGATTGCACTGGTCTAATCAACTGTTGTAAAAGTAAACTTGGATAAGAAAGTTTGTCGAAGTTGTTTCATTGATGACATAGATAAGTGGTACTTCGAAACCAGGGTCAATGATACCTTAGAAAACTTATTGTGTATCCAAATTTCGTATAGTTTAAGCATGAGAAATGGTGCCATATTATCTTTTTTATCCCGAGGCAATATTTAATACTGCCAGCAACCGATAATGCGATATTTCATTCAATTTTACAAATGCGGTCGCAATTTTTCGAGCATCAACGGCGGAAGTATAAATCCGTTTCGCGACATGGAATTTATCGCTGTTGGCCGACGATGTAAGCGCAATGGAATACGTAAATCTACCGTTCCATGGAATAATGTTGGCCTACCGCAAAACACGTAATTCTACGTGTCTTGTTTGTTAAACGAGAATGCTGTTCCATTAAAGGGATACCTCTATCCGATTCAATTGACTGGAATGAAGATGGAAATCCTAGTATTTAGTTGTTACATGTCAGTTAAGTTCATAAATTATTCCTTATAAATGAACACGTAAAATTTGTTAAAACATCCATGTAAAAAATTCTGGATGAATTGAACGAGTTGAAAGTTGGAGGCTGAGGACACGAGTGAACCGAACCTCCTCGTCCTATTTACCTTTCACCCATAATACATTTCAAGTGTTTGGCATTGAGCAAGCAAAATGGCTACGTACTTGAAAGTATTCTTGATAGTTCTTCAAATGTTATTAAAATATTCATTAAAATTTGAGGTTCCTCTAACCAAAGTTACCACCATCTTATGGAGTTCTACCATAAACTGAACACCTCTGCAATGGACAGACTCTGTATGCAGAAAGTTTAATAATAACTTCGCAAATGGAATGATAAAACGTTCCCGTCGTTGATTCATAGTCTGCATAATCTGTTGAATACCTGAGAGTTCAGACAGCGTTTCATTCGCCAACATGGAACTCGAGTTCTACCTATATTAAGCAGCCCTTGACATCGTCAAGCAAGAGCAAAGCATTCGACCGCATTTAGACAGCCGATGCATCCGAAGACAAAGCTCCAGACATTTGCCAGCACCACTCGTCCAGTATACCGCAAAGACCCTTGGACTTGAGTGTTTAGTGGCCGCGTTAAATATAACTACAGGGGTGATATGGGCGGGCGCAGTCGCTAGGAAACTCGAAATAGTGTCTCGCACACTATAATACGGAAACGAAAATATATATTACACCTAACACTTTCTTCATTAACTGACTTAAGAACTTTTCATCCTAGGATTAATGGTTCTGGCGGTCGTGTGACGATGAGGTAGATTAGGTTTCAGAAGTCAACTGCACTTTTGGGTACGCGTAAGGTTCTTCATCCTAAATGAGGAAGACATACTAATAATAAATTTTCTCAAATACCTAATATCAGTTGTATCTTTAATCATTTAATTAATATTATTCATAAAATTTAATAATTATTTAAAACTGACTAATTTTGGCTCTGTACCGTTCTCCAACTCACTGATTTAATTATAGATAAGCAAAGATCAAGTTCGCCGAATGAAAACAGGAATTCCTTCATGATCAGTGGACGTGTTAAAGTGTCTTCACGAGTCGGCACACGGCAGATCACGATTCGTTGGCGATTCGCGTAATTTGCAATTCCTTCCTCGTCGTTCTTGCCCGACGTCCGCGGCCGTTTTCTTGTTGCTACGTTGGTGGCCTGCGAAGATCTCGTCCATGAGAGCACAGTGAACGCTGGTGCACTGGCACCGAGGTCCATGAAAGAAATTTACGATCACCCTGCCGTTATTAGGCAATGCTGGCGCGAATTGGAGGTATTTAGTTGAATCGACGTAACACGGACCAAGGATTTCCTGCCCACATGCGCCATTAATTTTCATTTTCTGAATGGCTATCGTTTCAGGGGCCTCGAATGTTTAATTGGGACATGGCTGTTGGGGGACAATCAAAGTTTTCATGGAGTATTTGTATATTTATTTTGTTATGTTTCAAATTTTTTATTTAAACAGTCAGTATGGTGTGGATTTTTAAAAGAATCAAAATTAATTATTTGCACCCTTTAGGTTTATTAAATTGTTTTAAAGCTTGGGTCAATCGTGGCCCAAATTCACAAAACTTATCCTAAAATTGAATGTATAATTAAAAAAAAAAAAAAAAAATATATTGGAAAAATAATTATTAAAGGAGATTTAATACAAGATTGAATTAAAATTGGGGCTCTCTCTATCCTTGGGGAATCTTAAAAGAGTTTTGAGATTATTATTGCAGAGCACTTAGAAAGGATGATTTAGAAAAACGTAACTACCAATTAAAATGTCATTTGTACAATATGATTGGTTAACTGGGTCGTTTCTTAACAGGAAAAGAATCATTCCTCAAGGCAGAGAGATTGAGGCTAAATTAATACATCATGTGAAGAATTATTAATATCCGGAAATGCTTTATTAAGATGGTGTAAGAAATGAAAGATTTGCCTTGTGCTAGATCAAATCTAGACGATGATTCATAAATAAATGGCAGTTCTAATTAATAGTTACCATTCTGTACAGGGTGCTCCAAGAAAGGTTGGTAATTTTAT
The DNA here is from genome assembly GCF_907164935.1 of Osmia bicornis bicornis. Classification (NCBI taxonomy): domain Eukaryota; kingdom Metazoa; phylum Arthropoda; class Insecta; order Hymenoptera; family Megachilidae; genus Osmia; species Osmia bicornis. The sequence goes on from NC_060231.1 coordinate 6,867,056, forward strand.
TAAATATTAAATTTCCATGTGGGATTAATTTTTGGAATAAAAGTATTCAGAAAAATTAAAATCTTTTCCTTTTTCTTTCTATCATTTAGAAAGGGGCACCTAAATTACATTTCTCGAGAAACTAGCTACCAAGTAGTCCATCAACCAACAGAATTAAAACAGAATAAAAGCATTCGTTACCTTGAATCGTTGCCAAGAAACAGTGAAAAGAAAAAGAGGATACGTACCTGAAACAAAAAGAAAAGAATGCAATTATAGAGGCTGAAATGTTAGTTGAATATAGTGGTAGTAGCTCCATTTATCTTTTTCCTGACTACTGTACACGGACGCGATAAAAATTGTCTCCTCCCGAAAACTATTTGGATCCTCTCCAGTCGCATTGAACTCGTCCCGTCACCTCTCGCTTCTGTAACAGTCGCACCTTTTTTTTCCGTCATTTCTTCTCAAAATTGGCGGTAACGCTTTAGCAATTGGATCAGTGCCAACGTCACCCCTCTGTCGACATTGAATCCTTGTGCCATTTTTCTATTATTCAAACGCGCAATATTTCGCAATTTTCTTCTTAATGGGACGCGGTTTGCGAAACGACTGTACAGTACTGCGCATGGAGGTTTCGCTAGGAAACATTCTAGGGAAAATGGTGCTATAAGAGAAGGGAGACTCCCCAGCGCGCTTACTTTCCCTAGCTCGCCATTTTTCGTAAGTAAGTTCCCCATGCCAAGTACTGTACCACCATAAAGGTAGGAAAGTCGCCTTTGAAACGGGCGACACATCGCTCAACGTTGTATACACCGCCCACATTTGCTTGCAAGCGTACTAGCCCGCTTATTAGAGGCATAATAAAGAGAATTATCTTGGATAACGAGGGAGACTGCACGAGACCCACAAACACCGCCTTGTACAGTGAAATGCTCTAACAATGAGGAGGGTGCAGATGCTTTTGTCAATTGCAAATGAATTTCTGAATAAAATATCATTTATTTCAGTTGGTTGCATGAGATATTATTCAAGAAATAGCTGGCAAAGAATTCGAGTTCTGTAATGGAAAAAACCATTGAGGAATGCGTAGGCATTGAAACAAAAGCGAGTTGTAGAAATACCAGAGCCAATTTAAGACTCGTAAAGGTATCTTCGATTCGCTCCAAGTTCGAGGAAAACCAGACACCATAATGATCTTTCGCAATGTTGCAATCCCTGGAACTTCTTTCTTTATGTCTTTTAACAGTGTTCGGAAGAAACTCTGCCTTACGAAGAAACAACGTATAAACTTGGCACTCACGAAAAAGAAGAACAATTTTAAGATTTGATATACGAGCAATTAAATTCAATTAAATTCAAATTGCCCGTTTACCATACATTTTCTCTCCCTCCCTGTAATTATACTTATACAATGTCCATCACTTTGTAACTCATGGCCCATTCACTGTTGCCAGATAATTTCTAAGTCGTAAAGAATTTTCGAACGAAAGGACGGCCACGGTAGCTTATCGATTTCCAGAAGCGATTTGTTCGAAAACGGGGCCCTCGAGCCGTAAGAATTCTTGCCGCCTGGAACTCTTTCAGGGTTCAAAGAAGTGGGCGAACCAGTCCTCTGTGAAACGATGGCTGAGGACCTCCATACCGTCAGCAAACCGAGTACTTGCTTGTATATATTCATGATCGGGCACATCCGTGGACAGAATTGTCCGTGTACACTTTAGAAGTCCGATTCTAATTTAGGTATCGGCACCCTGGAACCAGTCGACCCGGTCCTTCAAGAGGATCACCTTTAATCCTGAATTAACAGTGACTCTTTTTTAACACTGTTGCAGTGTTGTAGCATTTTAAATAAATGATCAAAAATCATTTTATACCAGATGGTAATTATAATATTTTTATCATTAAATATTAATTGGAATATTTAAAATAATTAGATTTTTATTTTTTTAATAAAAAATTGGAAGAGTTAAGCATGATTTATAAAATAAAGAAATCAAAATTAAAGGTGCTATAAAACTCGGTATTCAATGATTTGAAACACGTTTTCGATGGTTCTAACGGAGGCTGGGTAATAAAACTTTCACCGTAAAACCGCAATAAATCGGTAAATCGACGAGTTTTCGTTAGCAACCGAATCGGTGTACAATTTTAGGAATGCAACAGCAAGCACTATCGAAATCGATGCACATTTCATCGAAAGGGGTTTAGCTGGAATGCATCCTTTCATGCAAATTGCATGCGCACCCGTCGACGTGGTACGAAAAATTATGCGCTTCGTCTCATTCTTTTCCAAGTTCGTCCCTTGACACCGAAAATACACTTTTGGCACTTTGCCAATATAACGGCGTGTATGTATGAATCTCCGTTCATTCTTATTTTCCTTGTTATGTCTGCCTTTTTTGGTTTCCAAGAAGTTTCTAATTTGAAGAGAATTAAATTGTGGAATATTAATTGAAGAATTGTAATTTTATGGAAATTTTCATTAGAAGAATTTCCAACAAAATATTATTTTCAGTATTGACAATAAATACTAATCATCTGAAGGCTCCTTAATGACATTTATTGCCAGTGTAATTAGCAATGCTTTCAACAACTTCTTTCCTCAAGATAGGTCAATGAACCCCGGTTCACCGGTCATCCTCGAGGTTCTCTAGTCGTGCACTTGTCTCGCATGGCGATTCCCTTATTCGGAGCATCTTTATGCCTTTTGCTGCTGCCTGCCACCGGCTCTTCCCGCGAAGAAACAAAGTGCTTGCCACCATGCTCGTTCTGAGAGAAGCTGAAAGCTGCACGTGAGAGAAGAGAGGAAAGTAAGAGGGAAAAGAACTCGAGGCAGTGGAGAAAGGAAAGAAATGGATGATTGGTTCTCTAACCCTTTCCCTATTAAAGATCTGTTAAAACACTAAAATAAAAAAAATTAGACCACTTTAACCAATTGAAAATAATTCTACTACTTTGGAAATTTATTTCTAAAAAATGAAAATTTTTAATAAAGTTACTCGGTCCGTCGTCCGAGGGTTAAACATTTAATTACTAAAAATTATTATTTATTACAGCAAAATGTTTCTAACTCAGGTTTCTCTGAAAATATTCTAAAACTTTCTCCATATAACCATAAACAACAAATTGAAAATAAATTATTCATATTCATTTCCTCTACAAATCTAAGCTGCCAAACGAAGTAAAAAAGGGACAAAGTGAAAAGGAAACGCTTCGGCACAACGGCGGGGCACTTAAAGCTCTGTATATGGAAATTAAAGTGGTTAAATCGAAATTCCACGGGGGAAAGAGAATCCATGGTGGAATGGAAGGTGGAGGACTGCACGTGGAGCGTAATCGCAAAGCTGAGCTCGCACACGCACCATTGCGACGCGTTTGCCGAGAATTTATTGCAAGTCGCGAGCCTGTGGCGCAGTAAAACTACGTTAGGCCTCTTGTACCGCGAATTCCGCCGATGCATCATAATTTAAGAGAAATTATCGAGACGACATTTGAGCGAGGAAAAGCACGCCGGAGAGATCCAATCGCGATCGAGAGTCGTTCCAACCGACAGACCCGATAAATTCTGATTGCAATCGACGTTTCCTTTGTCGGCCATTTTAAAAGATCGATCAAACGTCTGATAATTTCAATAGACATGAATCACGCACCTATTCTATATTTGAAAAATAATTTGTTATAGATTTAGAGGCAATGGTTGATTGATTACACTATTCTGAACCTGAAAAATTAAAGTTATGTTATATATTATAATTTTTTTCGGAAAAATTATGAACCGAATAAAAAATCTGTTACGGGTCTTTTGTTGTACATGTCTTAAGGTATACGACAGTATTTTTGGATATTTTTTATTCAATAAAATGGCGGAGCTGCAGCTGCCTCACAACTAGGACGCTCTGTTAAACACTGCCATTATGAGGCAGCTGTAGCTCAGCCATTTCGTTGAGAAAAGAAAATCCAAAAATATTCTCGTATAGCTTAAGGTATATACAACAAAATAGCTATAACAGATTTTCGATTTACTTCATGATTTTTCTGCAAAAAAATAATAAAAAATTGTTAAAATTTTTCAGGTTCAAACTGTACTCCTATTACCAGATATCACTTTTCTTTTTAAATAATCATTAATCACTGTTCAAAAGTCTCTTAAAAGGGAAACAGAATCAGTCCAAATAGATTAATTATCTGACAAATCAAATTCTCCTGTTCGATCAACCATCGCAATAAAAGTTTTCGATAGTGCGCAGTTGGGTAGGCGAAAAACACGTCGCAAATGTAATTAACGGAGAGATGGGGGGTTGATTCACCCCCTGAATCCACTTTATCCCTTCCTCGAAAGGGCTATAACAACGATTTTGCATAGGATGGACCAGAGGCAGCTGACCATTCAGTGGGCTGCAATCAGGGGTTGGCCTTGTCTACTGGTCTGCCCGGCCCTACCAGAGGGATCGGATTAAAAAGAGCGTAGAAAGATAAAACCGGATGGCAGATGCGATGTTTATGGCCGGCCACTTCGTTCGGCCGCATTGTTGTCGTCCGGTAAAACGGATCTACGGGCTTTCACCTTGCTCCTCTCGATCAAATGTTAGCCAAACTCTTGGCTGATGCACGTTCTTGTCCAGTTGCTACTGCGGCTCGGTGTTATTGATCGTGTTGCAGCTTTTGCTTATCTTCCAGCAATGATGCAGCACTGGGATTACATTTTATTTTGTTATGTACTACCATCGTTCGGGTATTAGGAGGTATAGTATGAAAGGCTGGGTGGATACGTAAGTACAGCGTTGGGCATGGAGGGCACCTATGGGAGGATTACTACTTGGACAAGTTTCATGGCACCATTGGTACCATTTGGATTCGATTTTGAGGGAATTGGTAAACTCATTTAGGTAAACTCAAGGTAGAGTCTCAGGAAAATTTAAAAAGAGACAAAGGGGAGGGGTGAGAATTCAGAAAAAAGTTTTCCACCATTTTGGATTTTGAAAACCAGGAAGACTCCAAGAGAACCTAACCTAACCCTTTCAGTCCTTCCCCATAAAGAACACCGCCAATTAACTAAAGGAAGCTATCTATGTCGGCGGGTGTACACTAGAATTCAAGAACTCCTAAAAAGCATCGAAGAAACGGTGATTACGTAAAGTTTACACAGCACGACCGGAAGGTCTGTCGCTTTGTTGGAAACGGCTTTTAGAATGTCACTTATATCCAAGCTAAGAATGACGCAGACAAGGATCCATATACGGCTGGTATTTACGACGACTGTGCTCAATTTGAACGCGAAACTGTTCTTTTATAGCTTTCTGTAACTGTGGCTTTACTATTGAATCCTTGCTGACTTGCAGACGTACCAAAGGAAACTATTCGTTAGACATGAAAGTTTTTGTGTTTCATTTCTATGGGATGTTTTGTAAGAGTCTATCCCTTTATTTTAATTGAATGATGGTATCTAATTCAAACGGTTCCCAGGTTTTTTAAAATGCTTAATCCTTTGGCAACTATACCATCTTGAATACTTGCTTTCAAATTACTTGAAAAGAAATGTTACTCAATTCTTTTCAACCAGAAAATCATAATTTATCATTGAATTCTTATTATACAATATGGCAATACCATTTCTAATTTTGCTATCAAACTTTTATTCATAACATTTGTTTCTCTCTTTTATATTTTAAAAGTTATATTCAAAAAAGGAAGTGAGAATACTCACTCAATTTTGAGGTTAGGATCCACAAGGTCAGGTTAGGTTAAGTAAGGTTAGGTTTGGTCATTATTCCCATTATGGAAATAATACAAATTTTTGTTCAAATCAATGTTTGATATTAAAAATTTTTCTTCCATAGCTGACAAATAGCCATACGAAACAAAAGAGTAGATGTACCATAAATAGTCACCTACCGCAGTCATGATTATATGACACCAGGTGTTAAAGCGTTAATATAATTTTCTATGAAATGAAGAAAATGAGAAGCCAATAAAAACATGAGAAGGAAAGGGAGGATGATCATTTCAAAAATGAAAATTTTCTTCTTACAATGTACCAGGCATTTGCCGACTACGAAGTACGACGGTCGATGGAGTATGCAATCATTGGCTAACCATTAAACTACGATTACCAGCGAATCGTAGTATTTACACGCTAAAATCCGACACCAAAACCCATCGCACCTGCAAGTGCATCCATGATCGTGATAGCATTCGTTTCCAAGCGGCTGTTTCGAACGGCAATCATCGTTCTTGTCTCGTGTTCGCCGGGAAACCAATTTGCACGGGACACACACGCGCTCACGCGAGGATTAAACGCGCCAACACTTCGCGGGGTCATCATGGCGAACTTTACTTTCACGTAAGCCAGCCTACGAGTATTTACCTCCAAGGATGAGAGGATCTCCTCCAACTTGTTAACCCTTTTGTTGTAGACAGAAAATTTGAAATATATTCATTGGTACATAATGTAACAGAGGAAGAGGTGGAAGTTGGATTCATGGGGGACATTGCCCAATTAAAATATCTGGACTCTGATGCCAATTAACAATTATCCGTATTTGAATGAAATTGAAATTTTAGAGGAGGTGTTCTACTTTTGAGTGGTCCTTCACTCATAAAACACCTTGTATTTTATTAATCCATTTACAAGAACTATAAAGGGATTATTTGTACTTAAATATCTGCAGCCTGTTGTACCCCAAACAAAAGCCCAGAATAACCTTGCTCGTGCAATAATCAAAGTCTCGAATATAGATGATTTCACGGCGAGAAGCATCAAAAATAGACGCGATCCCCGGATGTCATCTCGTCGCGTGCGTTTCACCGGCCATAAAACGTATCGTAGCGAAAGCTTTTGATGGAACCTCTCTCGGCACGCCAGTAAACTTCGAACGTAAACCGTGGTCTGCGGTCGAAAGAGAAGGAAAAAGTGCAGGAAAGGGAGAGAGAGTCTCGTGCGTAGCTCGTGCTGAGACAACAAACGCTCATTTCAACTTAAAATAAACCGAATAACACCCGTGTAAATTATGTATCCACTGGTTGTCTACACAGTTTGTCCCCCTTTCGAGTACTCGTCACAAATGGCTCCTCTTTCCTTAAACAAACAGATCGGGCAAACAGTAATAATTACAAGGTTATTGTTAGGTACAGCCATCTATAACACCTCCAATTTTAGAATCCAATTTTGGGTATTAGGACGTATACGTGTATTATGGGAGGTTTACTACTTGGACTAGTTTTATGGCCCCATTGGTGTTCGATTTTGAGAATCTTGAAAGAATTTTAGGAAAACTCAAGTTGGAACTTTGGAAAAATTCAATGTAGAACCTTATGAAAACTCAAGGTAGACTCTTAGGACAGTTCAATTGATTATTGTTAATTTTATGAAAAGAAACAGCTATAAATATACAATGCGAGCAAAGAGGTTAAGAAAATGTCGGGTAATAAAACATAACCGCGCCATCTACATCTCCATGGTCTTAATTTTAATCGGATTACACGAGCGAAAGCCCAACTGGAGGGTATCCGTAACATTTCAAGCGCAATCCGAACCCCCGGATTAAATGTCGATAACGGATGTTTTATCTGCGGAATGCGCTTAGCATAATGCGAAAATGTTATAAGCAACGAGGCTAGCAATAAGAGATAGCTAGCCGTAATAATTCATCCGCCCGAGCAGCCTCAAATCCACTTGCTAAACCCGATTTTCGAAATTTATGGTTTCCGAGATAATTAAACGCAATATCAACGGTCAATGATCATTTTCGCTTCGGTTAACCTCGAATCAATTACCAACGCGTAGAACCGAATCTGGTTCGAAAGAAGCAGAATTTTTTTTTAGCCGGATAATTAGATATTGATTTAGTAACAGACGACTGCTTATCCGATCCGACTACGAAATTTTACAGTTTCGAAATCGTTCCAAGCTGATTCAACGGTTAGATTAACCAGCCGCCATTACGAATGGGCAGCAATCACGAATTTCTAGGAAACCGTTTCACGGAACAGTTCTTATTCAGTGAAGAACTCAGTTGGAAACAAGTATTCTCGTTACAATTAAACTAGCATGTTTTGTTACGGTCCTTGGCAACATCGAGCCAAGGCTACTGAACCTGAAGAACATCCTGAAGTGATGTGACGCGAGACCAGTTCCTCAGATATTTTGTAAAAAAAAATCTTCGACTGGTTCTAGGACTTTTTTGTTAAACAGTTGGTACGTTAAGTTCAAGGGAATCTTTGGTATTAGGTAGGGGAATGTTTAATTACTTTCCATTTATATGTTATTCAATGTATAATTTATCCTAGGGACTTTTAAGATTCTTCATCGATGACCCAAATTATGTCTCACTGATGACCCACCAACTCCGAACCAATATCGACAAGTCCTGGGTCGATGGATACCCGCTCCCACGATCTCTTTGGTCTCGAGTTCCACGACCCTGTGGTATCGGATCACTAGAACCAGTACTTGCTGGCGTCAAGTTTCATGACTCGCGAAATGTTCTTATCGCATCGTGTGACCCGTGTCGTCGGGACTTATTGGTGTTGGGTCGTAGGACCACTTTGTTATTTGCCTGTACAGTTGGGTGCACTGTAGCCTCCTTCAGTTGACGGCACAAGTGGGCTTCTGCCATTTTGATTTTGAAAGAATTTAATAAAAACCTGATGTAAATCCTCCTGCCTTTACTCCTTTCTCTTCTTAAATACATTAAAGTGACAAATGGATAAAGTTTCTGAAAAGTATCCCAATTACTGGAAGAGTACCCACTGTTCAGTGGAAATTGCATCCTCAGTTGGCTAATCGTCGAAAGTGATCCAATTTGGTTCGAGTGGTCTGTAGTAGACGCAGCAATGCGCAATGGCGACCGTTCATCCGGCTCAAGAAACTTGAAGAAGAATTCCTGGACTCGGAGCGGAATACGTAAAGGAAAGGATGCACAGAGAGATGCAGGATGCAAGAACTGTGGGAGCCCATGAGCGGCCGTACGTGCCTTGTAACCAAGATACCTGCCACATTTAACCTCTTGTGTGTCTGCATATATGGCGTGTTGTTCATCGATATCACGCCGTTGAAGAAATTGATCAGTTTCTACGTGCCTGCAAAAATCTTCTGTTTCATCGAACCCTACGTGACTCCAGCATCCCTCTTATAGGATGCTATATTATCACGTGCTCCTCGAACTTATCTCCTCGTTCTTTTAACGAGACCAATTACTGTCATTCAAGTGGAGTAAGACTTAATGACTTTACTGATGTCATGCTGAATAACAAAATAAAGGAACTGGAAAACTCTATTTATGAGTTTAAAAGTGTATTTAAGTGAGATTTTGTCATCTTCATTATAGTATTGTAGGTTATGTTTACGATGTACAGCATTGGGTATAATAGCCGTACTTAAGTTCAAAAACTGTGCAGAAAAATATTTCATTTTGAAATAAAAGCTTCTAATCACTTTAATAAAAACACTAAACCTAATTAAGCAATTAACCACTAATTGCTGTAAATGACAGGATCATTGGATGTTGATGAAACATTAAATTATAACGGTTCTTCATCACGAAAAAACAGCCGGTTAATCCTTTAACGTGTCATTCAACGAAACACGCCATCAACGGTTTATTGTGCTATGGGAGTGGAATGGTGAACAGAGGTGAGCAGATGCACTTCGATCCCGGAAAGGGAAGCCATTGTAAAACTTCCTACGCGCAGAAATATGAGCCTGATCAGTAGCATCGATAAAAAAAAAAGAAGAATGCAGTTTCGGTTGCTGGGGACTAATTAGTAGATGCCGAAATTGTTGCTCGATCAACCGTTACGTAGCCACCCACCCACTTATTGGCCATGTGTGCCCCGAAGAAGCTTAATTACATGCATACCAACCAGACGGTAAAATATTACCATTCTCCGTTCACACGGAACGTTGCGCCATCTCGGAGATGCAGCTATCTGTTTTTTTTCTTATCAAGATTGAATTAATTTGTACGAATAAAACTTCCGTATCTCACGAGACCTGCGATATTAGGTCACTTCATAGATTATGTCATTTTCTCACATAATTATAATTCAATTTAAAGATCATTGGCTACTGTGATTCTATTAATTTTTTAATTATTTCTATGAAAAATTAATTGGCCTTGAATTAAAATATATTCATGTGAATTTCAGATATCACAATATATGTAATATATGCATTGAAAACAATATTTTTGAAAAATGATAAATGAGTCATTTTGATCCAGCTGGTTCCTAAGTGAGGGGTGCCATAAAATGTCGAAATTAGTTGCATTCAGTCAAAATCAAATTAAAGTGAAAATGGTCTGATGTTAGTAAGATAATTGTCGCATCTTTCTTCTGCGTAGACACTAATGATCCATTACCACCCTTATGGGAATATGTGTAACGCAATGGACGACAGAACCACCGTGGGCATAAACGTGCGTCCACGTGACCCGCCATTAGCCTGATATCTTCGAAATTAATCTAGAACACGTGCTAGTATAATTTTCCTGTTTACAGACATTCATACAACGTTTGCACGATAAACCAGTTCTTGGCCACTGAATAAATGCAAACGCGCCATTAAGGATTTCCTTGCGAAGCGCCACGGTAAATATAGTTTCCTGTTTCAGTGAAACGTTAATGTTACACTACTATAGAACTATACGTTTAAAAATTTTATTCTATATAAATTTAATGTTTGAATTTATATACATTTTGTATTTCACAAAATCCCATAGGACTCCATAAAAATTCATAGAACCTCATAAAATTAAAAAAAAAAGGATTATGTAAATAATAATTAATTTAAAACCCAAACACGATTTTAAT